>NC_090781.1:11181266-11504481 GCF_040054535.1 Antennarius striatus | reverse complement strand
TGGGAGAGGCAGTCTCCCGCCTGTGCCTCCTTCCAGCTCTTTTCGGAGGAGTTGCGCAAGGTTTTTGGCTTGGGGTCTTCCAGGTCAGAGACGGATCGGGGACTACTGGGTATGCGCCAAGGGAACCAGACGGTGGCAGGTTACTCCGTAGATTTCCGCACCAAGGCCAGTCAGAGCGGCTGGAACTCTACGGCCCTGGTTGCCACTTTTCTTCACGGCTTGGCGGACTACATCAAGGATGAACTGGTTTCTCACGAGGTGCCTACTTCACTGGGGCATTGAGTCCGTGCCGCCACTGAGAGCCAGCCGGGACCCAGTGCCTGTCCCGATTACCGCCTGTTTGTCCCAGCTGACCTCCGCACTGAGGTTTTGGAGTGGGGTTCATCCATTCATCCAAACTGGTGTGCCATCCAGGGGCTCTCAGGACCCGGGACCTTCTTCACCAGCGCTTCTGGTGGCCGTCTCTGGAGAGGGACTTCAGGGACTTTGTTAAGGCCTGCCAGGTCTGCAACCGACACAAAGCGTCCCACCAGGCTCCCGCTGGTCTCCTGGAGCCTCTGCCCGTACCTCAGCATCCCTGGTCTCACATCTCACTTGATTTTGTCACCGGCCTGCCAGCCTCCGAAGGTAACACTGTCATCTGCACCATTGTCGACAGGTTCAGCAAAATGGCTCATTTTGTTCCTTTGCTGAAGCTTCACTCTGCCAAGGAGACCGCTCAACTGATAACACAGCACATCTTCCGTATTCATGGACTGCCCCTGGATGTGGTGTCGGACCGTGGTCCCCAGTTTGCCTCTGCATTCTGGAGGGAGTTCTGTCGCTCAATTGGTGCCACCACCAGCCTGTCCTCGGGTTTTCACCCACAAACCAACGGTCAGACGGAACGAATGAACCAGGACCTGGAGGTCGCTCTGCGCTGCATGGTCTCCCGGGAGCCCGCCTCTTGGGCTTCCCAATTGGTGTGGGTTGAGTATGCCCACAATTCGCTGACCAGCTCCGCCACCGGTCTCTCACCCTTTCACTGTGTTTATGGTTACCAACCGCCTCTGTTTCCTGCCCTGGACGCCGAGGTCTCTTGCCCCTCTGCCTCTGCTCACGTCCACCGCTGCCGTCAGGTGTGGTCCAGGGCCCACAACACCCTACTCCGCACCGGGGAGCGCTATGCCACCGCTGCTAACCACCGCTGGACTCCTGTACCCGAATATCAGGTGGGCCAGAAAGTGTGGCTCTCCACCCGAGACCTTCCCCTGCGTGTAGAGTCCAAAAAGCTGGCCCCTAGGTTTGTGGGCCCATTTCCAGTCTCTAAGATAATCAGCCCGATGGCAGTAAGGTTACTATTACCTCGCACTATGCGGGTTCACCCCACTTTCCATGTGTCAAGACTCAAACCTGTGCATGAGAGCCTTCGGTCCCCAGCTCATCCCCCTCTGCCTCCTGCCATCCAAGTGGAAGGACGACCAGTCTACGCAGCCCGTTGCATCATTCGTTCCTGCCACCGGGGTCGCGGACTGCAGTACCTGGTGGACTGAGAGGGGTACAGTCTGGAGGAGAGGTCTTGGGTCCCGGGTTACCACATTGTGGACCCCCTGATGGTGTGCGATGTCCACCACCAACACCCGGAGCAACCAGCACCTCGGACCCGTGGGCGGCCTCGTCGAGAGGAATCCAAGGGGGACAGGCCTGCATCTAAGGGGGAGGCGCTTGACCCCGGGGGCATGGAGTCCTCGGGGTCCCAAGAATTCTAACTTAACTCCTGTCTTGTCTCTTTGTGCTGCACTTGGGTCCTGTTCGCACCCTGTGACAAATTCACCAGTTGATTAGAAAAGCCAAGCAATTCTGCTTGTGAATTTTTCATTGATAATTGAAGCTAAATATTTTTTTTAAAGTCTCTGGTGTCAATATTCAGCCACAATAAATGAATAACCGGTTTCACACAGATTTAACATCACAGTATTTGAAAAGTCCAGTAAATGCCGAGAGTAGCTTATAAAGAGAAAGGCGGTCTGCATTATTGATCGAAGCCAAAAGTTTTTTTATTACAGTTCAAGAGGCCATATATGTGTAAAATGATTTTTATCATCAATTTTTATCATCTATTCAGGCAGCAGGTATTTTATGCAAAAAAGACAGGTTAACAGTTAGGCTTTAAGTCAGAGTCAGTTTAACATGCTTCCATCACAGACAGTGTTTTATAGTTTCACTGTCAGTTCTAGTGCGATAAAATGCTGTTAAGTTGTTAAATCCAGAATGAACGCTGTTACCATTAATTTTAGTGGCAGAACCTGAACGTTAAAGACATCCCCACATAATCAAACACATCAAAAAACTAGCATTAGACCTACATGCTATAAATCAACCCTGCAACAAGGAAAAATAATTTCTCACTGATATATTCAGTATATACTATATGGCATGTCACTATTGTGTCAAGATAAATATTAAATACATGTCTCTTAGACAGTTATCATCCAATCTCTAGAGTATCCGTTCTAGCCAGACTGTTTGGGTCTCTCATAAATGAGCAAGTTAATCATTTCTTAATTGCATTTTAAATCTCATTTTAAACTCAGTCTTGTTTCCCACGAGGCCATAGTACAGTTACAGATGTAACCTCAGTAAAACAAATTATATCATACATGCTTTATATAAAAGAACTTTTTGGCTGCAATATTTACAACTTATCCAAAGCATTTGACACAGTGCCTCTGCAAAAAAGTGCAAAGCATAGGCATTAGTAGCACCGTTTGTGGCATGTACCCCAGTTTGTGGCAGTTTGTGGCACTAGATAATTTAACCTCTCCCCTACTAGAGGTAACAATGGTTGCCCCACAATGTTTTGGGTCATAATTTATTTTCCATTTCTATCAATAATCTAGGTAGGGAGTTCAAGCAACCAAAGACCATCGTTATGCAGATGATACCATTACACTTTTAGTCAAGTGGAAGCATCTCTCGTTGAAGTTGATTCTGAATGCTGAAAAAGAACCAATGTTTTTTTTAAATTCATGCTCTCCAGTGAATTTTAATGCATCAACACAGGGTGGCACTGCAATAGTTTCATCCAAATACTCTCTCTTGTTGTCCATGTTGGGAGGCTCTAAAAACCCAAGCTAGTTTTGGTTTTCAGACTGAATAAATGTTTTAGGGCATCTTCTTATCAGTGTTGGGCTATGGTGGCACTCCAGTTCATCTTTATTGAACAAACTAGATGTATTATACCACTCAGCCATGTGCTTCATTATAGGTGTGTCAGCTAGAACTCACCACTGCACTTGTATGAAACTGGACAATGGTCCTCCTTCTCTCTCTGAAGGAAATCCCATGCCGTTGTTACATCCCGCGAAGCGGTGATATATTGTAATTTTCAGTGTTTGTGTGTCCATCCGTCCGTCCGTCCACCAAATATCTTCATAACCGTTGCAGATAGAAAGATGAAAGAAAAAGCACATTAGTTGGGAGGCAAAGGGGAAGAAAATGAGATGATGACTTTGACCTTGAGGAAAGAAGGTCAAGGACAAATTTCGACTTTTGTACTCAGCACGGATTTTTGGAACATAGTGACGTGATATTGTACGCATGTCCTATTGGCTGATGGCATCCAGAACGTCTGTGATTTTCGGACTTACTTGAGACACAAAATTGCTTTAAACTGTCAATAAGAGTGTGGGAAAAGGTAACACAGATAGAAGGTGGTTTAATATCAGTATTAAACGTTTATATTACTGTAAATAATAAGATAAATAGTTTGTTGCTCTATCACGGAATTCGTTTAATGTGTGTGGTTCCTTGAACACATTAACAGCGAGGAACGACGGCGCACTCTATACCTGATGAGATATAATCACAAAGAAAGCAACATTTTCAGGAAGCCAGCGGCACAAAAATGTGTAGATCAGTGTAAAATGTTACATTCAGGGGTGTCGCAGGATGTTGCAGTCTGACTGCCTTGTTATTATTGCTGAAGCACTTAAGGGTAAAATATCCCTCTACATTTCAAATCTGTTTTCCTACCATGATACTGTTTACAGCACTAGGTTATCAGGAAAATTACTATCAAACACCCCATCAACAAGAACATAACTTGGTAAAACAGCTTTTTCATCGTATGGACCAAATGTCTGGGATAAAATTCAAATCTAGAATCACTTCCACCTCTTAATACTTTTTAAAAATTTTAAAATCAAACTTGACTGAACAATACAACGGTTTTCAAAGTAGTGCCTTTTCAGCTGTCTGTCATTTATGGTGTAGTTTGTGGCCTTTCTTCTCCTTTGTGTAATTCTATGTCTTGGCCAGGACTCCATGAAGTTACTGTAACTCAATGGGACATTTTCCTGGTTAAATGAAAAGTAAAATAAAAGAAATTTAATATTTTCTGTATTTTATTTATTTAATTTTTTGAAAGGATCACATAACTACTGATGAGGTGATTCCAAAAAGCAAATTAAATCAAAATACAATCTTTTGCATTTAACTGTTTAGTGGGATTTTAGTGATATGTACTGTATAAAGATTCCAAAGCCCATCTATTCTTTATACAAACCTGTTTCCCAAAGACATTTGCCTATCTTTGCTTGATAATGACTAAACAAGGATTCCCATTTAATACTTAATCAATATAAAGGTTTTATCTGCAGATGCAGGTGAATATGGTGAAGCATTTACCAACAAAAGACTGATCCTGAAATTTCCACAAGAATCAGGGAAGAAAATAACGGTAGGAAGTGAATCTTATTCTTAAATAGATCAGGTGCACATAAACCCTACCCATGCTTTGTTTCTGATGTCTGTGTATGAAGAAGTTCACCACAACGTTAAGCTGACGATGAGTGGACTCAATCAAATTAGCAGTGATAAGTACACATGTACAAATGAAGATGGGATATGAAATTAATGAAGGCTGACCAACTTCAATACATGCATGTACAGTTTAAAAAAGCAAGCAGTAATGTTACTAATGAGAGCTGCTGATTGGACCGGACAGTAGTTGATAGCTTCCTGCAGCCGGCGTCACTCCCAGTTACTCTCCTGGTTCCTGCATCAGACATCCCATCACAAAAAACAAGACACGTCTTTGTGTGTCATATCTTCTTTGATGCCAGGTTTGTGGAGTTGGAGCTGCTACACACAAGAGTGCTTGACAATTTAAGTACCTCCAGAGCCCACAGACAAAAAAATAACATTGATTATTTACATAGAAGTTGAATGAAAAATAGCTCCTTTTTTCACAAAAGGTAGCCTTATTTTCACTTTGTAATCATAACTCGCTTAAACCGCAGCGGTAGAGTACAGTATAGTCCATAAAAAGTATTCATTGAATGTATTGAAACTGGGGCAGTGGTGTTCTGAAGGTCAGAGATGTAAGAAAAGTGTTAGGTAGTAAGAAAAGAGATGGTGTTTCACTATTGGCAACACTGCTACTTCATTTCCTACACGAACCAGGATGCATCGGTCCTGATGCTCCACCCCTGACTGCCGAAACATGTTAATATGGATATATGACACATGGCTCTGTGTATAAATAGTAATTTGAAATAAGTTACTTCATTGCCTGTGAAGTGAGACAATAATTATTATTATTATTTAACAACATTCATTTGTTTTTAAGTTTGTGGCAAGTATGCAGAACAGTTTTCACTTCAGTGTCAGGAGAGTTCTACTTGGTATGCCCTCAGGAGAATTTGTTACACCTAATCTGTCCTATTTCTTCAAAAACTGTGGTGAGACCAACGATGTTGTTTGGTCTAGAGACAGTGTCACTGAGGAAAAGACAGGGAAAGGGGCTGGAGGTAGCAGAGATGAAGATGCTGAGGTTCTCTTTGGGGGTGACCAGGATGGATAGGATCAGGATGGAGTACATCAGAGGGACAGCACATGTTAGAGGTTTTGGAGATAAAGTCAGAGAGGCCAGACTGATATGGTTTGGACATGTCCAGAGGAGAGATAGTGAATATATTGCTGGGCTTGCACTAGGAGCTAGCATGACTAAGCCACTGTGGCTCAGTGTAAAAGAATTGAGTAAGCCACAAAAAGCCGCATTCTGTGTCCAAGACAGCGGCTTGCTGTAATAGCAGGTAAAACCTACAAGTAAACATTGAGTAATACCAAGAATCAAATTTATTAAAATCAAAGTGTCTAAGTCAAGTTAAAATGTCTTGCAGTCCAAGTAAAACCTACAAGTAAACATTGAGTAATATTTTGTATGACTGTGTCTTCAAATAGTGAATGCAAGTTTTCAATTGTTGGGGGGTGTAAAACCACACTTGCCATAGGGATGTGTGTGGGGGATACCCCCCCACATGGGGGATCGGGGGGCCCCCCTGGGAAAAATTTTAGAAAATGGGTTTGTTTTCCTGCATTCTGAGGGCAAAATCTTCTGTTCAGTTTACCTACAAAAATACACTAAAGTCAACAGTTCAAGCTTAACTATCTTTATTTCTATCATACTTTATACAGGTATAAATGTGAGATTCAACAATTGAAAACTTGCATTCACTATGTGAAGATACAGTCATACAAAATATTACTCAATGTTTACTTGTAAGTTTTACTTGGACTAGAATACATTTTAACTTTGACTTAGGCAACACCATTGGTATGCAAGAGTTAATTTTTTTTTAACAATTCGATAATATGATTTTTCATTTCAATTTAAAAAGGCATGAAAAATAGCAAGCGAGGTGAATACACATTTAGATCCATCGCTGGTTATTCCTGCCGGTTATAGAGATCAAAAGTCTAAGACTACAAAAAAGTATTGATAATATCTTTCATTTACCTTCTGATCGGTCTGTCACCACTCCTCCCCCCTCTCAGCATTCACCATTTGTTGTTCAATTAGAATTTTAATGCAAAATCTACTATAAAACACTCTATTCTCATTCTATTTCAATCGATCGTCCTCGCCTTGTCATACACCAATTCGCAGGTTTAGCTTGTAAAAAATCTTTGTTTTTCATTGGACGATAGGAGGTCATGACCCGAGTGCATATTTAATGATTGGGAGCGTTCGGGTCACTTTGGTTAAATTCCGTTGGCATGCAGAAAAAGCGGTGCCGGCGGAAATAGTGGCACTAGCGAAAAATATCGGCACTAGCGAGCGAAAAAGTATTAAGTTTTGGCCTTTTTTCCGTAAAAATAAGAACGCCACTGTGGCTACACAGTCTAAAAGCACTGCCGAGGCACCCTTGAGCAAGGTGCCGTCCCCTTTACAAATTGCTCATTTGAGGCGCAACAAGAAGGAGCTGCCTGCCACTCTACCTCCCCTGCATGCCCACAGGCCCCCTTGTGTGTGTGTTATACAGGGGCCTGTACTCACAAATATATATGTATGCATGCTTTTGGATCATTAGCTAGAGTGTGCGTTCTTAGTTTCCCTTCGGGGATCAAACCAGTATATAAAATAAAAATTTAAAAAAAATTAAAAACCTTGTAGACAATCTGGAATTTACTTTGCCTATGGCGAAGTGGCGAATGGCTAGCGCAAGCCCAGTATTGGTAGAAGGATGCTGAGTTTTGAACTGCCAGGCAGGAAGACCAAAGAGGAGGTTTATGGATGTAGTGGAAGAGGACATGAAGGTAGTTGGTGTGAGAGAAGAGGATGTAGAAGACAGGGATTCGCTGTGGCGACTCCTGAAGGGAAAAGCCAAAAGGAAAAGAAGAAGACGGTCTTTACTTTTGTTGTACGCACCAAAAAATAAACCAATGAAAGAACATAAATTGGGTAACTCTTGGTAGTTTTACCAATTACAGCTTTGCCTTACTGTATGGTGCCTTGATGTGTGACTACAGACAGCAAATGTAAGAGGGAGGGTAAGCTACCAAGATGCCAAGAATGTGACATCAGCAGTGCTTGGCTTGGAAGTTTAAAATGTGAGCGAGGCTGTCTGAAAAGGAAATTATGCAACCCTGAATAAACTAAAAAGAGGAAAAATAAATAGTGACCATTAGTTAAAGGTCCCATATTATTCTCCTTTTAATCAATTTCAAACAGCTGTTGGATATCCAATGACACTGAATGCAAAATGTATTCCCCAAAACTGATCCGTGGACCTGAAATTCAGCTGTCTAAAATTTGATCGAATGAGCTCTACTGAGAACAGGCTGTTCCTGTGCCGGAGCAACTTGTGTGTCTAGCTCTGAGCGATATCATCGCGACACACTGCTACTTTACCACTGGACACACCGAACTTCACCTCGTGATGATCTCGTCGGGCTATGCGGATCACTCCTGTCATTGCGTCACAACACGAGCTGAGACTGTGCAGCATGTTTGAGCACTGTTCAGTGGGTGGGCTGTGTAGTTGACGCAGGGCCTGGTTGGTAGGATCAGAGAGGACCACTATACATATGTAGAGACCAGATAAAAATTTGGTTTTCATAATTTGAGATGTTAAACCATGAAGCCAACTGTGCTGCTTGAGTAATCTGAAGAGAAGACTGTAATTTATGACTTTCATGAAGGCATCTTGATTGTAATTATTCATCATGACAATACAGCTTTCCATGGCACTTGGGATGGGAAGGAGACTAGGTCAGTTACCTTGACCAAGTCTAATCAGTTCATGTAGCCTTTTGTGTTAAAGCAGTCTGAAATCTGCTGCTCGGAAATTGGGGCAGACAAATCAACTAATGAAATGGATTCCTGGTGGGGAGGAATGAAAAACATTCTTGCAGTATTACTTATTATATGATTATGAAATTACTAGTTACCTTTTAAATGTAAGTCCACAAAGCCGTGAGTAAGTCTTCTATTTGGTTGGTCAAGGTCTCTGAGAGTATATATCTGTTATTGCATGTAAACCACATACTATAGACAATTTTGAACAATAGGAAGCACTGGGATGTGATGTCACCTCAGAGCAAGGAGGCACGAGTCAACTGTCAACTCCAGAACTTCTGTAGACTTTGCATGTTCTTCCCATGTCTGCATGGGTTCCCTCTGGTTACTCCAGCTTCCTTCCACAGTCAAAACATTCAACACTGGTGAATCTGTCCATCATTTGTAGTTGCTTATCAGCATGAATGGTTACTCGTCTCTCAGTGTGATGGCCAGCTAATGAATTGGAGAAATGCCCACATTGTTCCAGGGTGCTCTAGCCCTCCCAAGGGCTTTGTAGCACGAGAGGTTATTGACAACAGATCAATAAAAATTTCACCAAACACTAGTCAAGCCTCTTTGCATGAGATTATAATGGCTCAACATTCAGTTTTGTTATTTGCAGCTTTTTATCAAGGCCTAAATACTTATGTTATGTTATTATGTTGAGCCATGCTTTTCCACTATAGCAGGCGATGCTGAGCCATAGGCATTGTAATGTATCTCTGTATGTATGCAGCCCCAGTCCAGACTGACACCCACTGAGACCATCTGTCTTTATCTTGTATTCATTTAGGAAAACAATACGGTTACCAATCTATGAAATGAAAACAGAGACAAAGACTACATGTTGCTACGGTAATGTAATCTGTGTGACGCAGTGAATCATATGGCAGGTGCTTTCCATTTCAATCACACCTCACGACTGCGATGACAAGGCACATGAGCAAACAACACTCATATCACACAGGTTTGTTTTCCAGCAAACCTTTTATCAGACCTTGGATTCAGATGTGTTATCTGTGATACCCTCCGTGACGGAAGGAAAACACTGGCACTGCTTGTTCCACTGGTGCATATTTAAGATATAGACTGTTGCATTGAATCGTTACCATCTACTGTATGCAATGATGATGGCGTCTCCCTCTCTCTGTCTGTCACCCTTAACTTGCAGCAAAGTCAAGCTTGCCCAAAATAGAAACTGTCTCCAGCGTGGTGCTGCATACAAATGTGCACATGCCTGATGACTTTCTGCCTTGGTTTTGTGTTTACATCCCACACCTTGTGGGGGCAGAATAATATTAAAGACATAAATTTAGCTGAGCAAAACTAAGCTAGTAAAAAAAATAAGCTCTCAAAGCCACGTTGTCAATAGCAGCTGCACAAAAGTGACTGAAATCATGTGGGAATTGAGAACTGCTGGTCTTTCATGTGAATGTGATGAGCTTCTACTCATTGAAATTTAACAGAATAAGTTGATGTACTAAGGTTGATTGATTAGATAATTGCTCTTCACACATATCAGAATTTCAGTGACTATGTAGACCAGCATCTCATATCATAGTGGATAAATTTTATATATCTATTTTTGTGTTTTTACTGTCTGTGTGGAATGTGATGTTTTTTTTGGGTAATGATATGGGGAAGGCCCCTTGATGGGGTAGCGAGGCATCCAGGGTGTACCCTGCGTCACGGAAATGTACTTTTTTGGACAACTTTTAGGCAGCAAAACTGTCTTTAAACACATCATTACATATTATTAACATAAAAGCAGGTCAGTAGCTGTTGCTCGGGTGCTTACCCTCCACTTACACAGAAGGTATAGTTCAAAAAGTGTTCTCATGAAGATTTTTAAACACAACCGTTTGCTAGAATGATGCCTTTCCTTATTTAGATCTTTTGACAAGCACGCGGAATGCCAGGAATGCCAGCCAACTTCCGCATAGGGTCCCCTTTTAATGTTTAAGTCTTTGAAAAATTGTTATGAATGTAATAAGGACAAATTGTTGGACTGGCTCAACAACAACATCTTGGAATACCCACATTAATATATTTGAAAGACCTGACCTCTGGTCTTCTCTTGCTGATATCATGGGTTTAATGTGCACAGTCATGTTGCAGGAAATCCCAGCTTCTATAACACAATGTACGTTTAAATCATAAAATTATTATTAGCAGTTCATTTTAGGGGAAATACACAGCTTTATTCACACAAACACACTTTTATTATTATACCCTTATTATTATATAAACACCCTTATTATTATTATATTATACTATTACTATTATCATATATTATTATTATTATTATTATTATTATTGTTGTTGTTGTTGTTGTTGTTGTTATATTATAAGTCTTAAAGATATTGATTTTGAGCTTTAATATCCTGTAGTATTTTTGTGGTTTGTTCAGCGTTGGAGCTTCCAGCCTCTTTTTTGTTCCTAAAAATGTCTCAATGGTTTGCTGTGTTCTGTCACAGGAGTAGCCTAGACAGATTTGAGTGTTGTTCAGGTGTGAAGGCGCAGCCGTATTATTCTCCTTCTCTTGAACAGTTCAGTGGTGACATCCACTAGCCTTTGATCTCTATATTTGTCGATTCCTTAAATGTGTCCCTGGGTTTGTAACCTCTTCCTTTGCTCTCCATTACCCCCCCCCCCCCCCCATCCCTTTCTATTCTCGTCAGCTTCTATAACCATTCGTCTCCCCCTGGCCTTTCCGCTCCTTCACACCCATCTCATCGCATCACCACCTCGTGTTCTTTCATCGCCCCCCTCCCTATCTTTTTTCATTCATTACTCCACAAGCCACGGGCGACTGTAAACAGTTTTACTGTCGATGGAAGCAATAGTGCTAAAAACCTCGGACACAGAAAAAAAGCCTGGAGCACACGATCCTCTAATTTTCCACTGTACTCTTCTTCTTCTTCATCGCCATTCATTGAGGTGCTGTTAGCCGTCGCTCCAGCATCTTTCAGGCCCTCCATCTGTTCACTGTACCAACATTGTTATCTGTATATTTATGCTGTGCTCTTTTCATCGCCATTTTTTTCCACTTCATTCAGTGACTGATGCTGTATAATATAGTCCACCTGAAATAGCACACGTTACATAACTCATTATAGAGTGATAAACAAAAACTACTGACACTGGCTTGGCTGCTTTCTGCTTTTTTGCTGCCAAACAGGGATAAAATTAGCTGCAAATGCCTACGTCAGAAGTCGACACTTTGGAGATGACGAACAAGTCATCCCTGGCAGAAAACAACCCAACAGAAGCCTTTATTTTGTGTATGGTGGAATGTATTTCCACAAAGTGACCCAGAGATAAATGCGTTGAGTGGGAGACTGATCTTGCCATTTTTGACTGAGCACCACAGCTCCCTCCTCTCCACGCACCCTGTAGCTCTGTTCAGATATTCATGCAGAGAGCATGACAGAAAATATAAATTCAGTCCTCATCTGTATTCTGGCCACCGTTTCCCCCATGGTCACTTTTAAGACTCAATAGTTATGTCGGCACAGTCTCTCTCTCAGTAAAATTCACATGAAGATTTATGTGCTTTTTCTTGGAAATATTGAAATTCTCTGCTTAGAGAAGTGAAAATCCTGCAAATATAAAAACAGCATCTCCCCAGAATTTTGACAAAAGATGGCGAATAAACATACTCACACACACACACACACACACACACACACACACACACACACACACACACACACACACACACACACACACACACACACACACACACACACACACACACACACACACACACACACACACACACACACACACACACACACACACACTCTCTTTCTCTTTCATATGGCAAATATGGAAGAGGAAGAGGAGAGAGGATGATTACCGGTAAGGGATCTAAAAGATGGAAATCTCTGTGTTGAGAGTATTGTTGTTGTTGTTTTTTTTTACATCCCCGCTGGCATAATTGTGCCTCTATTCAAGCATCCATCTCTCTAAAACCTTCTTCTTGTGCATCGCTCTCGTTGTGTGATTACATTAGCATCGGTGTGTATATGTGTATGTCTTTCTGACATGAAGTGAAGTCAGAAATGCTGAGAATCACTCAGTGACAACAGATAATCACACCAGAACAAACACTGTCAACGCCTGGAGCTCCGGAGGGGGACGGAAGGAGGGGAGAGGAGGGAGGATAGCTGCATGAAATGAAAGGGAACAAAACGGAGCTGTACACCATGGCTCTCCGTGGATTTCTCCTCCTGCAAGTTAAAGCCTTTCTTCATCTCTTGGAAATGCTGATTGAGCATTATTTTTAGTCTTCATGCTCTGCAGAAACGATAGGCAGCTGCCATAGTGACAGATAGAGGCTGATCAATGCACCTTCAGCTCTTTGACTGACTTACTATCGTTTCTGCATTTCCTCACAATCCCATCACTTAGTTTACATCCACTCTGTAAATTGTAAACCCACTGAATACATGCTGGTGTGGGCAGCATGGTGGTGCAGTGGGTAGTGCTGTTGTCTCACAGCAAGAATGTCCCAGGTTTCAGAAGAAAAAGAAAAAGAATTTATTTATCCCCGTAGGGACAGTACCTTGCTCAAGGACATCTTGGCAGTGCTCAGGGGCCAAACCAATGTCTCTCCAACTACCAGTTCACACTCCAAATTAGATAAGATAAGATAAGATAAGATAAGATAAGATAAGATAAGATAAGATAAGATAAGATACCCTAAGATCATCCTTTATTGTCCCACAGTGGGGAAATTTGTGCGATCGTGGCAGCGGGGGGGACGGGGGTCTTACATAAATACTTAAATAATACACATACATATTAACATATGCAATAAATGAAATATAAATATTCACATTTGGTATACATATTAACATATATCATATTATCAACAATTTACAGTTTAATTTACACTACAAAACTGCAGTTTACATTGGTCATCCGGATTTAGCATGTGGTGTTCGCTGAGTGGTCTGCTGGGAGGATTGCTGGTTGTAGAGTCTGACAGCCGTGGGCAGAAAGGACCTGCGATAGCGTTCCTTCACGCATCTTGGGTGAAACAACGTATCGCTGAAGGAGCTCTCCAGTGTTCTTAGTGTGCGCTGTAAGGGGTGGAAGTGGTTCCTCATCATCGATGACAGTTTGGCTGTCATCCTCCTCTCCACCACCACCTCCACTGAGTCCACGGAGCATCCCAGCACAGAACCCACCTTCCTAATCAGCCTGTCCAGTTTTTTTCTGTCGGCCGCAGTGATGCTGCTCCCCTAGCAGACCACCCCATGAAAAATGGCTGAGGCTACTTCCGTGTCATAAAAGGTCTTCAGGACTGTCCCCTGCACTCCAAAAGACCTCAACCTCCTGAGCAGATAGAGTCTGCTCTGACCCTTTTTATATAAGAAGTGAGTGTTGGTACTCCAATCTAGTTTATTGTTCAGGTGAACACCCAGGTACTTGTACGAGGACACCACCTCAATGTCCATACCCTGGATCTTCACCGGTGTAACTGGGCAGAGTCCTCGCCTGCAGAAATTCACCACCAGTTCCTTGGTTATACCCGCGTTGATCTGGAGGCGGTTCCGCTGGCACCAGTCCACAAAGTCCTGGGTCAGTTCTCTGTACTCTCTGTCGTGCCAATCAGTGATGAGGCCGACGATTGCAGAGTTAGAGAACTTCTGCAAGTGACAAGTGGTGGAGTTGTAGGAGAAGTCTGTAGTGTACAGGGTGAATAGGAACAGAGCTAGGAACGTTCCCTGTGGTGCCCCCGTGCTGCACCATAGGCGATTGGTCAAGTAGTCCAATATCCAGTCTATGCGGTGTTGGTCCAACCCGGTGATCTACAGTTTGTCCCTTAGAAGTGCCGGTTGTATTGTGTTGAAAGCACTGGAGAAATCAAAAAACATGATCCTCCCAGTGCTCCCAGGCTTCTCCAGGTGAGACAGAGCGAACTTGAGTGGATCCAGTGATGGGCTCACCAGGGGGCGGAGATAACAAAGGACCAGACGCTCCATGGTCTTCATATGGTGGGATGTTAGCGCCACCGACCTGTAGCTGGTTAGGTCCTTGGGGTGCGGAGTCTCGGGCATGGGAACCAAGCAGGGTTGTTTTCTACAGCAGTGGAACCCTTCCCAGCTTCAGGCTCAGAACATGTGGGTTTTGAACCGGCCACCCTCCAGTCCACAGCCCAAGACCCAGTGGACTGAGTTACTCCCATCCCTTGATTCCACCTGTGTGGAGTTTGTTTGTTTATGTGCTGCAGTGGCTGACTCAGGCCCCTTCAACGCGATGACGGATTTTTTTGAAAATGCAACTTTTTGAAACGCATCGAAAACGATTCGCGTCCACACGACAGCGTTTTCAATAAAATCTCCGTCCACACGTAAACACATCAGTGCATTTTTGAAGACGGCTATAAGCATGCCAAACCATGTGGTGGCAGTATTGAGTCAAATTTTATCCAATTGAAATCCTCCGTGTTTTGTTGTCACAAAATGCCTGCAAGAATGCTGCCATCAACAAGATACGTACATCCATCACGTTTGTACACACGGGCCCATAAATATGACGTCACAGCGGTTTTCGTCGCAGGCAAGACGTCAGCGTTTTTAAAAAGTTGCGTTTTCTTTGCGGATAACTGCGATGTCGTGTGGACGGAAGGCTAAACACAACAATAAAAGTTGCGTTTTCAAAAAGTTCTGGCATCGTGTGGACGGGGCCTAAGGAATGTGAATGTGTGTGTGTGTGTGTGTGTGTGGTGGGGGTGGGGGGACAGCATATTCGTCATGCTGTGAAGCTGGTGGTGTCCCCTGGGGTCCTGTTACAGCAGGGGGTACGACAGACTCTGATGGCAACAGCAGTGAACAGATTGCTGAGTGTGAGAGCTTGCCGTGTGCCGGGGGTCAGAGTGGGATGTTCAACACAGTAATAATGCAAATTGAGGGCCATAACCTGTTACTACTAACTGCCCACACTTCGGAATAACAATTGAGTGATGCATGACTTTGAAACTTTCTCCAGCATCTTTAGCATCTAAATAAGAACAAAAAAGATATGGAAGCATCTGGATGATTACCCTCTCAATCTTCTTCTCTGATACTGATGGTGACCAAAACAAAAGAAGTCAAATGGTGACTGGTTTACTGTTGTCTGGTTCACTGACTGGTCAATCAGCATCACAGTCATTATTTTGTTGATCCCAGAGGGGGAACTTGTTTTTTGTCACAATTGTTCTGCTCCAGAAAAAAACATAGAAAAACGTCAGAAAAGAAAGACGTGAACTTGAGTCATGAGTAACTGCAGTAACCAAAGCTGTGGTGCAATATGAATATGACAAAATATGATTGTTTACATGAACAAACACTTCTGGATGTTATTTTCCCTGTTGTGTCCCTCTGGTTTATTTGTTAAGTCGAGACAGAGTAGTTGGCTGAGAAATGTTTTGCTTAAATTTCACTTTAAGCTGACTCCTTTACCTCTGTGTGTGTGTGTGTGTGTGTGTGTGTGTGTGTGTGTGTGTGTGTGTGTGTGTGTGTGTGTGTGTGTGTGTGTGTGTGTTTGCGTTTGAGAGGATGATTATTAATCATGTGTGTGTTTGTGTGTGGTGTGGTTCTATTCTATTCTATTCTATTCTATTCTATTCTATTCTATTCTATTCTATTCTATCTTGTTGTGTGTCTTGTTGAATTGAGGTAAAGGTTTAGACTAGAGGCTAATTTGTACATCTCACCAGAAATACAGATAATTCCTCCTGATTCTGTGGCTCTCTAATGAGGAGATCCACACTTCAGTGGGCAGGAAATATTGGAGGGCATTTAGCTCTTTTCATACTCCTGGGGAAGATCTAGTCTGCGGGCTGATCTTGCTGATGAATGCAGTCTGAATGCAGAATCTCTCTCATCTTCCTTCTTGTTTGTCTTTCATCTACTCAATTGGAGTTGAGAGACCAGAGAGAAAGAGGATTCTGAAATGGATGAAAACAAAACAAGCCTGCTTGGGAGAAAATATGTTTTTAATGATTGTTACACAGACAGAATGACGTGTAAGAGGGACCACAGCCAATCAATACATCACGATTTCATCATTCTCATTCTCCCTCAGCTCGGCACAAAAATGTCCTCATCAAAGCCTTCTCTCTGGGGTCAATGTTCTCTTCCTCTCTCATAAATGAGAAACATCTCAAACTGCGGTACGATGACAGATCCACTGATGGATTGTCTGTGCCCACTCTGAATGTGAACCTGATTGGACTTTACACCACAGGACTCGGCTATGATACGAGTGAGCTACGACAACGTTAACTTTCCACGTAGTGCTTTTTATATCAGGTCATGAGTTAGCAGGGAATGAGCACAGTAGAGAGTGTATGAATACCTCTAAGCTTCATAGAGCTCATATTGACTGACAGAACTCAGAGCTCAGATGAAGCACAAGAAGAGAAAACAGACAGGCAGGCGGATTGTTAGGATCCCCACACAGCAGCACAAATCTCCTGCAGGTGAAAAGAAATGGCTCCCAGCTGCAGTAAGCCGGTTCATACCTCTGTGACACCATCGAGAAGATGACTTTGTCAGTTTGCTCAGGCAGATTCCTCATGCCCGACCCAGGTTGTGCGCTCTTCTCACAAACATTAAGATGTTCCTTTATTTTCTCTGCCTGTCTTTGCTTCAGTCTGCTGCGCACAGATGCTGATTGTCAGCCAACCACATTTTCTAGCACAATGCTGTGTGTGAGATGCTTGTCAAACAGACAACACTTGTGTATCATTTGGTTGACTGAATACCTTTAAAGATGAATGTGTGAAGAAATTGTAATCCAGTTATGTAAAGCATCTAGTAGCACCAGAGTGTGTAGTGGATGGTAGTTGTAACATTTCC
Source organism: Antennarius striatus (assembly GCF_040054535.1). NCBI lineage: Eukaryota > Metazoa > Chordata > Actinopteri > Lophiiformes > Antennariidae > Antennarius > Antennarius striatus. The sequence continues at coordinate 11,487,018 of NC_090781.1, read as the reverse complement.
TGCCCACAAACTACAGATATTAATGACAGGAATTTTAGTTATCGTTGTGCTTCAGGCACTCTTCTCTAACTGATTATATTTATCTGGATTTCAAACACACACACTCATATATGGGATTTTGTTACCCTGATGAAATTGCACCTCCTCCCACCTTGAAGTACTTTACTGATGTATTTTAATTATCAGGTGTCTTGACATCTAATATGTGGGACATGAACTTGAGACTTGAGATTCGTTCATGAAATGTAAAACATGATATATTATGCATAATTAATATATATATGTAATACAACAAAACAGTTAATCACTTATTTGGTAAAATATCAGAGGACGTATTCCCAGGCAGTCTAAGACAACATGTATTTTTATTGTTAAAAACATTAAGTATATGTCAGATGTTACCTGAAAGATTAGCAAAAACAATGAATAGTTTCAGATTCATTTTATGTGTTTTGATTAATGATGCTGACCAACAGTTCTCTAGCAAACGCCAACATCTTCCCTCTCCAGCAGTATTTACTCTAAAATACATGTTTCAGGGTTTTTGAGACAAACTTTTCTGCTCTCTCTCTTCCAGAGGAAAGAAAAACTCCCTTTCATCGATTTCCTGTTGCTTTGTGACCAAAATAGTTTGGCGTGCTGACTCCCCTGTGTGCGCTGAGCTGATGTAGACAAGCAGGCAGTAGTAGGCAGGCTGTGGGCTTGGAATGGAGTAAAGGGGAGATGACGGCGTGTGAGTCTGTGAGTCTCCCATGGCGGTTGGTCCCAGATGAGGAGGCCAAATAAACAAGGCGAGAGAGCCAAGCACAGAACCATGCCTTCAGCTATAGAGAGAAAATAGAGAGTGAGACAGCAGGGAGCTCAGGAATAAGATGGCTTGGCTTGTAGAGGCTTCCTGAAAGGGTAATGAGTTTGGCCAAGTTCTACTGATATGCTGTGTCACATGGGGGGTGGGAGAGTTGCTTCAGCTGCTCAGGGTTGGGGTGAAAAGGAATCCACTGCACATTCTGCCATCTTTTGTCTTTAGGAAAGAAGTCACATGTTTGTTTGCTGCAGCAAAAAAGCAACCACTGTCCTTTTGTCTACTGTCAGTATTGACTTCTGAATCTTGTTTATGCCATGTGAGCCAAAGGGTATATTGACCCATGTCCCAGTTTGGACTACGGATGAGGAGGGATGAAGAGACATTATTAATATTGACCATAATCACTGATCAATATCCATTTATCTTTCTGTTATCAGCTAAACTCAGTGAAATGAGTCTTCCTGTGACCAATTCTGCCACTCTGACTCTCTTTGTTCTTGTTTCCTTCTTTCTTTCCTTCCACTTCTTACTGCCTCCCTTCTACTCATCCAATACAGAGGGTCTCTACCAGCTGGGCAGCCCATGCTGCCCCCCTCAGAGCAGTATCGAAGGACTGGAGGACACAGAGGTGGGATCCCTACCAACAGTCTTTCAGTATATTTATCAGCAGCCAGACATATGCATGATTACACTGTTACCGGTGTGGCCACACAGCCGCACTGCTTTCAAAGGATTTTGGCCTTCATTCTTTCCTTCTTTTAAGTGTCTCTGTTTCCTCCATTTTGCAGGGGAAGTGTAAGACACATGTGCTGCTGCTGGTGGTGCATGGGGGAAACATCTTGGACACAGCGGGCGGGGACCCCAGCACAAAGACCAGCGACGTGGCCACTCTGGCATCAGTGTTGGAGAAGGTGACACAGGTGCATTTTCAGGCTGCCAGTGAACACGTGATGATCAAACTGGTGCCGTGTCCTGCTGTGTGCGCTGAGGCTTTCACCCTGGTCTCCAAGTGAGTGTTCCTGTTTGAACAGTGAATCTTATTACCCCTGTTTACACAGCTCAGGTGTTTCGTATCTGGATTAAATCCAGATGCGGTTTGATACAGTTTTTCTCACACCTCTGACAAATGAAAGGAAATGCATGTGTAAACTTGAATGGCACGCGGGCTGATGCTCAAATGAATTGATGTGATGTAAATGATTTAAAAAATACTTTACCTCCTTCACAGTCACCAGATCTCCACCAAAATGGAATATTTATTACCACTGTGTAAGATGACTTCCCTGACCAACACCATCAAACACCAAAGAATGGTGTTCATCTCCTTAACTTCATGGGGGTGGATTATATTAATGAGCATTACATTTTTTTCAGGAGCTTCTGGTGAATGTGTATCAAAAATTATTTTTAAATTGTGAATTGCTTTCTTTCATGCATTTCACCAGGTGAACCAGGTGTCATTAAAGTCAGTCTGATAGTTTTAACATAGCAAATGGAAATCATTGAAAAAACTACCAAACAAAATACGCGGATCTTCCCCACTTATCCAAATCCACTCATTGCTTTTGTGCAATCCTGCTAACAGACAAACAACAAACAAATAAGCTGAACTGATTCCTTAAGATGCATGGCAGAGGCAGTAAATAAAACTAAAAGTCAAATCCTTGCAAAAAAACATTCTCCTAGCTGGATTTAACAATGTCTTCAGTTTATAGGTCGTACATTTAGGGATAACAAATAGAATACCTGACTATTGTTGGGCATGTCAGTTATAGATTTGTTTATTCTGTCCACCATTCAGACACATTGTTTTCCAGTCCAGGTGGGCCTGTGACACCATGTTGAATTATTCTGCCAGGCGTGCAGCATCTTCTCTGGAGCATCTGTTAATAAAATGAAAATAATTAATTCTTATGAGTAATTGGCTCATTCAAGTTTTACAAGTCAGACTTGAATGCACATGAAACTGAAAAGCCAACTGTTTGTCACAGACCAGCTGACGAGACAGCCTCCTGGTATTTGGCATTTCCGTGGCTTCGCTCATTAGAGGCCATGTTGATTCTTTCTCATACTGAGAATTAGGAGGATTTTCAATGATGTCACTATTGTTTGAGCACAGCCAGAATATTCGGGTTTTGCTTTTTGTTGTTGTTTTGGTCCTCTGCTCCCCTCCCCTGTGTTTTTGTGTCCGGCTGACATTCTCAGTGTGCAGACAGAACTAATTAACAGAAATTATACAAAAACAATACACACATGCAAGAAATAGCATAGATGCAAGAAGTCCTGTTTGGGTGCTGAAGGTTATTTGAGGAAATATTTTGATTCAAGTTGACAGTGCAATTTTTCGTCAGTGTCCAGATCACATATCTCAGTTGTTGCAGGAATGATGGCCTGTGGAATACTTTACTCCTAACTTTTATCGATGTGTTATGGTTTTTAATATGTAAATGGAGCCTTAGTGATCACATGAAAACCTCACTTACACAAGTTTACAGCTCATGCTGAGGTTTACTGCAATTTAATTAATATCTGAGATTTTCGGTTTCAGCTGTTGAGATCAGGTTCACACTGGAAATAACCTGCAGTTGTTGTGGTTGGACAGCAGTCAATGGATAAGCTATCAAAGATGATGAATTATGCAGCATTATCCCCATTTAAAAATTCATATTGTTTGAAACACTCTATGTGAAGTCATGAAGCTCTGGACTGGAGGGTATTTTTGAGATGGAGGGGGTAAAAACATGTTGACGTTCACGTTTCTGCTCTCTTCGCAGTCACGTCTGCTGCCTGAGCAGACGGAGCTGCTTCGGCGTAACAAATGATTTCATTTCTCGTCTCCCAGTGGTCAGCAGCTTTATCTCTGACAGCAGCACTTACTCTTTTCTGCTTTCCAATTACTGTATATGCTGAGGATGTTTTTGTCTGACTTGTCACTAATCACAGGCAATGTGTTTGGCAGCCAAGTTGAGGCTTTGCCTGCTTTTGTGATTGACGTTAGCAGGAATGAAGCACCCGCACAGAGGTTTGCTGTAGATATGTTCCAGTTTGATGCTCGCTTGGTTTTCACAGACAAACACATTCCACTGGGACTCCAGCAGAAGGGATTATGGTCACATCCTTATGACTCCTTCTCATATGTGTGGTGAGACATAAATATGGTGGCCTTTTTATTTTTCAAACGTGAAACGTTTTAATGTGAACAGGGATTTTTTTTTTTTTCCCGATGAGACTCCTGTCAGACGAAATGAATATAATAATTAAATATAATAATTAAATTAAAACATATTTATATAATTTAGTACATTTAAAACAGCCAACAGTTGCAAATTACTGAAGATGTTATAACAAGAAAAAATATAGCAAGTACACAAAGATTCCAAATACAGTAATTCATGAAGATGGTAGCTCAAAAAAAAAAAAATCAAGAAGTCAAAATAATCTGACAGGTGATGGGTCTTCAGCAGTGATTTAAACTCTCTGGGTTCTCGTCAGGTCTGATCTGAATCAGTAAACTGTTCCAGAGATTAGGAGCACAAAAGCCCGGTGGCCTCTATTTGTAAGTCTGGATCTCGGCTCATCCAGAGAGTTGGAAAACCTCAATGCTCCAGTGGAATAGAAAGGTATGAGAGGAACACGATAAATTAAAATAGAAATGCCGAATATGGATGCAGAAACCAAGAAAATTACAGGTTTAGCACTGTCTGATAAAATAATTCCACATTCTTTGTTTGATTGTTAATCAAACTACAGTAATGTTTATTTTCTCTCCAGGATTTTATTTGTAAGTAAATAGACTTGATATTTATCAAATTCAAGACATCCTATGCTGAGTTATTAAAACATTGTAATTTTTCTTTTGAGCTTTGAGTGAAAATATAATTAAATACAATTTTCACCCATACAATTAAATTGTATGGGTGAAAATTACTACATAAGGCATCAGCCATAACTAAGTGAATGACATTTGAGTTGAAAGATGATGATATGTAAAGTCAATTGAACTAATTTTGATTTATACAACACCAGATCACAACAGAACGTTACTTCAAGGCACTTTAAAGAAATGTGGAAGAAAATGTGCTAAAATTGCTGACATGTCGAGAGGCTTCATAATACCAAACTGTCCACATTTCACTTAGCCCAGGGCTGAAAGCATGTCTAGCAGCTTCTTAACCTTAGAATAATGTGACTGTTAGCACTAAGATAGATTTTATTGACACTGCTACTGTTCAGGCACATTCACCAGTAGACAAACCTCAATTTTCCCTGAGGCAGATTTAGTTTGTGGGTTTGTCTGCTTAAATTGGACAAAACATTGGGCTCTTGCCAGTGGGAGATAGGATTAAGTAAAAGAGACAAGTCAAACATCCCTCTAGATTGTTAATATTAGTGTAACGGGATGTATTAGGACTCAAAAGCAGCGCTCACTGCCAGGTAAATCAGTAATGACCTTTATTCCTTCACACATGGGAATCAGCAAAACGGTGAACAGTAGATAGGATCCAGTTAGGAAAAGTTAGGAACAGGCAAAACTTGTGGTGAGGAACAGAAGTGTAGATATCCAGGATGAGAACAGGACCAAAAGAACAAAAACAGTCACAACCAGGAAGACAGTTACAAATGCTGGAAAGTGGATCATGTTGAACAATCTGGCAGAGGGTGCATGTTGGGGACGGTAGAAATGGGATTGACTGGAAAGCAGAGGCAGCTGTGGCAACAGGTGAGGGGAGTTTGTTGGCTGGCAGGTGAGGAGGGGCAGGTTTCATTCATAACATGAAGAACAACGTGAATCAATAGTTCAGGGTATAGGTTAGTGATTCTGTACAACATGAATACTTCATAGAGACAGCACTACTGATGTGAATCCCTCACATTTCTTCTGATTTGTTTGTTCAGCTCTTGCCATAGGGGCATAAGCACCGTTGTACACTTTGATATTCTGGTGTTGTTCTCCTAGAGGGAGCGATCTGTACATTTCCTTTCAAAATTGATTGCTAAATAGTACAGTGTGTCTAATGATAGAGCTAATGGTCAATCCACCTCAGCACAAATTGAGTTTTTTTCATAACAGCAGCCTCTGTGAAATTGGGCACAGATTTTCCAGATAATAATAGTCACAAGGATAACTACTAATTGGAACATTTCACAATCGAAAAAGCGACTTTTAAGTGCTCCCCTCTTTTATCAGACAAAGTATACTTTTACCCAATCGACTCCAGGTCGTGAACATAACCTCACAATATGTTCAGCATGTAGATATTCATCCATACCCTCACAGCAGCAAACAGAAAGTATATCCAACTACATGTTCTCCACTTACTGTAACTTCTAACTCTTATAATGGTGTTGTTGGACTTGAGGTTGTGATGAGCCTCATTTATGCGCATGCATCAGATGAATTTGCTGCCCTTCAGGGAAGAATTGCTGCTTTGTGGATCATTTGCTGTTATTGTAAGTAACAGCTTGCAGCAAATCACACCATAGAGTGGAGGTAACACACACCCTCATTGCCTTCGAGACAAACTTTCACATAAACACAGCTTTTTCCATGTTGGATCATAATTTCTAATGTACTGTGAGGTGTCAGAATAGAGAATGAGTTTGGGCTTGTGTTGTCATTCTTGCCTTGTGCGATGAACGCCCGCTGTGCTCTGAGGTGCTCTGAGTGCTCATTATTTACTCTGCCTGCTAATCAACGTACCTGGCACTGCTGGTAAGGGGCCGGGTGTCAGGACAACACACACATATATTCCGTAAACACACTCCCACAAATACATCTGGTTGGAAAAGAGCACCAAATGTGTTATCCCACTGTAACACGTCCAATTAATTGCGACAGGGAAAAGGCTCCGATTTGATTCCTCCTCTCAGCCAACAAAAGATTCTGTCATGATCTAGACACATTTTTTTAAATAAAAGATTACATTTGAACATCAGTAAAGGAAAAGAAATGGAGCTCATTGTCGTGCAAATCTTTTTTCTCAAACCAAAGACAAGGAGGAGGAGGAGGATGATGATGATGATGATGAGGAGGAAGTGCATTTGTCGTGCACAACGAATGACCTCAGTTCAGGAAGATGGAGACTCATTACTGCGGTGCTGCTACAGCCTCTGAGCCTTCTCTCTAATTAAGAGGAGTCTGCAGGGGCCTGTTGCTGCTCATGTTAATTGTACAAACACAAACAGTGTGCAGTGTCACGCCAGCCATTAGAAAATGGGAGAACAATTAAGCAAGAATGTGACAAACTGACAGAGTTTTCAGTTTGACATTATATGGTGTGGGAAAGATGACACGATAGAGTCTATCCCAAGGTTACGCTGCGCAAGATTAGGCTGATTCGATTTTTAATCGGCTCAGTCTGCCTTATCTTCTCCCTGCTGTTGTTAATGAATCTCTTCACCATCCCTGAAAAAGCTTCTAGAAACACTAACGTGTTAATCACAGGAGAATCCAGGAACTGTAAATCTGAATGATAGCCTCACAAACCAACAAAAGCTAAGTGCTGCTTCTACTGAAGCAAATGAGGATTTGTGTCCAGTGATACTTTAAGGACAAAATGCTGCTGCTTCACACATCTTGAAATAAGAGTCAGACCCCTGGTAGTGACATGATGCCACCTTTCAGGACCCACAGGTGAGGCGTCTCTTTACGGGGACTAAAGGCCTCCCAGGTAGCATATTTTAATGTATTTCCATGTTTTCTGGCTGATGAATTTAACACTTGTCGTACCTGAAGCCTGTTAGATGGAACAGTGTGGATCTATACATGTGCTTGATTAAGATTTTAAACTGATGTAAAATCCACCTTATTAATTAATTCAATTATCAGTTTTTTCTTTGTGAAAGCTACAACCTAAATACCACAGCCACTAATATATTGATCAGTGGCATTTAATAAAATTATTATTTTCTATTACAAGATATAAATATTTAATATAAATTTCTATTTAATCATATCCTTTAAATGCAAGGATTCTGATGGTTCGGTGGAGCAGCCGCTGGAATATTTAACCAAAAGCGATTCCGACCAGTGAACACTCGTCTCATGTTGACCTCCATGACAGATGTGCCCCTAAAAGAAGCCCTGATAATAATATGAATTGTAAATACAAATTTAAATGCAAATTTCCTCCAATGAACATAAAATTGTGTGAATGAAAAAAAATGTATTACAACGTGAACTGATGATTCATCTATTGGGCAAATTAATGTTTTCTATTGACTCCAAAAATCCCCGACTTTTAACATTACTTATCAGAAACATACAATCCAAACATAGGAGGAGTAATAATGAAATAAATAATTTTCACATTATGTCACCATTTGAATGAAAGGATCTAGCGGACAATACTTTGCCTCTTGGGCACCGACTGGTGGCCGCTGGTTCAAGTTGTTAGTGGTGGTCACTGATGGATTAGTAATGTCCTTCCATTCGCCTCTGGGAAAGTCACACAACAGTTTGACTCATGGACACACAAACAAACCAATAATTAGTTGAGCTGTTCTAAATGTGAAACAGTGGCTACACCATAGTATTTATTCACGTGTAAATAATCAGTGACTGACTTGTTCTGCAGGTGTTAAAGTTCTCTTTCTGCCCTGTGATTTGTGACCTCCATACTATCCTCTATTCTGTTGTATAGGTGATTGGGGTGTAAAGTGAATATTTTACACAGTTGGTCCTTGTGATATTCTTCAGTTGAACCTTCTAGTAATTCACTTTTAACCTTTCCCTGTTTGAATTCCACCCAACGGTTTCTGCTTTGAAACATTTGAAAGAATTCTACAGAGTCAATAATCCTATGAGGCCAAACATCTTTCAGGAAAAATCTTGAAAAGTTCTTTCACCTAGTTTTCTTTCACTGAGTTATTCAGGCTGTTTAGACAGAACACATTTTAATAGAACATGTTCCAACCAAGAATTTCACCTTTACACTAAGATTTTGTCACATATTTGAATCTCTATGCATTTGACGGTAAACTCCATTATTGGAGTTTTGATCCCTGATGGAAGTGGCCTAGTGTCCCCAAGAACACTCTATTTATGGAATGAAACCAAATATGTATTTACTGGTATTTTTCGTGGATTTGGACTGATAACCCATTTTATCACAACCCTGCTTTTAACCAGCAGTAATTTAGATTCCAACAGCTTGAAATGAGCAAGGAAAAAAGCAAGTACAAACAGTGCTGCAGGCGATAAACTAGACTTCAAATCAGTTAATCTACAAAGCTACAGAGAGTTAAACACACAGACTTTAAAATGTGTTTCTTTTGTCTCTCGCAGCTTCGCATGTTCAAGGGGGGATGAGGAGTGAGGAGTATTTGGAGAAATTTTAATCTTAATATTAATTGCTTGTTTTTCTTCATTTGTTCAGGTCTGTATCTAAATTGACACGCTCACCAGTCTGTTAAGAGTTGTTAGTGCCGCATTCTGGAGTCTGCTTGCATAGATTCAACGGCAATGGAATACATGCAGTCCTTTCTGGATGTCTACAGATGTGACACGAGGACTTATGCCTGTCGGGGGACTCTGCTTACATGTGGACGTGGACAGTTTGATTTTGGCTGAATGGAATTAGTGTGGCGTGGTTTGAATTAGGGTTGGCCAGAAGAATGAACAGAAATGCCCAGTAGAACAGTTGTTCCAAACTGTCAGTGGTACTTTGTTTGGATGACGTTATTTCTAATGTCAGGTCCAAAAACCACCTCATAGAGCTGCCTCCAAGACCTCCATGCTAATTTATTCTGAGTTGAATATTTCACACAGTGGCTCCTGTACAAAGAGTGACATTTATGTAATGCAAAAACCTGTATTCAGTTCAGTTCAAGTAAATACGTAGCCACAGATTTCCTTTTATCCCGTTTTCTTATTTTCTAAATGTAAGCGGCTCAGCGTTTGTCAAAAAAAAAAAAATGCTGTCGAGAGCAGAGAACTGACTAAAACAAAAGTAAAGCAGAGTAAACAGAATAAAATTATGATTATTATTGTAACTGAAGTAGGAATAATCCCAGTGCCTATTTGCTAAATGTGATAATTGTGTTACTACATTATGATCATGTAATGTAATCACATGTTTTTCATCTGTTCCTGTGCCTTTAATCTGACCATATCATTTAACCTACATTTTAAATTTTCAAATCTAGTTTCTATGATGAAACCTTGTTTCAGAAGTAGCTTGCAATCTGTTTTAAGGTTACTCTGGTCACTGGTTACTAAATGTCACACTAGTATGCAGGAACAACATGACTTTTATTGACCGTTTAACTTCATTGAAGGAGTTCTGTCACTGAATGGCTTCCAACAACAACATGCTCTTTTCTCACACTTGGATAACTTGACATAAACTCAACTTTACCCTACTGGGAGAGGAGGGACAGCGTGGTGTGTGTCAGAAGCAATCAAAGCCAGTAGGAGCTCAGCGTCAGTGATCGCTGATATATTTCCTTGCAGGAGCCTCAAGCTCAGGTTAAGGTACAACAATGTTCTGTCATTTCATTAATGTGACTTTTACAAGCAAAACAAAGATAAATTGCTCTTGTTAAAAGGTTTACTAATCTTTATGGTTAGGATCATAGCCTTGTTTCTACATATTTATTTCAAGCCAATCTAGCTGCATTAAAAATTTGTTTAATATACAACACAGATCTGTGACTGTACCGTTGGTAAGAGGGATTGGACAAGCTGTTTTTTTATGCTGCAGATGTCGCAGACTGGGCTCGACTGGTTTCTCATGTCTGAATCATCACACTGTAATTGCAACAGAAATGGCCCCTGGCTGCTACAGCCACGTGTTAATGCAGAATAATGGGTGCAATTAGGAAAAAATGGATGATAATGGCTTAAAAAAAATTCTGAACACATTCTGAAATTCGAGCAGGTATGCTGTATATTTTTGGTTTGAAGCTGTTCAAACCTGAAAATATTAACATGTTATGACAAATGTACACATTCATTCCTTATCGCAACCGCTCAAGAGAATGGCTGAATCTGTCTGAGACTCAAAGACTGCTATGTGTGAAGTTAAAACTAAGTTGTCCTGATCCTGGTCATCTCGCTAGTATGGGAGATTTGGTTTTTGCTTTTTTTGCAGATGGACCACAATTGATTTTTCACTTTCATTTGTGACATAATAATATGTTACGATAACAACAATCACAATAAGCAATAATAACAACCATGACAACATGACATTGGTTACTGCCCTGACAAATTGTTGCAGTGTGATTCGAAGAAAGAAGAGCATTCTCCGTCCTTATGTTCCAACAGCATGTTGCTTTATTTACTGAGTGTTTTTAACCAAACATTCTTCCTGAGAATCACCTGCGGGCTTTTTTTAGTGTTTGTTGAAAGTGAAATGAGCCACCAAGTTAATAATGGTGGCAGGCCTTGTGTATAGCAACAAACCCAAACTCCAATAAGCTAGCTGCATGTTATAATGAATGAGGACTACAGCTGTCAACAGAAATCCAGCCCCTGATAATATTCAACATGGTGCTTTCATTCGGTATACAATAAAATTACTTTGTTTAAGGGTAAGGGATATAAATGATATAACTTCATGTAACACATCTTTACTAAAACTTAACATGTGTAGGGTATGTTTTTTGTGACTAATGATAACTTTTGTCTTATGCTGTACATTAATATAATGTGAGTCAGGCTGAAGGCCTTTAATGCCACTTTGTCCCCATTTGATACATAGTTTCTGCTAAACTATCCTGTTGACTTAAACATGGTGGACTGATCACTCATTTTTATGCTTCTGCTGTTTCCTTGTTCATAATGGGTAACAAATGATATTCACCAATTGATTTTACCATTGTGGATAAATTTGAAGTGACACAGTAATTTCAGCAGCATTGCAGTTGTTAAGTGTAAGGTGGTCATAAATCTCATTCATAGTTGGTGTAACCCTAACCTTAAACCCAACCCTACCCATACTGGAATAACTGTTAATGCACCCATAATATAAAGTGTGGTGTGTCTTGTGATTCCAGACTGAATAAAAATAACCGACATTACTTATCGGAAGTAATGCATGGGCAGAAGAACAAATGCCTTTCATGGTGAATGAAAACATACATTTGCAACTTAGTTTTGATGTATTCATTGAAGTTGATGACTTTAAGAAAAATATTGAAGAGATTTGGAGTTACGGGGGAAGCAGAGCCATTTCCTCCCTTTGCTTTCAGTTTTGGTCTTAAGCCCATCTTTTCCTGTATCGGATAGACTAGACACAGATTAAATTTTTTATTGATCTTGTAATCCAAACAGTATCCTGCAGAGCAGTCTTGTACTTCCCAAAAATACACACACATACATTTTTCATGACATGAAAACTGCCTCTGCACTTGTTAGGCCACGCTCTTTTGGTGTAGCGAGAGGCGTCCACGGTCAGTGACATGTTTCAGCCTTGTGGTGTGGCGCTGCTGCTTCATCGTGTAATCAGTGTGTGATGGATGTGACAGCCTGGCAGTGCTGCTCAAGGAAAGAGGGCAGGGCAGTACCATATTTTATCGCCTTCACATGGAGTGACTCACTTTATCACCTTCCACACTATAATTGTCTCACACATACGCAAATCAACATTCAAACATAATCATTAAAGGTTAAAGAGCTGTAAAGACTGTCTGCTATCCAGCTGGTTTACTTACACTCAGTTTCGTGAGATAATGTCCTCCTAGTTTTCCCACAATGTCAAAGACACGTGTCCTCAAATCAGAACAAATAATTTATATGATTAAGTTTTGATTTAGTCATCCTGATTCTGATTTAAAGAACAGAATTAATTCCTTTTCATCTTTTTAACTTTGACTTTATAGAATTCTGTCGAGATATAACAACAAATTAACTGAAAATAATCATTCCCAGTTCTGTACTTTAGTTTATTCAATAATATTATTCAATAATATATTATTTCAATAATATTTGGTTAATATGAAACTATTTTAAGCTTACAAACCATTAAATTTTATTTTTTTAATGCTGTCTTCTGCAATGCGGGTAATGGGGGTGCTATAGGCTAATAATATATTTTGTGTTTTTATTCTTATTTATTCTACATTAACATTATATTTTGTGCTTCTAATGTTTTAATAGTGATTATACAACTACAACATTTATGGGGGACAGATGTGATTAAAATGTCTATTATGTCTATTAAAATGACATAAACTTGATATTCATTTTTCTGTGTTTTTTTTTTTTTAAATTGACATGGATTTGAAAACAACATAACTCGAAACGACTTAAGCCGAGGTATGCCTGTAATTTATCACGTGTTGTGCTTCTTCTTACGACCCTTTTCATTCCTATTTCTCTCTGTCCTCCCCCTCCAGTCTCAACCCATACAGCTATGATGAGAGTTGTGTGTCCAGCAGCGTGGACCACCTGCCCCTGGCTGCGCTTCCCCTTCTCGCCATTGTCTCACCTCGCTATCAAGATGCGGTGGCAACTGTGATTGCCCGAGCTAATCAGGTCTACCACAGCTTCCTGCAGTCAGAGGATGGGCAGGGATTCACCGGCCAGGTCTGTTTCACCTTGGGAGATTAGGGGGAGGGGATGGTGGGAGAGGTGAGTCTTGTCATTAACCGAAAGGCACTTTAATAGAAGTCAGTCACTGTCAGAGGAGGTGAAGGTGGGCTTTGAGTGGGTTGTGTAATCTGTGAGTGCTCAGGCCCTCAGAAGGGCTCCAGGGCTCTAAGGTTTAAGTGGGCCACCTTTCAGTTCTTGTACATAGCAACCACTGGGCTCTTGGTAACTCGCTGTATTAGTTTGATAAGGATTCGTGACAAGGCTGTTCACAGTTTAATTGAATCCAACAGTGTTTTGTTGTGACTCTGAAACAGCTTCTCTTTGCTTGTCTTAAATCATACATGGTTCAGATACACTGTCGTTTTCTGTACAGATTCATTCATGTGATGCCAAATTTGTTGGGAAAAGTAGTTCCTGGCCCATAAAATTTGTATGAATGCCACTTCAAATCAACAACAGAGACATTTAATGAAAACCTTCATACACAACTTGCCATCTTGCCTTATTAGGTTGTCACGCTGACTTGTTTTCTACGTAATGTACAAAAGTTCTTTACGAGCCTTAACCCTAAAGACAGTAGATCTATGTGGCAACAGCTCATGAACATACAAGAATTGTACCAATGACATTCCAACATGGATGTGACAGTCATGCACTAGTATATAATGTAGATACAGTATTTGTCCTCTATTGTAGCTTGTAAAGATGAATAACTGCAATATTTTGTCTAATTATTTATAATTATTTGTGTGTTAAAGTGTCTATACTACAAAATTATTGCATTTATTTTACATTCCATCACTCTAGACTTTAAATTGATAATTGCCTGATGGTGTTCAACAGGGATCCAATTTAAATGGTGTCTATAGCAGAACATTCTGACTCACACTTAGAACTGAATGTGTAAATGAAATGTTAAAATAAATCAACAAAAAAATGACAAGAAAACAACACCAGAAAGACACAAACACCAAAAACTATCTACACAATAGCTTAAAAGAAAAGCAGGTATACCTCGGCTTTCATCGTTTCAAGTTACGTCGTTCTCGATTATAATATGGTTTTAAAAAAGAATCCATGGAAAAAATGGAAATCAAGTTTTTCTTGATTATATCTGTCTGCCACAAATTTTGGAATCATAAAATCACTAATATACCATGAAAAGCACATAATATCATGATACTGTAGAATAAATAAGAATTAAAATATATAATATCATATCATTAGCCCTTAGCAGACCACCTTACCTGCAATGTAGAAGAAGCAGCTGAAAAAGAGAAGGTGATGTTTACAGATATTATATAAAAATAAAATGGTTTTTCAGCCTAAAATAGATTCTTATTAACCAAATATTCTTGAAAATACATTCATAAATAAAGTACAGTACAGAACTGGGGATGGAATTTTCAATTTAGCCTGGAGACAAGTTAATTAGTTAACTTACATTGCGCCTCCTGGAATCAAGCCGAGGTTTACCTCTACCTGGTAAGTAAACGATTAGTATAGGGTTAGGGTTGTAATCTTTCCAACATCATTTTATTGATCCTCCTGTTAGACTGTTACTTACTCATGACACCACATGCGTAGGCCGTCTAATGGATGTGTTTCGTGAGCAGGTATGCCTGATGGGCGACTGTGTGGGGGGAGTGCTGTGCTTTGACGCATTGTGCTTCAGCAACCATCAGAGGCATGGCAGTCCCAACAACTGCAGCAGGATCAACAGCACTGAGAGCCTGAAGGTAGGAGCTCACTGTTAACACTGGTGATATGATGGAGATGATGACGGTCATTCGCTGGTTTAAACACATATATATATATATATATATATATATATATATATATATATATATATATATATATATATAAATATATATAAACGCACACACACACACACACACAACCCTCCTTTTGAGGGTTGTTTCTGGTCAAATTTATGATTTAAGTGCCGTTGGAATGTCTTGCTTTCTGTGCCTTCCACACTCCTAATCATGGCGTCAGCATCATGGTTTCTGGCCTTCACATCGAAACATTTTCCCCATTTCTCCAGCTTTTGGGTGATATCCTCCTTGAGCCGAGCATTGGACTCTTCATGCCGGTCACTCATCCTGGCTATGGCATCATTCAGCATGATAGCCATAGCCTCCTTATAGACCCTGGCCGTTGCCACTGCTGCTCGGTCAGAATCCTCTTGTGCTTTGGTCTGTTGTAATCTCATTTTTCTCAGTTTGTGGTGCAGCATGAAAACAGCAAACCCCAGTGCTGTTATCCCGGTTGTCATGAAGGTGAAGATTTACACATCCTCGATGTCTTCCACATCCAGTGGGGCCAGACACATAGTTTTGAAAGTATCCCAGCTGTCTAGCATTTAGCCAGCCAAAAAAGTCCCATCTGGACAATGGCACTCACCAGTTCCGACAGGTCTGGTGGAAAAAATTCTTTCGATCACGTTAAGTGACCAGCTCAGCAGATTCATCTTGGTTAGCAGACTTCGTATGATTATATAAAATAGTCTTTTGTGGGTAACACAGTGTCTTATGTAGTCTCCCAGCCACACAGTGTCCTTGTTTACTCAGCATACCTTTCCTTTCCACTTTCGTAGCAGTCATAAAATCTTGCACGTGCTCAGTTACTGCACAAAGGTTACAGTG
This sequence comes from Antennarius striatus, assembly GCF_040054535.1. Classification (NCBI taxonomy): domain Eukaryota; kingdom Metazoa; phylum Chordata; class Actinopteri; order Lophiiformes; family Antennariidae; genus Antennarius; species Antennarius striatus. Next base: position 11,471,027 of record NC_090781.1, on the reverse strand, counting down.
ACAATTGTTTCACAGGATTGACAACATGAAGTTTAATTCGCCATTTAGCACTGATATGTCTGTTTTCCACAAGAACATCTCTTTCAAGATCTGGCTTTCAGAAATGTCACTCTAAACTGGAGGGTATGTCCTCAGTGCAAAGCATGAAAGACGGTTTATATTGAAAAAAATACTATCGTCATGGCTTTGTCCTCTGTTGATGTTTACCTGGTTTATTATCTAAATGTGTTGTTTATTTTTACCATGTCTTGTCATTGCTTTTCTCATAATGTATTTTTCTATTTATTCTCTGTGTTCCTATTTCTTGTGTGTTGTTTGAACCTCTTGTGCTCTGTCATTTCTTTCATGTCTGGTTCATGTTTCTTGTTTTTTGTGTTCATCCTCTAACTTCCCTCTTTTTAGTTTCCTTCCCAAGATTCCACCCACTACTCTTCTGATTGCTTCCGCTTGTACCTTATTTTCTCACGTGGCACCTGTGTTCTATCATCTTATTATCCCTGCACGTCAGTTTGTGCAATTTCCTCCTTTCCTCTGTTAGTTTATTGTTTGATGTGTATCCAATAAATCATGTATTCCAGCTTCTTTCCCAATCCCTGGTGTTGCTCAATTAATTCCCAGTTATCTGTTCAAGCCATTTCAAATTGTTATGTTTACCCAACTAATTTTGTATCCCTAAATTCTTTGCCCCTTTTCTGCATTTGTATTTTTGAAATAGTAATTATTAAAAAGTAATTTTAAAATAGAGCACACAGAGGCTTTTAATGGAGAGGTAAGTTTTATGGAGGTTCATACACTCAGTGCCTCAAAGTCAGCCATGACTCCAGTAACAATTTACAATTACAACAATTACCTTGGGCTTCCATCGTCTCATAGTCACAGTTCCAGCGAACAAAGTTACCTCAAAGCCAGGGTGGTTTATGGTTTTTGGACCAGTCGACACCTGTTTGTGGCTCCCCGTTGGTGGACAGGCTGATTCGTGTTCCTCCTCTAGTCAGGACCAAATCCACCAACTCCTGTCCCTGTTTTCCAATGGAAGATGTCCCCGCTGACCCCTGTACTTTCCTTGCAGTCAGTTGCAGATAATTGTGCCGGGCCATCAATCTTTATACATCTTTGTATTACATTTTTATTCCTTTCTTTTCTTTGTCAGTCTGTTTGTTGCAGATCTATTTATGTTGCTTTCCAGCTTCTCCCCTCATGCTGTTGGTGTTATTGTTTTGTTTGAAATTCTGCTTATCAGTTTTTCTGGAGGATTTTTCAAACGGACTTTGGTTTTCTCTCTTTAGGTTTTATTATTTGGATTATTTACCTTTTGGACCCTTTTTCCATCTCTTGCCAGGACGTTTAGTGCCTTTATATGCTTATAAATTTCAACTTATTAAAGCACCAAACTGTATGCCACTAATCTTTTCCCATTCTATCTACCTTTGGTTTCTCATAGTAGCGCATGAAGTTTTATGTCAATCTGATAGTTTAGTAATTTGACAGTGAAGAATAACATAGTGAGGCATAGCAATGAACTCTCCCTCTTATATTACAGGCTACAAATTAGAGGTCATCTGTATTATCCTCCAGCGACAATAAATATTTCTTGATTTGAGAAAGCTCTTTTTTCTTTCATATTTTAAAGATTTCCTGAAGATTCTATGCAACATTTCCATCATATAATGTTGAGCTGCTATCCTGAAGCAGTTTGTAATATGACAATCATTTCTCTTTACTGTGCACTATGGGATTTCTCTTTCTGTCTATTGCTCCCTCCCTCTATTATCCACCTGTTTGCAATTCAGATCCACTTGCCACTTCTAATATATTCAGTCTCAAATTGACAGGTTGTTCCCCCGATTTAACTGTTCACCTGTGAAAATGCATCAGCTCCCGTTAGACTATATGTAATTTCCTGGTGCACTGACTGTTCAATATATCAGGCTTCACCTTATGTTGCACATTCTCCTCCATCCTCTCAGGATTGCTCGGTCCTCCTCGGGGAGTCCAGCCAGGGTCTGAGTTCCAGCAAGAGGCTGAGTAAAAGCAACATTGACATTTCCGCCCCGAACGAAGGTCATGGCCAGAGCAGGCCACCACTGAACCGCAAGCAGAGTGACTCGTATGATGGAGACACCTCGTCCACGGACAAGCACAGCTTTTTCTCCAGGTAGAGACATTGTCATGAACATACCCAGACTAATGATGATATAAACTATGAGACTTCATCCACGATGATGCAGCTGCTTTTTTCGACTAAAGATATGTGTATTTGTGAATTATATTGACTTTAGCTCAGTTGCGGAGGTACAACTTCCACATCAGCTCACCTATTAACTCCCAGCCATCAGTAGGGATTATTAAAGCCCTCTTTATCCATCCTGTCAGAAAAATCTCTCAGTTGTCTGTTTCAAGTGTTGATGAATGCTTTGTTCTGCTTTGGTTCTTGTTGTGAGTTCGTTGTAAGATCATGTGTAAATGGTCACAGCTTTACTCACATTTAAAATTCTAAATGGATATGTTAAGGTGCTCAGAATACAATTCCAGTGAGAGCTAATGAAGGGCTTAAAGCATGGTTAATGACCATGAAATCTATTAGCAATGCTTTATCTAAGAGAGGGTGTCTTTCTGCTGTTCCTTTAAAATCTCAGCAGTTGGAGGTGCGAGATTGTTGCTCGTCAGCCCTCATGAAGTAAGAAAGCAGCCAAACTTTAATTTACATCTTTCAGGCAGGTGCATTAAAGCATGTCAACATGAGGCCTGAGCCCTTTTGCAGATACTGACAGTCTTTTAATCCTGCTCATGCACTGATCATACAAAAACAAATAATTTAGTGGTTCACTCCCTCTTCAGCCACACAGACATCACTGCAACTACCTCAATCTTGCAGGTTGGAGAAAATTTCTAATGCTGAGGGTATTTTTACAGCAGTTACGAAGTAAGGCAAGCAGATTGACATGGATGGAAAACATGATGAAGGAGACACATTAAAAAAGACAAGACAAAAATTGAAATGGAATGTAGTCACGCCAATATTGATTTGGCTTCAAAGATGATTGCCGACTGCTGACTTATTTGTTCTCTCTGAGCAGGACTTGACGGAGAAAATGTTGCCTTGCTAGAGAGCAAATAGGTTTCATCAGTCAGCATAAGGTTGCGTGTCTGCTGTTCAAACAGCTGTGAATGTGATGCAGCCTGTGAAGGTTGTGTGAAGAGCAGCTCAGTCTGAGTCACAAAGGACCGGAGCTGACATCAGAATGTTGAAACAAGGCAACCATTAAATCAGAGAAAACGAAAAGCATCGCTGACTCACCCATACCAAGAGAACAAGACATTTCAGATTCAGCACAAAAATTTATGATTATAAGATTCCACATTTGCCCTGCTATTCTGTTCCAACACAAAACAAAACTTCTACAGTAAGTTTCTGTGAGCAGGCTTTTTTTTAACACTGTTCATTATCAGTGTTGTTCATTCATCCTTTTAAATGATATTTGAAGAGTGAGGCCAATTGATGTGTCAAATTTTTTTTTGGTCGGGCAGTGTATGTTCATCATAATTTGAAGTCGCTTCAGTGACAAGTTCTGTGACTGAGGTCATAAAATCAAACATTTCCCCATTTAAATTATTTTAATCCATTCCAGCCTTGTAAAAAAGCCCCAAGCCCCCTAAATTATAAAAAGAGAAGTAAAATTATCAACCGTAGACACGCATACTTTATCTGTAGATAATAATTTTATATGTAAGTTCCATAAACAGTGATAAAGTATGAAAAGAAACACAAAAGTCAGGAGAACACACGAGCTACGTCTTTACTTAAATGAGAACAAGATCCAGTCTCAGGTGATGTTGTATTCGTCCACCAACTAGTGATGGTGTTAGGGTCAGGGTTAGGGTTAGGAATAGGGTTAGGGTTAGGGTTAGCACGGCTCGCATCTCTAATTTTGCTTGCATGTCAAATAAAAATATGGACAGAGCGACAGCTTGTATCTCAAATAACTCGTATTCGTGCAACTTGTATCTCAAGGTACTACTGTTTGTTTCCATGTCTATTTCCCAGTTTGATGAAGGAGAGTGTGGAGGTGCGTGGCGGCAGTAGCACCAGTCTGGTGTTGAACCCTGGCTCCTTTGACTTTGAGGTCTCAGACTGCTTCCTGCTGGGATGTCCACTTGGCCTTGTGCTGGCCATGAGACGCACTGTCCTTCCTGCTGTTCAGGGTAAGAGCTAGATGAAAGCATGGCAGGAAAGTCTAGTCTATACTTGCAATTGACCTTACACTTTTGCAGATCTTTACCCCAACAGAACTGTAAGTGGAGCTAAAATAAAAGCCAGTGGGGATGCCCACCTGAGTTGTGACAGATGACATTAACTTCCAGTTAGTTTTTGATCTACACATTCACGGATCGATCTATAAATTTACGAATCTCAGTCGTCTTTCTTGGTATGTACTTGAACAATACACTGCCCGGCCCCCCAAAAAAGTCACCGTTTGGGTTTCAATAAGCAAATTACAGTGTTATGATCAGGGGTTGCTTCAGTTGGTCAAGTCTAGGCTCAGCAATATTATTCAGCAAAAAAATTAAGTCAGCTGAGTATCTGAATGTACTGAATGACCGGGCTATCCCACAAATGGGATTTTTCTCCCGGATGGCACGATCATATTCCAGGACAACAATGCCAGAATTTATCGGACTCTAATTGTGAAAGAATGGTCCAGGGAGTTTGAGGAATCATTTTGACACATCGATTGGCCCCCACAGTTCTGAGCTTAACCCCATTCAAAGTCAATGGGATGTGCTGGAGAAGACATTGCAGAGTAGTTTGAGTCCTATCGTCAATACAAGAACTTGGCCAAAAATGAATGCAATTCTGGACAGAAATAAATGCTGTGACATTTTACGAGGTTGTCGAAACAATGCTGCGGCAAATGCGCACGGCAATCAAAGCTACAGGCAGTCCCACGAAATATTAGAGTGTGTGACTTTTTTTTGGGGCCGGGCAGTGTATAAAGCAGGAAAAAAATTCCATGGTACTCAGTATAATACATACCTCCAACAAGACCCAATGTTCAAGGTCAAAAACAAACCTATTGCAATGTTACAGTCAAAAAAATCAATGATCCTCTCCTTGTCTGCATGCAAAACGTAATGGATTCTTCTTTGGCCCATGCCCAACCTTAAGACAATGCAAACAAGCAACACATACAGTTGAAAGGATTTAAGAGAGTTAAAAATAAATCAGTGAGTTATTTTATGATTTAAAATTATTTAAACGCAAATTCCACTATACCCATTTTATATGTTTCCAACATTATCGCTCATATAACACAACACATCTCACACTGAAATCCTGTTCCTAAGAGCTTTTCCTCTACGTTCTAATCCCTGACCTCCAGTGAACCAGCTCCATCCAGCCTGCTCTCAGATTTTCAACCTGTTTTACCCATCGGACCCTTCAGCTTCCAGACTGGAGCCTCTCCTGCAGCCTCTCTTCCATAAGCTGCCACCCTTTGCTGTGCCGCGGTACCAACGCTATCCTCTAGGAGACGGCCGCTCAATGCTGATAGGTAGGACAGATGACCTGACCCTTAAATTTCCCCCAATCCTGGATTCCATCTGTATGATCTCATTTAGCAGAGAATAAATCCTTCCCCTGACGTGTTATGTTTAAGTAATTATCCTCCATCTTGTGTTGCTCTACCTTTAACCTGCCACCCCTCTTTGTGGATCAGTCACAGATGTGGCCCAGTACTGTTGTAATCCCTCTGGAGGGCTTGACTGTTGAGACAGTCCTTACTGAACCACTAATTTATTTGAAGCAGGTTTAACCCACTTTTGAAACATGGAGATTCACTCTAAACAAGAGTCATGATGCATTGCACGGCATTTTTTGTGTCCCTGATAAAAAGTAGGACAAAAAACATGGACTTAGACTTAGACTGGAGGAGCTGTGCTTTTTGTACCGAAGGCAATGGAACGCAAATTAGATAGATAGATAGATAGACAGACAGACAGACAGACAGACAGACAGACAGACAGACAGACAGACAGACAGATAGACAGATAGACAGATAGACAGATAGACAGATAGATAGATAGATAGATAGATAGATAGATAGATAGATAGATTGATAGATAGATAGATAGATAGATAGATAGATAGAAAGAAAGATAGATAGATAGATAGATAGATAGATAGATAGATAGATAGATAGATAGATAGATAGATAGATAGATAGATAGATAGATAGATAGATAGATAGATAGATAGATAGATACTTTAATAATCCCAGAGGAAATTGCACATATCCACTGCTCAGCCAAACACCAGGAAAAAACAAAAACAAAACAGGACATACCAAAAGACATACATTACACTAACAGATACATGTAGCATTAACAGGACAAATACTAAACTATAACTAAAATCTCTCATGCAAGAAGTCTCTTGGATGAGAGACAAAACACCTTTAAGAACTTTCTTAACGTCCAGTGGATTGACTCAACAGCTTTTGGACAAGGTTTGCTTGTACGTACAAACTTTTTTGTCTTTTAGTTGGTGCAGCTAATATTCAGATGCGCTCAATAGTCCGGAATTTACGATACTTAAATTATTTTCACATATCTACAATGCAAATAACATTGTACAACCAGGATATCAACTTTTGATTCTGCATTACAATTCCATTTATGAAAAATGTCCATAAAAACTACACGACTGACGCAAACTCACGTAGACTTAGCTCCTCCCGTTCCTCCTGGAACATTGGGCGAAGAGTCCCCTCCATTTGTTCTGGTCACTGGTGGCCCTTCTTGCTCCATGCCAAGACTCTTTTAGGTCGTCCTTGGCTGTATGTCTCCACATCTCCAATAAGCATCTTGATGTCATAGCTGGGGATCTCATCAATCACGGAGCTGGCTGTAGAAGGCGTCCTTGTCCTGCTCTGAGGCAAATTCGGTTGGGGCATAGACCTGCACTATGGTGACTTTGGCATGTCTAGTGTAGAGCCTCACTGCGATGATGCAATCCTTCACCGGTTTCCAGCCCATTAGTGCTTTCGGCGCACAGCTGGAAAGGATGATCATGATTCCATGGGTATGGTGGTCTTGCTTCCCCGAGAAAAGAACGGTTGCTCCATCAATCATGTGCCCAGTCCACCTCATTTCACTAACGCCTAAGATGTCCAGGTGATAGTCCGGCATAGTCTTCAGCACCTTGTCAATGCGCCCACATTGAAAAAGCGTGCGCACATTCCAGGTGCCTACTCTGGTGTCGGCTTTGGCATCGAAGATCGGGGTCATCAGAGGTCAGACTTCCTGCCGGATTTCACCCGGCCCCATCATAGATACATCCAAGGATGTGCCCTCTCTTCTCCGCCGCGGTATACTGGAATGGTTCCTTCTCGTTGTTTCAGTAACATGCTGTTTTCTTACGGGGGGAGGTTGTTAACCTCATGCCCAACCTCCAACCTAGAAGACTAGGTGCTGACTTTCGTCTGGCCTCAATCCCGAAACCTGCCAGGGGTGTGATTCCCCCGCCGGTATAGCTTTCAAAGATCATTGAAGCACCCAAGCCTCTCCACCAACGGCAAGGTACCAGCACAGGGAGAGGACTGAAGCAAAAAACTATTAAATATGAGTCCCTACTTCGGTTCATGTCTTTTGACAACAGTAAATTTGGGCGCTGTTGCATGTTATGAAATAAACTTCTGAATTTCCTACTTAGTTTCCCTAATTGGTTCAAAATCTATCAGACACACACCTGATAAGAAAGCAGAGGACTCTGCTTGTGTTTGTACACAGATGTTGGGAAACAGCTAAAAAAGAGAGCAGAGAAATAAAACACCGACATGTTTTATTACCGAACACCTGCTGAACAATCAGAAACACAAGCATGTGGTTCTTTGACCATGATGAATGTTAAACAAGTTATGCTTTCATCTGACAAATTTTAATCAAATCCCACAAAATGGTGTAATATCCAATGTAGCTTATATAAAATGACAGATTAAAATGCATTTTAACATGGCACCACTTTAAAATACATGATTACTTGAGTAGCATAATCCATCCTCCTCTACTGACTTTAGCTGTCTGCCCAGATGAAGCTGCTTCCTCCCTGCTAACATTTTCACTCTCTTGCCCAATGGTGAAGCTAACGGTGGGACATTTCCCAAACCTGGAAGTTCAATTGTCAGGAGTGAGAGCAGATCTCATGAGGAGTCACAATTCTTTACTCGTGCTCTCTGTGCTGGTACCAGATGTGGACATTTGTTTTAGACTTTTATTGTCATGAAATGCTACAAGCGAAACAGAGATAGTCTACATCAGATCGACTGCCTGCTCTTAAAAGTCTAGAGAGCCAAATGTAATCTATTATGAGGATATTAAGAGGGTGGAAATAATGATGATACCAACAGGCTCCACTGCCCCCACTGATGCCCCACTGATGATCATCATCTGGCTGTGTGTCACAATCTTTTAAGTTTTGTTTTGTTTTTTGTTTTTTCATTTTCATTCAACATTTAATAATAATAATAAATAATAATAAAAGACCTTTATTGTCCTTTATTATTATTTATTATTATTATTAAATGTTGAATGAAAATGAAAAAACAAAAAACAAAACAAAACTTAAAAGATTGTGACACAATACAATACAATTAAATACAATAAATACAATTAATACAATACAAATAAATACAATTAATACAATTAAATTTAATTTAATACAATGAAACCCATACACATATGTAAAAATTATGTTGTTGCTCCAACACTATCTGCAGTCTTCAGGTAACCTGTTTGTTATTTACATGAAAATGAAAATCAGCACAGATTTTTCCTCACAGTGTTTATTGGGTTGAATACTGTCATACCTGACATTTTAATTTTCAGAAGGCACACTTTTGTTCAGCTAAGACACTGATCTGACTTACAGCAAATGTTCAGACACATGATAAGTCATCGAAAATAATGACCAAATTAATCATTATCAACCACTAACCTAAATGCATTACACTTTAAATCAGCTTGTGAAAGGAAAGCTATACTTGTTCATTTTTGTGCTTACACTCACACTGAATACATGATCCAGAAACATTGTCATAGGTGTGAAGTCCAACCAGGACCTGAAACTGCCTTTTTTATCCTTCTGTTGCGCTGCACTATACACAAATGACTTTTAAAAAAGCTAAGACTGACGTATTTGGTCAGTCATGTAATTACGGTAAGTAAAACTTATCAAATATACATTTAATAGCAAAAAAATGACATGTCTTAAGAGAGAAAAACTGGATTCCACTTATCTTCCAAATGTACTTGGTCCAAAAAAAATTCAATTGATTGCGGTAAAACAGCTGCAAACCCAAACCCTGTGAAAAAGGTCTTTTTGCACTACACTATTTTATATGATGAAGAGTGGCAAAATTGAAAAAAGGCTCAAGGACAACATTAAAGACCACAGATTAAAGGGAAAAGTACAGTACAAACATCATGAAATGAAAAGGAGAAGGCACAGATTCCAACTGTGGGGACTGGAAGTCGCAGAGGTAGCAGAAGGAGGACACAGGAGAAAAAGAAGCCCTTTGGATCCAAAGACAGACAGACGTCTGTCTTTGGATCCAACCTTCTCGATCAAGTCCTGCAGGGGAGGAAGCTCTTGCCTGTCAATCAGGTTGAACTTCTGAACAAAAAAAAGCAGTACTTGATGGAGGTGCTGAGGTGGGCCTCCTCCTGCAGCAGCACCAGAGTCAAAATGGTGGTGGTAGATGTGAGAATAAACCCTGAACAGAAACTTCAGGATGGTTTTGGCCACAAACATGAAGTTTTTCCATCAGTCTTGGATGGAAAAAGCATCTCGTCATCAAGTTGATCCTGCATCCAGGTCATCGGGTAATCAATGTACTTTGGCGCAGAGCATTTGATAGGCTTCTTAATGTTGGTGCCCTCATCCCAGTGATACTCATATCTTGGTCCTGCAGACATCACAGAGCAGCTGATCTTGGTACAGAACTCACTGATGGTGTTGATCTGGTAGAAGAAATCCACCGTGTTGACAGCAATCCTCTCTCTCAGGCAGTATGACAGCCTGCCTTAAGTCCCCACTGCCCAGGGTTGCCTCAGCATGTTTCAGCAGCTGGTACTGGTGGGAACCCTCTGGAATATCTCTCTTTGGCTTGAAAGTCTTTGATGAGCGACCAAACCAGAAAAGCTCATCTTGGCGAAACAGTCCTCAAGGGGGCTAAGATAGAACACCTAATCCTGGCTTCTAACCATTTTCTATTACAATTACACACAATGTGGGAATTTATCAGCAGTCCTTGCTGTAAATTTCGCTCAGGGTAACATAAATGCCAACGAGGAGCAGGTGGTATTGATGTCCGCTTTGTTTCGGCGCTCCGATACGTGCCTCGGACTCGGTGGGTGCTCCTTTGTGAACCACTGCTTTGAGGCCTGGTTCAAACATGGAAAAGACACGTGACTGATGACGTTTTAGACACTCAAGTGCTTCAAAACTCTAAGCGCTTCATTCCACAGGTGACACACTGGCACTTCACTCACCAGGTGAACCAGTTTAGTGGTCCGAATCAATGGACGGGGCTTCAAAACATCGGCCGGTCCCAGATGTTTTAAAATAGATGAAACAGAATGATGCACTGCGTGTCATGTCAATACCTTCTGGATTGATCAGATTAGCATTCAGATGGCTGATGGTTTGCTTTCTAATTGCTTTGCAATGGAACCAACCAGAAGGTTCAGTTCATCAAACTGTGTCTGAGATGGGTCCCTGAGGCAGAAAAATCTTTCCATATCTAAACTAAGCAATGAACATTTTTGTGATGGAAACCAGGGTTTCACCGTGTAAACTGTATGCCCTTACAATAATTTATTAAGTGGATTATGTTTGGCCTGTCAAAAAGTTGGATGCTAGTGATGCTAATAAATAATTTACATTTCAAAACAAGACTGTATACCATATCCTCCTGATGGTTTGCATCTCTGCTCTGTTGATTTAGGTTTAGCACACCAAGCAGGGGCATACAGAACATATGAAACACCAGCATTCATCCCCCATTTCCTGCTCTGTAATATTGTAATTAGTTGTTATGAAGGCATGGAGAGCCAATCAAATCAGACTCCTGTGGGTATGACTCTGACATCAACACCCATCAATACTGCAGGCTTTTATTATGACAAATGCTGCTAATACGGAGAAAATGAGCCTCCTTCTTATTGATTTCCTCGCTATACTGCTCTGGGAAATATGATCATCCAACACAGCAAGTGCATATGGATTTACAGTCGTTTTTATCAGTATTGATCACAAGACTCAGAGTACTTAAATATAAACTTTTGGTGAATCGTGTCCTTTGACATGCAATGACTATAAAATGAGGTATGTTGAGGGGTAGAGCACAGACGAAACTGCAGTAGGCTCTAATATAAGAATCTCTTCCTGTGTCTATTTGTTACAAGGACGTCCCAAGGCCACAGGACGATCATCCTCCCTCATCTTACAACGTACTGATCCGTCCTTCTTTTCACCACCGCCGTCTCCTGTTTCCCTTGCCCCTGCCCTCTATTTAAATTGGAATTATTCTGTCTTCTCTCTGGTTATTTCAGGGACTGTACTGAAGCTCTTCATGGAAGTGCACCATGAACCTTTCACCTCTCCCGCTAGTCATTACAGTTAGTCGTCTATTGCTCCCTGTGTTTTCATAAAATGCATCGGTGTCAGTGGCTGTTTCTCTACTCCCTCTCTGCCAGTATAATATCTCCTTCCCTCTGCTTGTTGTTCTGATAGAAAGGCAGAGATGTGCATCTATTTCAGTGGCTGAAAGAAAATAAAGCTCCTGTGAGTTGCGTGGCCAACGTTAATGACAGCAGGTTTCAGTTTGTGACTTCAGTGGAAGCTTACAAATTACTGCAGACAGTATGCTGCATCAACGTCTCCAGCTCCAAACATTATTTTGATCCGAGGACATGTGCATTATGTTGTGACATTAAGTAAAGTCATTGCAACAGTCTAGAGAGAGCTGCTTTTAATCATTATTATTATTAAACATTTCCAGACCAGTAAATTCTGTAAATTATTGTGAAAATTATCATTTTGAATATGTAGAAGGAGCATTTCACATTTACTGTACTTTTCAGTCTATGGATAAAGCCTCCTGTGGTCGCAGGTGGTCCCATAAATGATGTGTTTTCAAATAATTTTGTTTTTGGGTTGGAGCTCATCATCTGAAATGATCAAAACCTTCTTCATAAAATGTATGATCATAGTTTCTTATTTAATTCCATGTTCTCTGTTAAGACTCTAATCTCGTACTAACTAAAGGAGGAAGCAATAATGAGCAAAGTCACACTGAATTTAGTTTTTGATTACAAGGGATGGAGTTTCAGTTGACAATTATGTTAAAACATAAAAGCACATTTGAGACACTGGAACCATCAAATGTAAAGCAATGCTATGAAGAGTTGCTTATTAAATATTTTTTCAATTAACTCATGAATTAATCATCTCATTGTTGTATTTCTACTGCAAATGAATTGTGTTGTCTAACCGTCATTTCTAAAAACCGAAAATATTTGGTCTCCAGCGATATTATACCACAAATCCTTAAATACAAGAAACATGTTTTTGCATAAAAAATGATACCGACTGTGTGAGGATATCAATGAATATCTGACCCACTTTGAGTGTTTTATGAAAAACAAGCAGCAAAATGAGCTCTGTATCACATGAAGAGGTGAAAATAATGTGAAATGTTTGACTGCTTTCACTCTCAGAAGAGAAGTCTCTTTCAAAATACATCAGCGAGCTGCCGAGTTAAAGTCCAAACGTCACGCAAGCATGTTGCTCTTCCTGTAAATGTTCCGTGGTGAGTGTGAACATTAACTTACAAGCTGCCAATGTGTAAATGAGACAATACAGGCTCCGAGGTTTTTAGAAAGAAGAAAGAATGAAGAAAGAACGAAAGAAAGTCCACTTTTATTTTATTTTAATGGTATCAACAGTATTTTATAATCAAAGTCTGAAAATGGATTTACATGCATTAACATAACGTGAAAAGATCTTCTTTTTTAATTTACTCTCTTACTAAACCATTATCAAAGCGTCACACTGGAAGAACTGATGCAGCGTCATTCATTGTATTTCTTCTGGAGAGGCCCTGCACCAGATTCTTGACTGAAATATTCTGTAATCCACCCATATCTCCAGAACCAACAAAATATTTCCTGTCCCCAAAAAATAGATCCATTAGATGAAAAAATATTTAATCTATTCTCCCTGACTCTCACACAAAATCTGACAGATTTTATCACCTGCATCATCCTCATGTGGGTGATTGTTTGCTGTGACTGCGGGGAACTATTGACCACACCTGATCCACTCTTCCTGTGAAAGAAGCTGTTCTGTGTTCTGCTGCTATACTAATCCTTTATAGACCTAGACATATCGTACAACTTATCTAGAACCACTCCAACAGCCATAGACTGGCTGTGTTAAATATGAGTAGAAATAATACAGAGAATTGATTGAGTTCATTCATTCATTCATTCATTCATCTTTTACCGCTTCATCTGCTGTAGTGGGTCGTAGGGAGCTGAAGCCTGTCCCAGCTGACCAGGGGGGTAAGGAAGTGGAAACTCCGGGTGCGACGCCAGTGCACCGCAATGATTAAAGTTTTTTTTTAAATTCATAATACTGTTTAGTGGAAATCACATTACATTCTGTAAAAATTTGTAGTCTCCAGAATGTATTGTGGAGTTTCAGATAAATGTGATAGTAGATACTGCCCTCGCTGATAATGTAATCTTTGATGAAATAATCTTCTTCTGGGTTCTGTCTCTTACTGAATAACGAGTAGATCCATTATTTCTTTTGAAGCAGGTTCTCTGGAGAGGTTATTTTTACATATTATGTAGTGTTTACCTTGAATAATAGAGAATAAATCATATGTAAAGATGTTGTCTTGTAAGAGAGAAGATGCCAAATTGATAACATTATTCTACTTGTAAACAGGAATCCAGAGCAAGATGGTTTTGGGGACTTCCAAAGCCAAATGAATTGTAACCATGGAGAGTAGAGGCAGCTTCTGTCCTTTTGCTCATACTTAACAGTTGTCTTCTATGTTTCATTTATAAAACAGAAAGCAAGTCAATACACTACAATTGATTACCTTATTAGCGAAAAAGTAATATTGATTCAAACACTGACACCAGTCAGTTGTTGTGTGATCAAAACATTTACTTTCCCCTTTGTGTTTACCCTTGCCTTGTCTGTTTCTCCACCCCCCACCCCACCCCCACAGCTGAGAGTATCCAAAGCCATAGAAACGTGTTCCAGGAAGGTGATCATACTTCTGGAGAGTCACCTTCACAGCCGTCCACCGAGAAAAAGACAGAAGGAGGAGGAGAGGAGGGAGGTCGCAGGGCCAGTGTCACCAGTATTGAAAGTGAAACTTCGGTTTGTTCCATGGGCCAGCTTGGAAACGCTATAGCTAACAGTGAGTGGGAGGGAAGCTGCACCTTCCAGTCTAATTGATTCGGTTATCTCTTGCCAGTGAAGTTGGGTTCATGAGGCTTCACAGCTCTCAAACTGACCTCAAATGTCCTCAGTCTATTCTTGCACATGTGTTTGTGTTGGCAGTTTCCAGTACCTGGTGGGGCTCCAAGAGGCTGGATTATGCATTGTACTGCCCTGATGTGCTTACTGCCTTCCCAACAGTGGCTCTGCCTCACCTTTTTCATGCCTCCTACTGGGAGTCCACTGATGTAGCAGCGTTTGTACTCCGGCAGGTGGGTACACCTCACGGACAGCTCTATATTCTGTTACCAACAGTTTTTACAGATTGAGATTCATCCTATTTTTTCTGAGTTCAAATTGTGGCCTCCAGTCTCTTCCTAATGCCACAGGTTTCTGTATGCAACTTGTTGTTATTATAACCAAATGAAAGCAGCAAGAAAGATCTTCCATCTGTTTGGCTTTATACAGTAGCTTCACATTTACAGGTAAATGTGTGAAACTAAACCAGCAACAATATTGTTGTAAAAGGTTTAAGGCCCTGTCCACACGGTGCCAGATCTTTTTGAAAACGCAAAGTTTTTGTTGCGATTACGCCTTCCGTCCACACGACTACGCAGATATGCAGGACGAAACCTTAACTTTCGAAAACGCTGGGTATGTGCTGTCGTGTGGACGCTGTATCCGAAAGTTTTTCTATCCGGGGGGCGTCTCCCTGCGACAAAAACGCTGTGATGTCAGTGTGTGTGAGTCGTCTCGACATGTACACACAGAATGGACGGAGTTAAAACCGGCTATTGTCTGATGTATAACAGCTCCATGTCGAAGACACTTTGATAAATTGACAGTTCAATATTTGCTCGTCTGTTTCTTTCTTTATGAGTCATAACGTTTATATATTTTTTAATTTATTTATTTATTCATTCATTCATTCATTCACATTCCTCACCAAAGACGCCAACGCCAGTTCTGGGTCGGACCGGGATGTGCTGCCTGCTGGGGGGAGAACTTTGTGATGGAGGTCGTCCTCCAGGAGAACGGCGTGAATTTCCACATGTCCTGGTCCACCTGTTGTTTTCGGCGTTGTTCTGCTTATAAAAGCGTTGATCAACGCACTGATGGGGTTACTTGTGGACGGAGATTTTTTCAAAAACGCTGTTGTGTGGAAGCAAAAAATTTTTCTATGCGGGGTGAAAAAAGTTGCCTTTTAGAAAAGATCCTGCTATGTGTGGACATGGCCTTAGTTGGACTGACTGTAGAGGTGTTAAGATTGAGGCGATGTGGGCTGTTAGTTAGTAAAAGTGGTTTCATTTCAGAGACTTGTATTAGAATTTGCCAGAACGGTAGTTGTATAGCATTTTAAACTGTTACAGATCGACAGGACATGACAAGACACGGAAACAAACCAACTGACAGACTGACATAAAATAATGTCTAGCTGTATAAACGTGTGTTGCTTGTAGTGAAATTAAAAGGGTCTTAAGATTGACCCTTGAAGAATTCCATTTCATTCGGTCTATTTTATTACAGGAATGCTTTAAGGTAGGATGTGAAGCAGTTTATTTGAAGACATCTTAAGACACACTAATTATATAAACGGGATTTTTATCTTAAATCAGACTTTATAATTTATGTGACGTTTGTAAGGGATTTGAGGATTTTTAGGACTCACCTCACACCTTACAGTTGACTCCAGCTAAATTACACTTATTTTCTCAAACATGTTCAAATGTCTCCAGCTTTTGAACCAAGAAACATGTATTTTATTTTTGACATTAAGTTAAGTCACAGAGAGCAGCTTTTAATCATGATTTTGTAAAAATGTCAATATTAATATCTTCTTCTTCATCTTTTCCTTTCGGCTTTTCCCTTCAGGGGTCGCCACCGCGAATCAATTGCCTCCATCTAACCCTGTCTTCTACATCCTCTTCTCTCACACCAACTACCTTCATGTCCTCTTTCACTACATCCATAAACCTCCTCTTTGGTCTTCCTCTAGGCCTCCTGCCTGGCACTTCAAAACTCAGCATCCTTCTACCAATATATTCACTATCTCTCCTCTGGACATGTCCAAACCATCTCAGTCTGGCCTCTCTGACTTTATCTCCAAAACCTCTAACATGTGCTGTCCCTCTGATGTACTCATTCCTGATCCTATCCTTCCTGGTCACTCCCAAAGAGAACCTCAGCATCTTCATCTCTGTCAATATTAATATATCTGTCGATAATATCAGTCAAATAATTGTGAAAATTCTCAGCATGAAGTCTGTGAAGGTTCTCATTCATCCAGTCATGATTATCCAAAAGTAGTTTACTCGTAAATCAATCCGCTGGACTTGACCAAAGTACCTTGAAGACATTTCAGCTCTTATCCAAGAGGCTTCTTCAGTTCTGGTGGTGGTTGGTGTTGCCTGAGCATTTAACCTCTGTCAGGTCTGGTTGGTACTGTTCATATCCCACAACCATTGCCAACACCCACGTGGCTCCTCAACAATGGTCGTTGGGAACGCCAGGGGGTGTCAATGGGGGTCATTGAAATGCAAATTTCACAGATGTCACGCAGCCCTCGTATGCTAATGGTGGTCATTAGCATGAGCACTTCCCACGGGTCAAGGGAAGAGCCATGAGGTGCTGAGTAGCTCTTTTGGGGAGTTTTGAAGGAACCTGATTGTAAATTGGCAAAATTACTTTTTCCATTCTAATAATTCACATGCGTATATCGGTATATCGGTACAGACACACACACACACGCATGCAGGCATGCACGCACACACACACACACACACACACACACACACACACACACACACACACACACACACACACACACACACACACACACACACACACACAAGAGGCCTGCAGGCATGCAGATAATAGGAGGTAGACCAGCGGGCAGCTGTCATGTGGGGGCACACCAATTGAGCAACTTGTTGGGGTCGGAGCCTTGTTCAAGGCACCATGGCAGTGCTCAGAAGGGGAACTGACCAAACTCACAAGGAGTTTTTTTTTTATTTTTATTAAAAGGGATAGAATTTCAGTTAATGATCATTTTAAAACATATTAAACCACATTTGAGACACTGGAACCATAAAATGATATAAATCAATATATAAAGATTTGGTTATTAAATTACGTTTCAATCAGCTCATGAATCAATCATCTCATTGTTGTATTTCTACCGCAAATTAATCGTGTTGTCTAACCATCATTCTTAAAAGCATAAAATAGTAAAACTGCAGCGATATGAAATTGTAAATCTTTAAAAACGAGAACATGTTTTTGCATTTTAAAATGATAGTAACTGTGTGAGCAAATCAAATAATATCTGGCCCGCTTGGACAGCAAAATGACTCTATATCACGTGAAGTGATGAAAATAATGTTTAAATTTCCCCACTGTGGTACTAATAAAGGTCTATCTACTTATTTCATCTAATATATTTACTGCTTTCAAAATACATCAGCGAGCCGCCGAGTTAAACATCATATGAGCATGTTGCTCTTCCCGTAAATGTGCTGTGGTGAGTGTACATTAATTTAAAAGCTACCAATGTGTAAACAAGACAATACAGGCTCTGAGGTTTTTAATGGTATCAACAGTGTTTTATGGTTGACCAAATCCGTTCAGATGTGTATTTTGTGCTGGTTAACAAAAGTTTAAAATCTGCACAAATCAGAATTAAATGTGCACACCCCAACTCCGGTAATCAGTTGGTTAAGGTTCCCTTCCAGTTCTTTTCATGCAAACATTATCAAATTTTCATCATAGATTCATCAGAGGATATAATGTATTTCCTCGTGGGAGTAAAGCCTTGACCCTTATAATGAGCTGCTCATGAATGCATTGCTCCTTAGACAGTGATTACAGTCGTGTGTAGTATATAGGTGTATCCATAATAATGAGGACTTACACTGAATCCTCAGATACAAATAAATACCTTTAACAAAAAGAAAAGAGAAGTTTGTCATCACCTCACATGTAGTTTAAAAAACTAACAGGAACACCCACAGTCTTTTTGCTTGATCATTTGAAACCAGAATTCCAGGAGAAGAAGAACAAAATGATTTTTTCACCCTGTTACTGTCTGCTGCTCTTTGTGTGAAAACGTGAGTTGACTAAAAGGAAAGAAGAGCAATCGACACCCCCCGGGAAGCTAATAAACCAGAAGATCATTATTTTGCCTCAGTGATTTTCAGCTCTAGTCGATGCTTTATCATATTAAATTGTAATGGGATTGAAGGGCTTCACAGAAAATATTTTCTTTAAGCTGAATCATGTACAATCCATGTTGGGAAATGTGTTTTTAAACAAGCAGTCTCTCTATATCCCGTCAGGAAAGATAACCATAGCCTCTTTTCTCCAAATCTCCTCATAGGCCTCAATCTGTGTCAATGGTGCTCTTGTTTCAAAAGCGTTCCATAAGAATAGTGATTTATGATCCTTAAACTTAGCTGATGACTCAGTTTCAAGCCTTCAGATGATTCCACTGTCCTACTGTCTATTCTTCTCTCCATCAAAGTGCACAAAGTGTTCAGCAGAGTCAGTTCTGATGGATGGGATTTGATGTCAAAGCCTGTGTTTGTTGTTTGTTTATTGACAGCTCATGCGATGTGACTGCGTGAAGACCCAGGAAGCAGACAATTTGGACTCGGCTCCCTTTTCTCCCTCCAGTCCACGAGAAAAATGGCTCAGAAGGAGGACACATGTGAAACTGAGGGTATTGAATTATTTGTTGCTTTATTTCTATAAATATCCTCATATTCCTGTTTGCCCTGCTGTCAAAATTGCTGCAGAAAGTACAGAACTCAGTTAACTTCTCAAAAGCACATTTTCCAACTTTATGTCAATGATTTTATGAATAGTTTAACTGAATACTTTGACTTTGATGTATTACTTTATATTACACAATGCCTCTCACTGTTCTACATCAATAGCCTTGCCTTCATTCAAATTAAAAATACATTTAAACTAACTAACTAACCGCTGAGCGTCTAGCATTTTAGTACTGTCATCTGAATTTTCTTCAAATACACCCACGCTTTCCCCTTCAATGGCTTGAGCAGACCGATACACACAATTACCTGATACCTCTGAGGCCTGTGGAGTCACACAATCAAGGTCATATAGCTCTCCATGAAATTCTCCTTTCATCTACTGCTTTTCAAAGACAAGAATTTAGTCAATGATTGTTTTTAGTGGCACTAAAAATAGAACTGTTCAACCAGAGCACCATGGAAACATACTGTATGTTAGAGGTTGTGAAGGTTTTTTCTTTTTTATGGGTAATTGTCATGCATTATCTTGGTTAAGTGATGCTTTGCTGTTCTTAGTAGGGGAGAGAATAAGTTTTACTTTTAATTTACGTACAGTATACGTGACTGGTTCTCTGCATTTGACCTATCCCTAAGGAACAGTGGAGAGCCATTACAGCACGCTGGGGGCAGATTGGGGTTCAGTGTCTTGCAAAATTATACTTTGACATATAGACTGGGATGGAATCACTGACCTTATGATAGGTTGATGTCTACTCATACCACCTATGCTGCAAATAAGTGTGGCAAAATAAAAGCAGAGCTGAGAAGTTGCCCCATCCTGATGATGATTCAGTTTGTGGAGAATTCAAGCCACTCCATCTTGACTGACTGGATCTGGTCACAGCCAGCAAATATGTGCAGAGTGAGGTTTGGCTTCTGTTTCACAAAGGTTTGGCTTCCATTCTTGATCTCCCTCGAGTTGGTAAGAGGTCTTGGTCACAGCTGTCGTGTGGCCACTGATGTGACTTTGTGTTTCTTGCGCTGCTCTTTCCCAGGCAGGTCTGTGTCCATTTCATCTCTTCCACACCATATGAGTGGCTGGTGATTCTGAGGCACATGTTGCTTTCTTGTTTTCATGTGTGACTGCACAGATGACCCAGTGAACCGTGTCAGGGTAATCTAACTACGTGTCAGACACTGTCAGGCGTGTACTGTAAAAATTTAGTATATTTATTCAACTGGATTAACTGGTAATATCTCTTTTATGATGCACTTCAGCACATTTTTTTAATTCCCATCACACCGTCCTTATGATATCATTGCAATGAGCAAAAATTTGGATAGCTAATTTCATTTGTTGCTTTTTGTTTACTCATGGAAGTTTATTATAGTATAACTCACGACATATACATAGTAAGTATCTTATTAGCATAGACATTTTGGCTGAATGGGAACGTTAACTTTTTATTCACTATCTTCTGTACAGGCCTAAAAATGCGCTTCAAGTTTCTGTGACACAGTCGAACTAAACTTGAAGCATTGTTTCAGGTTCAGTGACTTGTGTCATCCTTGCTGCTTTGAACGTGCCTTTTTTTTTGCCTAAATAACAACACAGGACAGAAGCATGCGGCTGTACATGACATGTAATTTTCCATAAGGATAAACCTTGAGTGCATGTCAGGAATTTTGCACAGGGAAATCAGGACTCACATGCACGACAGACATGGGTGGAAAACCCAAAAGACAGGTTTGATTCAAAGCAGAGGTCGGTACACAGGAAGGCAGTCAAAGCCAGACAGAGGCGTCACAAACATCAGGCAAAAGGCAAGGTCAAAAAACAGACAAGGATCATACATTCAAAACTATGACGAGACTATGACTGAAGACTGGAGAGCAAATGGCTACAACCAACTGGCAACGAGACAACACAGTGTGTCTCCCACAGGTGTGGGAGACCCAGTCAGGGATCAGGTGGACACAGGAGGTGCGGGACAGACAGGAACACATAGTAAAACATGGCAGTGCATTCATTTATTCATTCATTTTCCAAGCCGACTGGGGGCGCAAGGCAGGGGACACTCCGGGCACAACGCCAGTGCACTGCGGAGCCACATAAAGACAAGCAAGCATGCACACACTCACATCAATTTGAAACCGGTCAATTTGCCTGAATTGCGTATTTTTGGAGGTGGGAGGAAGCCAGAGAACCTGGACAAAACACACGCAGACACAGGGAGAACATGCAAACTCCGCATAGAGCGGGATGCAAACCCAGTACCGCCTTGCTGCACATCAACAGCACATCTTTGATAAACGTATTAAACTTATTAAATGATACTAGTGCAGTGCCCATTCTTAAGGTGCCTATAAATGTACTCATCAAGCAACAGGATGGAGTTTTCTTCACTTTTTCATTTCACATCAGTTTCACATCATTTCACATTCAGTGTTTCCATGACTGAATTGCAGCCACAATCCCCCTACACTTTCTGATAATATTGCTCTCAGCAAAGCCCCAGCATAGCCCCATAGTTGAATGTATTAATATGTCCCATAACATCATGTCAAGTTTGAAAAAAATCACATGAACACGATAGACAAAATACAGAAAAGTATATTTCACTTGCATGATTAGCAAGATTAAGTCAGTGAGAGGTTCTAAATGTGAGTTTTGATGCCTTTCTGGTTAATTGCACAACTCTTAATATGTTTACTTGTTTGTCAGCAGAATATGTCAAAATGATCATATGTCAATAACATTTCGTAGAGAGGTGGTTTTTGGAAAGGATGATCTTTGGTAAGACTACGATGCGTTCCTAGATCCAGTTCAAAGACTCTGGAAATGTTTTTGCAACCTTCTTGGAGGTGTGCATTTACAGTTAATATTGCAATATTAAAACTTTATTGTTGATTAAATATTGTTTTTTTGCTTTTCTTTTAAAATGTTAAGATATTTTAACATTTTACAATATTAATATGTGTTTTCTTTGGTGTTTTCTATGTCACCTCCCAGGCTTTATTAGGCAATACTGTAATTGATGTAATATAACAATGAACTTTATTTATAAGCACTTTTAAATCATAAAACCCTGACATAAGTGTACTGATCTCTCTTCTTGATGTTACTGCCTGCAGAACGTTACCTCCAATCACAGAGTGAATGACGTTATTGCCACAGAGGATGGACCTCAAACTCTGGTTGGTCGTTTTATGTACGGTCCCTTGGACATGGTCACTCTGACTGGAGAAAAGGTTAAAAGCAGCAACATGATTAATTACCACAGATATAATTTTTGTATCAGTGACATACATTAAGCTCGACCTGTTGACCCGTCCTGTCTCTCTTAGGTTGACATCCTGCTGATGACTCAACCTCAGTCTGGCCGTTGGGTGCACTTTGACACAGAGGTGACCAAC
This sequence comes from Antennarius striatus, assembly GCF_040054535.1. NCBI lineage: Eukaryota > Metazoa > Chordata > Actinopteri > Lophiiformes > Antennariidae > Antennarius > Antennarius striatus. Next base: position 11,448,338 of record NC_090781.1, on the reverse strand, counting down.
AGCAGCGGCAGAGTCACATATACCATCCCCAAGAGCAAGAAGCTTGGTCTGGGAGTCTATCCAATTAAAATGGTGGTCAAGTAAGCATCCATGCAGCACACCAATTACAGGGTGTAGCATTATCAAAAAAGAGCAAGAAAGATAAAAAAGGAAGGGTTATGGAATTCACTGCTCTGAATCCTTGTGTGAGATTTTAACTAGGTAGTGCACTATTAAAATTCTTGAGGAGAATAACAACCATATTTCCTCCAAGAATTTTAATATAAGAATCAATTTGAAGAAACTGTAGTTAATCCATTTTTTTCTGCTCCAAAGGGGGGATCAAACAAGTGCAGAGGCCTATCTGACTGTCTTACCACGGGCTATGGAATGTGTGGTGTTCAGTATTGATGGCTCATTTGCTGCCAGTGTGTCAATTATGGGCAGTGACCCCAAGGTTCGACCCGGAGCTGTTGACGTTGTCAGGTCAGTGGTAACGGACTGGGAATGTGAGTTTGATTATGCATACATGTCAAGTTAGCTCAAAAGGGGATATACAGTATATCCCGTTACCACTGTTGTTGATTCAAACATGCAACTTTTGATGGATTTCTATGCAGGCATTGGCAGGACTTAGGATATCTGATCATCTACATCACAGGCCGCCCTGACATGCAGAAGCAGCGTGTCGTATCCTGGCTCTCGCAGCACAACTTTCCCCATGGCATGATCTTCTTCTCTGAAGGCCTTGTCCATGATCCCCTGCGACAAAAGACCATCTTCCTAAGGAACCTTATCCAAGATGTATAACGGTTTTTTTTAACAGATCTTTGGCATTGAATGGGAAGTTAATACTTCTTTTGTAGCCTTGGGTTAGGGTTTAGATGCTGCACTGAATGCCACAACCTCTCTAACTGATTATTTCTTCTGCCAGTGTCACATTAAGATCAACTCTGCCTACGGTTCCATGAAGGACATCTCTGTTTACAACATGCTCGGTCTCAGCCCCTCACAGATTTATATTGTCGGCAGACCTTCAAAGAAGTACCAAAATCAGTGCCAGGTAATTTAAGTTCCATTTGTCTTTTTTTTTTTTTTTGCCTATCATTATGTTTGTACCTTCCTGTTTCATTTGAAAAATGTTGGTTTTCCACTTGATTCTTCTCATTCACTTTAATCTTCTTAGTAGGCTGGGATTTTCAAACTCCTTCTCTTTGTGGTGTATTTAGTTCCTGAGTGATGGCTATGCGGCACACCTCTCCACTCTTCAATTTGGCCACAGAGCCAGACCCAAGAAATCCCCCTCGGTTCGTATGGTCTTAAGGAAAGGCTCATTTGGTCTCTCAGCCAAGCCTGACTTCCTATGTAAGCGGACTCATCTGCGCAGAACCATGTCAGTGCAACAGCCCGACCCCCCATGTACACCCAACCCTAAGCCTGAGCGAGCCCAGAGCCAGCCGGAGTCGGATAAGGAGCATGGGGGAGGAGTTGGAGGAGGAGGAGGAGGTGGAGGAGGTGGACAAGTCACATGGGGACGGGCCTCCATGTATCGTGGAGACACCACTCCCTGACATCAAAAAAACAGATGGAAGGACTGCAGGAGGATAGAAGACAAAGTGGTTTGAGTGTCTGGGGCCAAGGTGAGATATTATTACTAGTAGTATAGCAAAAGTTGTAATAGTAGTAACAGTAATAGTATTGGAAGTAATGGTGTTGGCAGTAGCAGAGGTATCAATAACAGTGTAGTAGTAGCAATAATAGTGGTAAAAATATTTGTAATAGTAGTAGCAGTAATCATAGTAGTAGTAATAATAATAGTAGTAGTAGTAGTAGTAGTAGTAGTAGTAGTAGTAGTAGTAGTAGTAGTAGTAGTAATAGCATTAGAAGTAATAGTAGTAGCACTCTGCCTACGGTTCCATGAAGGACATCTCTGTTTAGTAGTAGTAGTAGTAGTAGTAGTAGTAGTAGTAGTAGTAGTATTAGAAGTAGTAGTAGTAGTAGTAGTAGTAATAGCATTAGAAGTAATAGTAGCAGTACTGCTGCTAGTACTAGTAGTTTTGTAAATATGGGAGGTTTGATGTAAAAGTCCAGGTTGGAATAATGTTTTTCCTCACAGTAAGTTAATGATTTCACTCAAGGAAATTAGTGGCATCGCCAACTTTCACTGTTAAAATAGATCAGAACAGCTGTGGTCAGGTCATCCAATGCTTTCTTCACACAGTTAAAAAATACTGTTTGGGCTAAATAATTTACTACTGATTTTTAGAAAGTTTCAGCTTTGACCTTGAATATTTGTTGTATATTTGATGTGTGCACACAATTTAAATGCACCTGCCTTCACTTTAAGTAAATTTGAGACTTGAAAAAATTGTTTGAACGTTCACAATTGTTTTTTCCGATAAACAATCTTTCGTTGCCCATCATCACTTACAAAGGTGCTTGTCTCAATGTAACAATGAAAAGCTATTTGTTTAAAACAAATGCTAAGTAGATTTCAAGATTGTGTGTAATTATTAGTTGTACCCATTAGCAAACTACGAATTAGAAGATTCAGATTGTGACAAATAGGGAAAATAAAAGCTTGAAGGTTGATTGAATGTTGGCTGAAGACATGGAGGAAGCAGCTGAGACCTGCTGTTCTTAAAATGCAGGTTGATGGAGGCTTTAATTAGATGCTGTGAAATCACTTCTCATGTGAAACTCAACACCTCGTTTGTAACACAGATTTCTGTCTGATGCACAAGCTGAGATGAAAGTAATGTAGCTTGAAAAGCTCCGCTTAAAGCCATATTAGTTCTCACAAGTTGTGTAGCATTATTAGCAAACTTCAAAAATTTATAACTGCCCCATTAAAAAAATGAGACGGTAAAGCGTCCTGCAATAAATTATCTCTTTTTATTTAATGGAATAGATGTTTTATCAAATTTGGAAACATCTGGTGATGTGAATGCACAGCAAATGTTCAGTGTCTTGCAAAATAAACAAAAAAACAAGTAAAGTGAATACTTTTTTGTAGTTATATAGTGGCTTTCTGACCTCCTAGATCAATTGTAGGTGGTCAGACTGTGTCTTATTGTTTCCCCACTTAAAAATGATTGATTCATGGCAGGAATGAGTGTTGGCCTTAATAAATCCTTGCTGAATATAAAAGTGTTATGTTAAGCCCTTAAGAGCTTGAGGCCATGCAAACACAGTTTGATCTTTATCTGTCATGTCTGGAGTTCTAGTCGATTAATTCCATGTTCATAAAATTACATTCCATAATGTACCTGAATTATGATCTTCACACTTTAAGTCACAGAGGCATTCAAAATTTGCGTAATGCACAGAACACAGAAGACATATTAGAAACAAACAATTCAAAAATAAGGAGAAGCACTTCATATTTGACATCCCTGAGGCAAATTCGTTAGAGGATGCTATTATTAGCAGCAGTTGTGGAACTGGACTGAATGGAAATTATGATTAGGCAACCACTACAACTCCTTCATGTCTTCCCTAGCACCAACCCAAGTCATTTCTATATTTGGAAATATATAATGCATAGTTATGGAGGATGAAGCTGCGTTATCATGAGAACCTGTAGAAAAAATATGCTGATTCAGAACTCCTGAATCAGTGTGTTAACTCTTCCTTGAATGTTTGTGACGTAACTAATTTTCCTGTCTTCTTTGGCAGCGTCACCTCTACCTGTTGACCATGCTGCTGCTGGTACCCCTCACAGCTCAGCTTTACCTTCTGCTTGGCCCTCTACACTTAACACCCATTTGACCATTTTATCTTGACTTGGGTGAAGTCACTTAATGTTTGTGCATATAAATCCAAGACATCGAAAGAGATGGCAGCGATTTTTACGAGTGACTGTCTCAACACAGCTCAAATTGTGTCTAATTACAAAGTGGAAAGAATTTATTTCATATTGTGGATATACAGACGTCTCCATGCCACACAAAACTGCGTGGCATGGAGATCATCAATAATGTGAGAGTGGTGGTGATTTTGATCCTGTTTAGTCTTTAGCAGCAGATTACCAGACACTGCGCTTATACTGAGAGGGTCCTGATGATTCATGAGCTAATCTTACATCTATGTAAATAGTCAGTGGCCATCACCCATGTGTGGACTGCTGTGACATTTAGGTTCAATCTCTGCTGGAGCTCAAATAAGCCGACCTTACATAAAGCCACCCTCTGCCCCCATTAAAAATCCCACTGTGCTTATGGTCTTTCTTGTTGTGGCTGGCAAATTACTTTCACCCATCTCTCCTTCACCTAACCAGACAGGCAGAACGTGCCTCTGGACAACTGCCAGAACAGGGCCCACAGTCACTGGAGCAAGGCAGAGAGCACGGCTCAACCCCTGAGGTTGCATTTGCACTATTAAAGTACAGCGCAGTGGGTCGCAATTTAAATGTGGGTCTCGCTTCAGAAACAAAGAAGCATTTTTTAGTTTACGCGCTGGTTTGACCAAAAATGTTTACAGATGGACAGACATAGTTGGAAAAAGGTGATCAGAGCTTGTCTGTATGATCAAAATGACTTTGTAATTGGTATTTTTGCAAAGTTAGTTTAGTTGCTTGGTCACTACATTAGGTGGAAGAATATTGTTAAATAGACCCCATTTCAATTGAATCTCTACCAATATGCATACATTTGCAGCTGCACTGGAATCAGTAGGTTTGTGATTAAATCATGGTTGAATTGAGCATAACTGTGGCCATGCTGAAAACTGTGCAAGTCAAACATATTTTTCTATGAGGAGATATTGTAAAAAGGAATATTTTCAATGTATGTTTTTGAAATTTTTGTTGTTTGACTTGTTGAATTGTTCATTTTTGCCTTAAATTGATTTTTATGTCCTTTAGACATTAAGAAAGTTGTACAAAACTTTGCTTGACCAAAGTATCCAAGTTTAATGTTACTTCACAGCAAAGTGAATTTCCTCCAGTCAATGTTTTACTATACCTTTTGATGCTGTAGATTGTGTGTGTATGTGTGAGTGAGTGTCTACAGTCATTGTTGTAGAGTTGTAAATACTGTGAACATGAAGACAGTGAGGCGGTGCCTCTGCAGAGGAATTGGGGGGTGCAGGGAGGTAGGTGCTAACACACCTGTGTGTTCTCGCTATAGCTCACACTGACTTTCACTTTCCAGAAATGAGTGTATTTTTACGGGTTTGGAATGAAGAAATGTGTCAGAGAAAAACTATGTCAAGTTATTTGTGTGTGGTACAAAAAGAAAAAGGCTTCCGATTTGTAGTCTTGGATTGACTTATAACCTGCAAAGAAATGGAGTACTTTCAAACTGCACGGGAGCCGTCTAGGTGATCCACTTATAAACCTAATGATTAATGCAAAATACATATGATTTCCCTGCAATCAATGCATTAATTAGAATCATTTAGTAAATGTGTATAATATTGTACAAACAAAACTGTAATACTTCACTTTGTTCTAAATTTAGATTGTTGATACTGAGACATTGTTGTCCTTGTAAATCAACACAATCATTCCTATCAATGCACACAGAATAATCATATTGACTCCGTAAGTCTGAGTAACACATAGTGATGATACGCTGGAGGAGTGACATTATTATGTTGAGCCAAATCAGTGTTTCTAAATGGCAAATAATATTCTGATGGTTAAATGCTGATTGTTCTGTGCATGTTAATTATTTGATATTGTTAAGTGATGACTATTAATTGTTATGTTTGTGGTCCTCTTGGCAAAGTAAAGTTGTTATTTAGTGGTAGAGTAGTAAATAGCAGTGAGTGCTAAATATAAGTCATGATCTGAAATCCAATCATCACATGTTATAACAATAACAACTAAAGGAGGTGTGACATTACCTCTGACTCTTACCTCTGACTTTAAGCATTTAGCGGGACAAAGGGATGAAGTATATCATATAAATTTATGTATTTATAAAGAGCGTTATTCTATTATTGTTGTCAAATGATTACTATACACCAAATCATGACTTAATTATTGGGCACTGACCTAATTTGCCATTTATTAACAATTCTGCAGACTTGTAAGTTAACTAACACAATGTGACAACATCCTCTTCAAAATAACTTACTGACTTTATTTTTTGGTCTCATATTAGGTCTTACAAGTATTTAACAGTAATTGTCCCTTTGACCAATGAGGAAAAACAAGAGGAGATCTTCAGTGATGATGATGATATTATCATGTTTACTGGGCTCATTCCATCTTTCATTGTTGCCTAAATAAAGATATTTAACAGTAAAAGAATTTAATAGCAGTGTTTTTATTTAACTGGCCTGTTCATCTTTATCATCATGTTCAGCAATATTTTATTTTTAAAAAATCTCCTCCTATCATTGTGTCTGACCGTCTTTCCTCTTTTAACCATTCATTACCATTCATCAGATTTTGGCCTTACTCTGCTTTACACAATCATCTGATGAGAACTGCTGCTTAGGCAATAAATGACTAAACATTTTTACTTATTACTACAAAAAAATCATTCATCTATACACAGCTCAATGCTTCATTACAGACTGAAATGACAAAGACAGAGCATCAATGCCAGACATGATTAAGTCTCAGTTGCTTTAATATTAAGGTGTGTCATTTACAGTTAATTCTTGACCTAGAAATCAATTGAAAATAACAAAAAATGGTCCATTTAATTTTATTTGCTGCTATTTTAATGGCAGAAGTGTGCTTTTTTAAGCTGCTTCTTTCAAAATTTTCACTTTTATCAATTTATTGTGCTTAATTAGACTTTTCCATTAACAGATCCTGAATGCATCAGTAGCAACTTGATAAATTCCCTTAACAGCAGGGAAGGTGATAAAGACAATCATTTTTGTTTTGAGTCCTGAAACTTAAGAGTTTTGTCCTGCCACAGGCATCTACCATAATGAATTAGGGCAAGGGTCCCAAACCCCCAGGACGCGGACCAGTATTGGTCCGTGTGTCATTTGGTAATGGACCGCACAAAAAAAATGAAAAATTACATCCGGTTTATTTGTCTGAGTCTGAAAGATGTTTTAATTTGATAAACTACCGGATTCTCTGTTACATCCGTCTATGTCAGCAGTCCCCAACTACTGGGCGGCACAGAATGTTTGACTTTCTTCTTTTTTATTGATTACCAGTCATAAGATGTATTATTTTGAAAAGTGATGTCTGTGCAGAATGACGCACGGACGAATGCATGCGTCTTTCCCGCTTCACAGGTCTGGGTCACGTGACAGGTTACCAGCCGCTACCCCTTTATTTAAGCACACACCACTGCGCCAGTGTTCTGGATTAAAGTCAAAGCAGATTATCCTGAGATTGCCCAAAATCGAAAACCCTGCTTCCATTTCCAACCTCCTGTTTAGTTTAGTTTAGTTGAGTTGAGTTGAGTTGAGTTGAGTTGAGTTGAGTTGAGTTGAGTTGAGTTGAGTTGAGTTGGGTTGAGTTGGGTTGGGTTGAGTTGAGTTTATTTTCTTCTTTCCAGACATGTTAGTAGAACAGCAACAATCTGAAAAGAAAAAAAAAAGGGTTGACGGGTAGAAGCCATTGGCTTGTAAGGTTCCCGTCGCCTAAATCATCAACATCTCTCTCATTACAGCACATTGTCAGCCAATTCATACATTGCATGTTGCAAATCAATTATCTGTCTTTGTGAAGCGGGATTTTCTGCAGTGACCGTAAAGAAAACCAAACTGCGGAGTACACCGAACGTCCAAAACACACTTCAGGTGTCATTGTCTCTCGTTACCCCTAGATCAGCAGTCCCAACCACTAATTCTCATTATTGTAATTATTATTATTTGACTTGTTCACCCTTTAATTGGAAATGATCAGTATTTCTCCTACTTTGAATGCACTGATTGTAAGTCGCTATGTTTAAAATAAACCTCATCAGTGCAGTCACTTGAATCGAGTTTTTAATGTAATTATTTATTACAATTACAATCCATCACCTACCGCTTATCCGGGGCCGGGTCGTGGGGGAAACAGTCTCAGCAGGGATGCCCATACTTCCCTACTCCCAGACACCTCCTCCAGCTCCTCCGGGGGGAGCCGGAGATGTTCCCAGGCAAGCCGAGAGACATAGTCCCTCCAGCATATCCTAGGTCTTCTTCGAGGTCTCCTCCTGATAGGACATGCCTGGAACACCTCCCCAGGGAGGCGTCCAGGAGGCATCCGGAACAAATGCCCAAGCCACCTCAGCTGGCTCTGCTCAAGGTGGAGGAGCAGCAGCTCTACTCTGAGCTCCTCCCTGGTGACTGAGCTCCTCACCTTATCTCTAAGGGTGTGCCCAGCTACTCTACGGAGGAAACTCATTTCAGCCGCTTGTATCCGGGATCTTGTCCTTTTGGTCATGACCCAAAGCTCATGACCATAGATGAGAGTGGGAACATAGATTAACCGGTAAATCGAGAGCTTCGCCTTGCAACTCAGCTCCTTCTTCACCACAACAGACCTATACAGCGACTGCATCACTGCAGAAACTGCACCGATCCGTCTGTCAAGCTCACGTTCCATCCTTCCCTCACTCGTGAACAAGACCCCAAGATACTTAAACTCCTCCACTAGGAGTAAGGACTCTCCCCCGACCTGAAGAGGGCACACTGCCCTTTTCCAGTTGAGAACCATGGCCTCGGATTTAGAGGGGCTGATCCTCATCCCACTCGTGTCACACTCGGCTGCAAACCATCCCAGTGCACGCTGAAGGTCCAGGTTTGATGAGGCCAACAGGACAACATCATCTGCAAAAAGCAGGGATGAAATCCTTTGGTCCCGAAGCCAGACTTCCTCAGGACCCTGGCTGCACCTAGAATCATGACCGACCCAAGACCCACCTCTTCATTAAGCTTGTGATAAATCAGTTCATTGTTTTTCCTGTAGTCAGTATAAACAAAAACAAGGTGAAAACATAACCTCCGGGGCTGTACTAATGGCCTAAGGGCAAACTGGAACAGCAGAAATGTCAAATGTTAAGTTCAAGTTGGGTCTGAATGCATTGTAAGTTGTTTTTAATGCTATTCATTGATGTTGTAATTATTTTCAGAAGCTGTTTCAGCTTTATCATTTGTCATGAGACTGGTTTTGGGACTTAATGTAGCTTATAGCTTGACTTTAGTCATCTGCAGCCATGGTGATATCGGAATAAATGGCTCAGTTCTTTGGTGGATGTCTCTGAAGTGACCACAGGGGTGCCCTGCAGCACGATTAAAAATAGGTCTCAGAAAGATTCTCGAGCATTGCCTGGAAGCTTAGGTGCTTGGATGCATACAAAATCCTGTTATAATAGTATACAACAGAACCGCATTCAGATCTGGAGGAAAAAATAATGAAAAATTTGGAGACGTGCTGCCATATAATACTTTCAGTGGCAAAAACAGATTGTAAATTGGATTCAAGAAAGCAATTATTTAAATGTGCCTGTGAGGACAGGGTTAGCGCTAAAGCCACACATCACACTCTCTCTGGCATCAGATGTGACAGGCTACATCCCTTCATAGCACAGCTAACATCTTCCACTGTTCTAAATGTTTGATATCTGTTTGATATCCCAAATCACAACAGTCAAGAATCTTGGAATTACGTTACATTCAATCTCTCCTTTGATCAGCATAACAAAATGTGACAAAGATTGCCTTCTTTCATTTACGCAATATCTCCCAAATTAGGACCCTCTCTATCTATGGCTGATGCAGAGATTCTTACACATGCCTTTGTGTCCTCTAGACTTGACTATACTAATGTTCTGCTATTGGGGTAGCCTCGGTCTACTATAAGAAGCCTTCAGATACAATGTCCTCCGGGATTTATACAATTTCCTCCGGGATTAATAAAGTATCTATCTATCTATCTATCTATCTATCTATCTATCTATCTATCTATCTATCTATCTATCTATCTATCTATCTATCTATCTATCTATCTATCTATCTATCTATCTATCTATCTATCTATCTATCTATCTATCTATCTATCTAGATGGTTCAGAATATGGCATCAAGAATCTTTCCCAAAACGAGGAAATTTCACCACATCACCCCAGTATTAGCTTCAGTACATTGGCTTCCGATTCATGTGACTTTAAAGTACTTTTAATGATGTATAAAAGTGTTAATGGACTTGCTCCTGCCTATATGTCTGATCTGCTTAAACCTTACACTCCCATGAGGGCTCTCTGCTCCCAGAATACAGGTCTCTTGTGTGTTCCCAAAGTAAATTAGAACCAAGGCAGTCACAGACAGCAACATCTCCTGACATGGGAAACACAATCCTGAAGTCTGCTTTTCCCTGAATTCAAAATTTTACCCTGACCTTCCCTGACATAATGTCATTGATCAAAGCACTCACACTGGCCTTCTCCCTCATCTTTCTGTCTTATCTGGTTCCTGAGAGTAAAAAAATTTAAATTTGACCTTGGCCTACTTTTCTCAAGGTCAAGGTCATCATCTCACTGTCATCCCCTTTGTCGCCCGAGTAATGTGCTTTTTGTTTCATCTTTCTATCTGCAATGTTTGCGAAAATATTAGGTGGATTCACTAACTAACGAACGAACGAACGAACGGACGGACAATCACAATACATCACCGCTTTGAAGCAGGATGTAATGAAGAAGGATGTAAAAAGAAATCAGCATGCCAGAGGGCCTTCTCTTATTGTGCCCCTTTCCTCTGGAATAATCTCTCCATCAATATTAGAAAGTCTGAATCCGTAGAAATCTTTAAATCTAGACTCAAAACGTATCTGTTCTCTCTAACATATAACTAATACCAGAGGGGGGCAGTCTCAATGTTTAGGTACAGCCAAGTCCTGCCGACGAGCCATAGGATTTCTTTTCTTTTTCAGGCCCCTGCCTCTCATTAATCCTCTGCCATTTTGGTCCCTCTAGCACCACTCTCGCTATCTCTATCTCTATCTCCCTCTCCTGTTTTCTCTGTCAGGCCTTTGTGTGATGCATCACTGGCTATCGGTGACCTCTGTCTGCTTCCTTGGCTGGTGGTATCAAAAGCTACACAATGGATCTGCATCACCATCTAGTAGAGGAGTCTGGTTTCATTTCATTTGGTTTCAGAGATGGTTTGGGTTTTGGCAGGGGTAATCATACACTTTTTTTTTTAAGAACAATGACTTAGGCATTTATTTGGTCTGTCCTCAGAGTGGTGGATCCTCGACAATAGGAGACCTCTGTCGGCTTCATCGGCTGTTGGTGACTCACTCTACTGGACGGATCAGTGTGGATATTGCTATTGTATCCCGCGAAGCGTCAGTCAGTGTTGCGTGTTCGTCTATCTGTTCATCCACCCAATATCTTCACAATTGTTGCAGATAGAGAGATGAAACAATAAGCACATTACTCGGGAAGCAAAGGAGATGAAAATGAGATGATTACCTTGACCTTGAGAAAACTAGGAAGTGTGCTGCATTCTGTGAGTCTCAGACTTCCGTGAGACACGAAAGTGCTTTAAACAGTCGATTAGAGTGTGGGGAAAGATAATACAGATAGAAGGTGGTTTAATATCAGTATGGGGAGGGTTCATAAACATTTAAATTATTGTAAATGATAAGATAAATAGTTTTTCGCTCTATCGCAGAATTTGTTAATTACGTGTGCTTCCTGGAACGCATTAACCGAGAGGAACAATGGCGCACTGTATTACCTTTTTAGGTACACATCTCTGAAACCTGATGTGATATAATCACAACACATTTTCGGGAAGCCAGAGGCACAAACGTGTAGGTCAGGGTAAAATGTTGAATTCAGGGGTGTCGAGGGATGTTGCAGTCTCTGACTGCCTTGCTATTACTGTCTTTCTATGTCAATGAAAGATGTTTAAATTGCGACTGATGGTAAATGATTAGCATCATTAATAGTGTTTGCATGACTGCTGCATGTAAGATAATTGACAGTGGTGAAATACAGGCTTTTACTACATGTCCAGATTATTATTTCAATGTACAATTTTTTTCTCTGCTGTAGTATTTCACTTCAAGTCCATAATAATAAATATAGGCATCATTGTGCTGTCTAACTAAAGTGCTGTCTGTTTGATAGCTAGTCTAAAAAAATGCTTTACCTGCAGCAACGTAAGAATCACATTATGAGTCAATAAATTAAAGGAGGGCCGATTGAATAAAAGAAATTACGAGCCTCAGATGTGTAAATAAATTCCATATCACTGGAATTTATAAATTGACAGCGTTTTAGCTCTTGGTATTTTTATCCACCTACTGTAACATCATGTAGGCCTTGTCTGTTCAGATACAACTAATTTAAATTGGACAAAAACAAGTGTCTTAAAATATAACTTAAACATACTGTGCTACTGCATTCTGCAGTTCTAATATCTAAGCGTCACTCCTGGCGTCACACAATTGATCCAGCAACAGTCAGAGTACAGCCAGTCTATGGTACTGTGGCACTTAGCTTACTTTTAGAGTGAAGGAAGAGGAGGAGGAAGGAATTATTGTTGGTCAGAGACAGACTTGTCATCAGAGAGATCGTCACCGCTGCTATCTTCACTAGCTTTTGCTTTATCATCCATGGTAAACAATATCCAAGGTATGAAGCCTGACGCACTGAGATGCTCACAGAGGCAATGATGAATGAGAACAAAAGGGAGACTTGAGTGTTGGAAATGTGTGAACGCAGCGGTGCCCCTTGGCAGGGGTCGTGGCAGAAAGAGGAACTGCAGTACAATAGACGGATATGGCGGAGCATGTTTGTATCTCTGAATGTTTGTAAGTTGAATATTTGTAAGTTGAGAACTACCTGTAATAATGAAATGTTTAACATTTATCGTCAAGAATATCATATATCTTATGCCTGTGACAATATTAAACCAATAATGCAAGTAAGTGGTGCCCTGCATGGCGTACTGTACATGAGTCATCCACTCCAGCACCCTTCTAGTGATAAGAGGACTACGTAAGAAGCGTACAAGTGTTTCATTCAGTCAAACAAACATTATCTACTTACATGGTCTAGGAAGAGAAAACCCTATTAGCAGTTTGATATCAGTTACATGTTAATGGAATTTTCTTGGAAGCATAGTTTTGCATGGCAGTCAGTTAAGGAGTGAACATTCTTTGAATTATGACAGCATTTTTAGGAAGAACAATATCCAAAGGCTTTGTGTGACTGGACTAGTGAGAGAACAAAGAATTCTTAAAGCTGACATGAGGATTTATAAAAGATATTAAAAAGCATTTTCAAAATAATAAAACAAGCCACTGAGCCACTGCCGCCCCGGTAAAAAAAGAAAGTATGTATGGAGCACAGGGTGATAGGAAAAAGCATGTACGGTAATATGAAGAATAAAGCTGAAAATTGACTATAGCAAATTTAAATGCCCTTTTTCAGTTCTCCAAAACAATGTTCAGACTACATAATGGCAGTTTCATTAAAATGGATGGGCTACACACACACACACACACACACACACACACACACACACACACACACACACACACACACACACACACACACACACACACACACACACACACACACACACACACACACACACAACACACACACACACACACACACACACACACACAAACACACACACACACACACACACACACACACACAAACACACACACACACACACACACACACACACACAAACACACACACACACACACACACACACACACACACACACACACACACACACACACACACACACACACACACACACACACACACACACACACACAGCCAAGCATAGGAGAAGTCATTGTTGTGATGGATGTCAATACAGCAAGCAGTTAGATAACTAAATAACCAAAGGCACCCTGACCATCTTTGATTCCAATCTAGGTACATGTAGTTTACCTCCATCTGATGATGGGCTCTGATTGGCTCATAAACCAAGAGCTAATCAGAGAGCTAATCAGAGGTGTAGTGCAGAGCCACAAAACATCAATGAACATGCTGCCACCAACAACTGGTATTTAAGTGTTGTTGTTGGTGTTCACCTGAATCTGTAACTCATCAATCCTCTTAAACTAATTACCTGAGATATTTTTTTACAAAAATTATTTTTTTTGCTTAAATTATCTAAATCATCAACAAATGGTTCAGTTTTTTGTGTTTCCTGTACAAATCTTTTTTTAAAATTACTTAGACGATTATGTTAAGAAGGCGTCACAATTCGCTTCTTACCATACATCTAGTTGAATGAAACATTGTTGCACCAAGCATAGCTTGATTAAAATTTGTTAATAATAGTTTTGTGTTTTGTTCAAATTTACTGATGGCATCACAGTGCTGGATTTGAGTTCTGGGAATGATAAAACTGCAAATATATTGTACGTGTGTTCATCTTTGATAGACATAAATAACCTGGAATTAAACACCTCTGGAATCATGGAACTAAAACTTACACAACAAGTGTCAGATCCACCTACACATAGGTGTAAGATGTCAATAGCTATGAATTTGTGAGAGTGGCAGCATCCTCCACCTTGAAATGCAGGATGAATACCAGTGTTATTTCAAAGAAAGATCATCAGAGTTTTCTTTTTCAACCAGTTAAAAAAATGTGGTGTATCGAACAAAAGATTGTTGTGCTTTCACCAAGTGGCAGTTCAGAGCAGAGTAACATGTGATGAAAGTGTTTATGTGGCTCTGTAATTATGAGAAAAGCTTTGTCTGGGGCAATAGGCCCTGTCAGGTTCTCCTGAGGAAAATTGGACTAAAGTGAGGGGAGAGAGCAACAGTGATTCCTCGTGAATTAGTGACATGGAAGTTTTGACACCTCACTCATATTATAGATCCCCCTGGGACAAACTCAATTGTAAGTGATGGGTAGCACAGTCCAGGCAATGAAACAAACATTATGGGCGTAACTGTAACCTTTATTTTTTCAAACATGGGAATTAGAAAAACTCTGAACAGGAGATAAGCAGACAAGATCCAATAAGGAACAGGCAAAGTTTGTGGTCGGGGACATAAGTTGAGATATCCAGGATTGAAACAGGAGCGACAGTCAAGAACAAAAGAGTCAGAACCAGGAAGACAACCAGAAATGCTGGAAAGTCACATGAATCATGATGAAGAATATGACAATAGGTGCATGTTGGGGATAGAAGAAATGGGCTGGACTGGAAACCAGAGACAGCTGTGGTGACAGGTGAGTGGAGTTTGGTCTGATGAGGAGCGTGGCTGACAGGTGAGGAGGGGCAGGTGGGGAAAGCAGGCTGTGATAGACATACTTGTATGTGCATGTAATTGTAATGGATAAAATTGTAATTGGTGGCCTGAGGTAAATCCTGAGGTTTAATCTTCTCCTTCTTCTGCATCACTGGTCTCACCACAGTTTTGTACACCCTTCCTTTCATTTTAGCTGAAACTCTTCTATCACACATCACACCTGACACTTTTCTCCACCCGTTCCATCCTGCCTGTAATATTACCACTTAAAATATTATTTCATTTTTCTGATAAGATGTTGGTAGTTATTCAAATGTTTCAATTTAATTGCTGGTCAGTGAACCATATCACTTTCACACAGATATACTTTGGGGAACATTAGGCTCCATAGTATTTGCTCCATTTATCAAAGGTGGTTCCCCATCACTTTTAATTAAATTGCGCATTTTAAAAAAAACATTGTTTAGCTAGCAGCCAAGTATACCCTAATTTATCCTAAACAAATGGTATGCTATAAAATTATTACTTTTAACAACATCAAATTATTTTTGATTTATTTATCCAGTTCATGCAACACAAATGTTTTTAAAATTTCAAACAAAACTAATGTGGGTCACTTGCTTTCATAATTACAGCATGATTTTTGTAGAGGGTATAATTGAAATTTCTAGATTTTGAAAGGCATAGGCAACGTCAGGACTAACAAAGCAATGAATAAAAGTCAATTTTAAAATTCAAAAATTGAATTGGTTTGAATAAGTTAGTGAACAAAGGACTGATGACACTGGATCTAAAACACACTAGTGGGGTTCTTGATTTCAGAAAAAATCTCAGAGGCAGTACACTGTTTTATTTGTAGACTAACAGTATGCTTGACTTATTATATTCATAATAATTACTGCAAGATTGCAATAAAAGGTGTTCCACCTCTGTGATTGTAATGAGATCATCCTCTGCCTGCAGCAACCAGAGTTTCAGTAAATTGGGGTTGGTGAGATTGTATTTTGATTATATCCAAAAATGTATTTGTGAGCTCCTGCAACTTGGCATAATGACATTTATTTGAACATGCAAGGTAATTATGTGACCATGAAAATTTAAGGGATTCCCATAATAATGAAGTAAATTTTCTTTGCGCGGTGAAGTTACTGTAAAGAGGATAAGATCTACATATGAACGGCATCACCTGCAAAAATTCTTCATGACATTGAAAATATATTAAAATGGATATTTACACCGAATGGAGCATGATGTAAGATGACAATGATGTATTTAATAGCTTATCTTGTGGATCTTGAAATCTCCAGTGGTTTATAGATGTGCTTCCTGTAGAAAACCACTGTTGATGATCAGTTTAATTTGACCAAATATCATTGAAAAACTAGTTCACCTTTCAAAACTTGTACAAACTTAAAAACCTGATCCTTTAATGTGGAGTTGTCGTGCGCAGCTTGGAGGGAACTGTGGTCGAGTTTATTTTCAACAGTGGCAGTTACGTAATTACTTACAAATTCACTGAAACACAAACTAAATTTTAACAATATTTGAACGGGAAGTTAACCTGTAAATGACCACAAGAAATTAAATAAGGATGCAAGACAATCTCTGAGACATGTTACACAATTGCATAATACGTTAAGATGTTTAACATTACGCAAATTATTGTCACATATTTCCAACAGTACTAAACCTCAAGTGTGTTCTGTGAACTGATTTCAAGGGAATTAATCAGTAACCTTTTAAACTGTTGAAGTACAGCTGTGGTGAATTCTATCCATGTTTCAACAGAAAGGATGGAAGCTTCAGTGGAAAGACCTGCTCTTACAATAGATCCAGCCAACATGGAAGAAGGGCCCAATGTGAAACTCTTCTGCTGCAGCTGGGTGCGTCGCATGATCCCACAAGCCATCAGAGAGGAACTGTACCAAATCCTGAGGATGACGTTGCCTACGGTAAAGGATCATATGACTGCATACCCATCTTTGTCAAAAAGGAATTGTTTACTGAGATCATGAACTCTTAATACCATTCAGACTGACAGTGCTTTTTTATTTGTAGGGAAAAACATTGATTTGGTACCAGAATTTGGGAATCAGTCAAAAAAGCTGCGTTTCCGAGGTTTTAAAAAGAGGCAAAACAATGTCTGCAACTTAAAAGAATCTTATAGAAGTCGTGCCAATGAACTGCATCCTCTATTATAATTTACAAAATAACATTTGATGAGCTGGCAGTTAAACAAAATGCCCCGCATTTCCTGTTTGTCTTTCTAGCTGGTCTCTCGACTCCTCAATTACCTGCTTCCATTTGTGGTTACGATGTTCTGTGGACGTCTGGGAAATGAGGTGATTGGTGGTTACGGATTAGCTTTTGCTGTAAGTGGCCATCGGTATCTCTGGACTTATAGGAGCAAACATAAATGACTAACAGCAGGTGATTTAATTTGAGGGGGGAAAAAATGATATTCTGCAGCTACAGATTCACCCAGAGAGGTTATTCTCTTACAAACCAAATCATTGGTATAAAGAAAATTTACTGGTGTGTCAGAAATATTCCTCAGACTCTTTTTTTCTCGTCATTTCAGGTCATTAATATTACAACTACATCAACAGGTTTCGGTCTGGTGGCAGCTTGCGATACTTTGGTATCTCAGGTTTGGAAAACAATTTTCGCTAAGGAATTGTCAATGAAACCACAATACAACTGTTCACCCCTCTCCCCTCTGACATCATTAATGTGTACTGTGTTGCTGTGTTGCGGTGCAGACATTTGGCGGCAAGAACCTTCTGCGAGTGGGGACGATCCTTCAGCGTGGCATCATCATCCTGATGATATTTTGTCTGCCCTGCTGGGCCCTCCTCATTAATGCTCAACCCATCCTATTATGCCTGGGCCAGGACCCTGAGGTGGTCAGGTAACTGAATATGCATGTTAAAACTCCTGAGCCTTTTCATTCTCGACACGAGGAATCGTATTAATGCATTCATTATAGACAAAATCTATACTCTGTGAATTAAATTGTCTTCTCTTGAGTCTGTGTCAAGGAAAGGTAGCTTTACATCATCACTAAAGCAACACATGTCCTCCTGTTAACCAAGCCTATGTGTACAATCTGTTTAATATTTAATGCTACAAACATTTCTTGCTATGAATAGATTTTTCAACAGCAGTGGAAAAAAAATGATTTTATAGTCTTTATCACCTTGAATTCTAATGTTCTCAATCTAAACACAGCATCTTATTTCAGAATCGCCCAAGTTTATATAACAGCATTCCTCCCAGCTGTACCAGTGAGTTGTTCTCTCATCTTTATGCACCGATCAGTCATATTTTTCACTTCTGCTTTGAGAACGTTCACCTTTGTGACTTAAAATTAAATATCCCTTTTTCTATTTCAGACAATGTATCTACACCAACTTCAGATGGTGTATCTGCAGAACCAGGTACACCAATGAGTTTCACGCATCCATTTCTTTTTGTTCATATCATGTTTTCACAATGAATAACAACTGCATAGGAAGGCGGAACTCACATGCATTGCCTGTTTCTGTTCTCAGGGTATTACAATCCCTCAAATGTTCACAGCTGCCATGGCCAACATTGCAAATTTGCTGACCAACTATATTTTGATTTACTGGTTGGATCTAGGTGTTGGGTATGCCCAGTAACATGTCAGAATAACTTTTTCTTTCTAATAAAAGTACTCCACATTGCTAACTCATCTGACTTGGTGTCTTGCAGCGGATCTGCAGCGGCCAATAGCCTGTCTAGATTTTATAGCTGTATTTTTCTCTTTATTTTAATTTGGTGGAAGAAGCTGTATAAACCAACATGGGCAGGTGAGGGGATTGATTTTCATGGCATCCCAAGCTTTCACACATCACCATGCAGTCCAGCTTTTCAGACGACAGTACATTAATAAGACTCTGCCTCCCCCCTCAGGTTGGTCGTCAGAATCGCTGCAGGAGTGGGGTGCATTTATGAAACTGGCTATTCCCAGCGTATTTATGAAATGTTTCGAGTGGTGGGTTTATGAGTTGGGGGGATTTTTTGCAGGTAATCATATGTTTATATACAGTTTTTGAGTCCTTTCTATGAACATGATTAACGATCAGGGTAGAACTATATTAGCGTAGCCTCAAGCCATCCTCATCGTTTTACTAAGCAAACATGCTCTCTCTTCTTTGCCTCTCATGCTCAGGAATGCTGAATGAGGAAGACCTGGCAGCCCAGCATGTTGTTGTAATGCTAGCTTTCATGACCTACATGGTATTACCTGCAAATTTCAACATCAAGCTTTCTGTGTTGCTAAACATATTTAAATTTAGTAGACAATTTGTCTTTTCCACATTAGATTCCTACTGGAATTCAAGTTGCAACATGTGCCCGTGTGGGTAATGCTCTTGGGGCAGGGAATACTGCTGGGGCACTCCTCACCAGCAAGGTGTCCCTCAGTCTAGCAGGTCAGCCTTTTTCTGATACTGAACACAGTGATGAATACATCTGCATTTCATGTTTCACTTCTTCAGTGCGTCTGGCTGTTTGACAGATTTCACTGCTCCCTTGTGTTGCAGCTGGCTTTGCTACCATTGAAGGTATTGTGCTCGGCTCTTGTAAAGATAAAATTGGTTTCATCTTCACATCTGATACGTGAGTCTCTGCAGCCATTTGCACGTTTCACTAACGGTATGCTACACACGGACATAACCCCTATTATAATTGCAGGAAGATTGTGGGTCTGGTCTCCCATATGCTAAGTGCTTACTGTGTCCTTCAGGTGTTTGATGCTCTAGTGGTAAGTCTACAAAGCTCTTTGTGTGCAGATCATAATCTATTTGCAACCTGGTTCTAAAAAATTCAAATTTGAAATATGACATTTGCTTTCCCCATCTTAGTGTATTTGTACAGGCATCTTCATGGGAACAGGCAAACAGAAGATACCAGCTGTGGCTAATCTCGTTGGATACTACGCCATAGGGCTTTCACTGGTTGTTACTTTTATTTTTGTAGTCAAAACAGGAATTATAGGTAAAAACACTTTGAGGGATTTTTTTAGCCATTCTTAAACTAAAATTGCGTGTTAGAATAGTGTGTCCTGATTTAGCTTTCCCTCCACAGGTTTTTGGCTGGGCCTTCTTGTGGCAGCCGCCTGTCAATCTATCTGCTATATAATTGTTATCTTCAAGCTGAACTGGAGGAACATTACAGTGGAGGTAGGCTAATGGTTAATCCATATCCACAATCAGTCAGGTCTCCACTGAAAGAATGAAAGTATTTTCCGCACTATAACTGGGTTATAAGGCGCACCTCCAGTGAATGGCATATTTTAAAGCTGTTTTCATAAATAAGGCGCATGGATTTTAAGGCACGCTGGACTATAAAGTGCACCTTCAATGAATGGTTTATTTTTTTTAAATTTCATATAGCACATAAAGTTTTTGAGAAAATTAAAGGCTTTTAGTTGCGCCTTATAGTGCGGAAAATATTGTATTGACATAGCTTCAATTTTGCAAATTGTTATTATCATGGGTGAACAAACAGAATTTGGCAGTTGTGTTTATTTTTTTGCAGGCTCAGGAACGAGCTCAGAAAGCGACACACATGCCATTATTAAATGAAGCTGCAGGTACCAACACCACTGACCAGACGGCGAGTAATGGGATTGTAAGTGGTCTGTTATCATTGACAACAACTTTAATGGATCGCCATTTTTTCTTCCCACTGTTCTCTATCAATTCAGCTGCTGTTCTGTTTAGTATTTCATATAGGACGCTTGAAGGGATAGTTGTGTCTGGGTGTTGATAGATTTTTAGAATTAGTCCAGTGGATTACCTCAAACTGTTAAACTGGCTGCAAAATAATCTTTGGGGGTAAAAATGCACTTGTCAAAGTCTCTGAGTCCATACTTTGCCACTGAAAGTCTCTTCTTGGTTTTCTCAGTGACTAAGAAGATTAAAACGGTCCCAACTGGGTTCTTTTTTGTCTTTGACTGTTTTTAAAAAAAAAAAAAAATTCTGTTTGACCAGCCATTATATAGCGTTGTGTTTCACTACACCAGAGCTCTTACATAAAAACACTTCTGTCTACTACTGATCTACCACTACCTTAACCGGTTTGTGTGCTCCTGCCATTGTGTGTTTTTGCACAGTTATACATCTCATAATGTCTCTTAAAGTTTTACTAGGTTTGCTCTCTGAATAATAACATACACAGGAAATTATTTTTTCCAACCAGCAAGCGGACGACACTGTGTCAGCAAGTACAGAGCGTGATGAAAGGAACAAGACGCAGACTGCTTGTGGGGTCCATCAATCACAGAACGGTCATCTCTCTGTCACACAGCTGATTATCAGGCGGGTCTTCACTTTGCTTGTGGCTGTTGCAATATTAGCTGTGGGTGTGACTGTACATTACATCGTGCCCCTGCCAGAGCCTCTACCTACAAAAGCCAACTTGACTGTGGACTGGATCAATACCACATCTACTGATCGCGTTTTATCCACTGTGCCTTCCCCGATGTAAAAGACTGCATAAGCAAGAGAATCAGTGTCATCAAACATTGACTCTGGTTCTTATGACATGTGGTTAATCCTTTGCCGACCATGTCATAACAATGACAGTGTGTATGGATGAATGATTGAGCTCTTGTTTTTAGTTGATATATTTATTGTTTGATCATTGATATTTTCAGGTTCTCTTTTTATATGAATGCGATGTTGACCTGTGAAGTTTGCTTACTAGATGTTTTTCTGAAAAGAAAAAAGGTTTTATAGCATTTTTAAAGGCTTTAAAAACTGTTCATATGTCCATACTTAAACAAGTATGGACTTAACCTTTTCAAGACTCATCTTTATGATGATGGAAGCATTAATGAATGTTCTATTTTATTAAATAGTTTTGTAAACTTTTACTGTGCTTTTTTATTCATTGGTTTTCATAGGTTTGTTCAAGCAATTTCTGTGTTTTGTAATGTTTTGTCCGGGATAACTCAGGAATGTTTTGAAGCTTCATTCCATACCTTAAAAACGTCATAAATTCAAACTACATGAGTCCAAACTGTGGTGGTGGGTGGCAGTGACTGAAAAATCTCTGCTGTGAAAGGGGTCAGCTATAAGTCGGCAAGACAGACAACAGCAAGATCAAAGGTCAACAGTTCTTTGCGCTGAATAAAGGCTAACATCTGATAAGAATCACCCATCTACAGATCATCGGCTCAGCGAGGAATGAAGACTGAATATGTGCACGAAAACTCATCAGCAGGCGGTAGATGTCCTGACTGAACTTTCCTCGGGAGTATCACGAACATCGTTCATTCACTGTGACACACTGACACGGACATAAACTGCGTTTATGGTATGTGGAGGCGCGTGGGGGCACCTCCTCGGTTCACCTGAGAATAAACACAAATTATGCGACCTGCTTATTATGAATGTTTGCGCTGTGAAAAACTCCGTCATTGTAGTTGTAAGTAGCCTACAGGTACCCAAATGATTTTCTGACAATGTCCTACTGTGTCTTGGAAAATCTTCAGTACATATTTAAAACAGTTGTCAAATATTTTTATAATCAAATGAATAAGTCTCAAGTTCGAGGTCGACAAACAGTTGCAATGTGACTTTCCTCGATAGTAATAATCACCTTATTGATCCCTCATGGGGAAATTCTCTTTACACTCTCACTCTCACACGAGTACATATAGTATATGTGTTAATTACAGCACGTGGTTACAGGTTACAGGCCCCTGAAACAGGCACAGCACACTAGAGGTCTGTAGGCATGCAATTAGTAATACAGTAGAGGTACATGGGAGGCGGAGTGATGGACCGCGTGAAGAAATCACGTCCCAATGAGCATCTTGTAGGAGGGAAGGCACCTTGCTCAAGGGCGCCTCGGCAGTGGCTGGGAGGTGAGCCAACGCCTCCCACCGTCAGCTCACACTCCGATGGATGTCCTGGCGGGAGCAGGACTCGAATCACCGATGGCTGGGCGATCCGTCTTCATGACGATTGCTCTACCACTGAGCCACTGCTGCCCCAATAAAATACTGTATATAAGAAAATATACCACACATTTATTATTCGCTTTAATTTCTGCTAGTTTCAGGGAATAATCAGTTCTTACTAGCGGAAACCCGTGGAAATTCCATGATAAAACAATATCAGACTCCATACCAAACATGAAAACAAATCTACAGTGTGCCCTCGCACGATCGCATTTCAACGAGTGCAACTCCACCTCATCGCGGATTTTTTGTCTGCAGTCACATGATAACATAAGCGCATTCTATTGGCTGACGGCATCCGGAAGTGCGGTCGTTCCATCAGTCTCGGCCTTTCATGAGACACAAAAGTGCTTTAAACAGTCGATAAGACTGGGAAAAAATAATAGATAGAAGATGGTTTAATATCAGTATGGGGAGGGTTGATAAACATTTAAATTACCGTAAATAATAAGATAAATAGATCGTGATCTCGATCGTGGATTCCTCAATCGTGTGTTGTTCCTGGAATGCATTAACCGCAAAGACCGAGGGCGCACTGTCATGGTAGTATAAACCAAGGAGCTTACTCAAAGGAAAAGGCATCTGTCGAAAGATCAAATAGAAAAGAAATTTTAGAAAAGTGATAGTTCTGTTTGCTGACTACATGAAGAGAACTACATCGATTGATACCACATCGATTGTCCCATTCCAAACGGAAACCATAGATGGACAGACTGTTTGTGCTGGCCAGCTGGTTTCTCTCAGAATTGATTGCCGTTTTCTGTGTTGTTCCTGCTGTTTGGACTTTCTGCTCAAAAACATGAAAATTGTTGGAACAGTTATGACATTCTAATATTATTTTATCTGGGAAGTCCATGTGTAGTTATTTTTTTCTCCTAACATAGCAGATGCCTTAGACCATATTGTTCACGTGATTCCTTCTGGCAGATGCGCCGTGATTGGTTGGACGTCATGATTGGTTGGGCGCTTGATTGACAGGTAGGGGGTGGAGTTGGTGACAGTGTGACAGCGTGAGACTTTTCAAGTGAGCTTATTCAAATATATAGGTGTGGATCCTGTACACATGACCAAACTACCGTTTTCTTTTTCATTGATGGTAGGTGGAATTATAGCATGTGCAGGGAGTAGCGGCTTATACGCACTGGAGTGGGTTGGGTTTTTTTCCACCAAGCACGCGCGCACATGCACGCTCACACACACACACACACACACACACACACACACACACACACACACACACACACACACACACACACACACACACACACACACACACTTCACCAAATTTGATCACAATTCTGCTTTAGCAGCAGAACCCTTCAATAATGAACAACATGGCGCGTCAGTACCTGGATCCACAAAAAAACTCCTCCTTAGCCCTGGGCCTATCCCAGCCTTTTTGCAGCAGCCAGATGAACAAACATGGATGGTGCAGAAACACATAATCACAAGATCATTTTCCTTGAATGTTAAGTTTAGATGACTTGTTACATGTGAAATAGAAACTTTAGAAGAAATATTTTGAGTCAGAGTACAATTTAGGGCAAAATTTTGCTTCAAAAACAATATAAAGCTGTGTGAGACTGTAAAATCTCTCTGTGAAATGTGCAGAATTGCAAGGCACCTGCAATGCCATCTGGTGCTGTAGACATGTAGGGGTCCAGTGGCAACTGGTGCTGCAAGTGTTGCCTCCAGTCATTCTCCAGGCTTACAAGGAAGAACTGTGCCACATCCTGAAATTGGCATGACCTTTGATAATTAATTACACACCTTGCTCTTCCGCGGTGTACTGGCATCGTGTAAAGTGAATTGCTGTGTCAAGTTTACTTATGTTTATGACATTCATTGCAAGTGAGTGCTCAAATCTTCACTTTTTTGCTCCCCTTTGTGGTTACAATGTTCTGTGGCCATCTGGGAAAGGAAGTGATGGCTGGCTTTTTCATACTTACCACTAAAAATGTGGTTCTTTGACATAATATCGATACACGTGATCATTACCAAAAGTTACTGGTATATTTTGAAGAAAACTCCTTGCAGATTCAATGCACAAACAAAACAACTTATATACATACGATTAAGTATATGATTTATATGTGTGTATTAGTGTGTGCGTGTGTGTGTGTGTGTGTGTGTGTGTGTGTGTGTGTGTGTGTGTGTGTGTGTGTGTGGTGGGATTTGTAAAAGAAACCAGGAAACAGGGGGCAGGCTTTTTTCTTCTTTTTTTCCTACAATAAGATCTCAACAAACCTAATTTTTTTAGGTTAGTGATAGGCCCTATGATCCTAAATTTCAACCAGTTTAACATGCATCCATTCATCCATTCATTCATTCATTCATTCATTCATGTCACACAAACTTAAAAAGACATGAAAATTTCATTTTCTGTGCTGGCCACGATGTTGAAGATGTCTAAATTAGGCTTTCGGGTCCATGGATTAGGCCCAATCATGCTAACGTGGCAAGACGACTTAGCCAAATGCAAACGGTCTGTAACACATAACATTAACACCTGGTGGCTTAATATTTTCATGTCATAAATAAAAATAAATCTGTAAATACAGTATGAGACTAAGTGAACAGTTTGCTCTTATGTTGGACTTCATGTGGCTTTTTCAGTTTTCCTGTTGACGTGTCATCTGTGGTGTTTCGTTTTTCTTTTATCCACATCACTGAACTTCTGAGCAGGGAACAAACACACAATGTGTATCCAAAAGCTGTTTAAGTCAATCCACTGGATTGACTTAATTGGCTTAATCCACTGGATGAGAGACGAAACGTCTTCAAGAACTTTCTTAACGTCCAGTGGATTGACTTAAACAGCTTTTGGATAACCATGACTGAGAACCTACACAGACAACACACAATGTGTTAATGTGTATGGGAACTAAATGGTGTAATGGGTCTCCTGAGGATACTTGGTGCTCAGGTATGTGTAGGAAAAAATTGTTAAGGGTAGTTCAAGTCTGGACCCCAAGGAGCAGAGACTGACACATGAGTAAAATTCAACAGCTTTACTGCTCAGGCTAAACAAAAACGCTAGTTAGCTAAATAACAAAAATCAGCGGAGCAAAAACGACTAAACTCCAACAAACATAGAAAAGAACTGGTAACAGAGGGAAACACTCGACACTGGCATCACAGAACAGGACGGAATAATCTGGGACCCTCCAAGGGAAAAGCCAGGCCTTTTAAGATGAGGCTGATGAGCAGAGTGGGAACTGGTATGGCTCGTCAGCTGCTAGGAGCCAGCCACACCCTCTGCCACAGCTTGACCTGTCAAGGGATAATGAGCCTCACACAATAACAGACTGGGAACATATCAATTGAACTGAATCATGACACAAATGTGGGTTACGTTTCTGCCAGGAAACCTTAACAGTTGAACAGGGAACAGATTTGAAAGCTGAACTCTGAATGTTTTACAGTATTTTCCGCACTATAAGGCACACTAGACTAAGAACTGCCAGGCAGGAGGCCTAGAAGAAGACCGATGAGGAGGTTTATGGATGTAGGAAAAGAGGACATGAAGGTAGTTGAGAGGTAGGTGAGAGAAGAGCATGCAGAAGACAGGGTTAGATGGAGGCAACTGATTCGCTGTGGCGACCGCTGAAGGGAAAAGCCAAAAGGAAAAGAAGAAGACTATAAGACGCACCTTCAATGAATGGCCTATTTCAAACCTTTTTCATATATAAGGCCCACTGGATTATAAGGTGCACCGTTGGTTTTTGAGAGAATTAAAGGCATTTTTCGTTTGCGCTAATAGTGCGGAAAATACCCTTTTTGATGTTTGCTATTGGTCAACTTAATTGAGAAACTTAATGGAAATTATAGATGATTGAGTTTTAACAAATTATTCACTCTAGAAATACAATCCAACCAAATACTACTCATTTATGTCAAGATTTCCTTTGTTCTGTTAAGGCACATTTGTTAAACTCATGGTCCAGCCAAATCAACAACTTACTTTATTGAGAAAATAGTAGTTGTAGTCTTTTCCAATTGAACTTTTTAATCAAAATATTGCAGGCAATTGATAGATAATAAATGTTAAATCTGTTTGGTACACTCCATAGCCTTTGTCTTGAATTTTAGCACCCTGTGTGATCAAGTTTGACACCCCTGTTTTTAGTTAGATATCCAGCTGTGGAGTGATTGCTGTTTTCTGAAGCCAAACTTGCAGATGGTGCAAACAAAGGGTGCTTGTGTTGGATTAGTTTTCAGCTTTATGAATACTGACTTTGTGGTGAAACAGTAACTTTCCAGTCAATGGGAAAACTATTGTGTTAGATTAAGAGACAAAATAAATTAACATATCAAGGAGTGTCGTTGTTCTTTTAAAAGGCATGGCGACAACTCCACAATTCATGTCATGTTATGAAGCATCTTGTGAAAAGCATCTCATTTCATTTCATTGATTTTATTAATTGCACCCCAACCAAAACCTTGACGTGTAGCAAATTCAGAAACAACATGTTCAGTAGTTACTTTTTTAATGGTTGATGTTTCATTCACAGAGTTAAACTTAGAAATTAAGAAGAAACGCACTTTATTGTCGCCATGGCGAAATTATCTTCACACTCTTTCTATATACTGCTCACAAAAATCAAAGAGCTCTGTGCGTCCTTCCATGGATATGCCTCTCCAGACCATCACTGACCCACCACCAAACCTGTCATGTTGAATTACATTGCTGGCAGACACATTAAACCGTCTTGCTGCAGCACGTGTGGATGTGCCATCCTGGAGAAGTTGGACAACCTGTGCAACTTCTGTAGGGTTAAGGAATTGCCTCATACTGCCAGTAGAGATAATTACTCAAGCCAAAACCAGCACGAGTGGAAAACCAGCCAAAAAAGATCAAAAGGGAGAAACTTGAAATGACCTCCACATGTAAAACCAGTCCTGTTTCGAGGGTTTTCTAATTGTTGCCACTGTAGTGCACCTGTTGTTCATATCATGAACACCAATACAGCTGAAAGTGATTTAACAATGCCCTCAGCTGCTTAACCAATCAGAAAATTATCAGACAGGCCCGATTAAAAAAGTGTTCCTTTAATTTTTCTGAGCAGTGTATATTTTTAAAGATGCATGTGTGTGTTTATAGGCCAAAGAAACACACACAGCACAGTCCTGTGAGCATGGAATTTTAAATACAGAGGGAGGCAGAGCGATGGGCAGCTATATCAAGGTGCAACCCAACAAACAGTTTGTGGGTGTGTGTGGGAGGGGAGGGGGTGCCTTGCTCAAGTGCCCTGAGCACTGCACCTCAGCAGTGCTCAGGAGATGAACTGCCACCTCCCACTACCAGTTCACGCTGCGGATGCTTTGGCTCACTCCGATCTTGAAATGGCAACTTCTGGTTCCCAGCCCAAGACTTAGTGGACCGACCTACTGGGCTACATTTTATTAACAAGCTGAATCATTGTTTAATCATGAATGATCTATTTTAGGAAGAGTCAACTATTTGTCACTCAGTTTACTAATTCCTTTTCAGTTTTATTTTGTTTTGAATCAGTTTTTTGTTAATTTCCTTTCAACCACTATTAAACTCTAATCAGCTAGTGGCCAAATTGTTTCTTTCATTATTGATAATATATTAAAAACAAATTATATATTTATTTGAACATTTTAGTAAATGATTTGTATGCCATTTATTTCATAGTTCACGTAGTTCTTTTTTTTTCTTTCCTGTTGTAATCAGGTCTTAGTCATACGTTGAAAGTCCAACCAACAAAGCGTCTGCTCCATACTGTGATCATGAAGGTGACTCAGACATTTCTCCACCAAGTGCGATAGACTGCAATCCCATTCACGTGACAAAGTTCTTTACCACTAGGCTTACAATGATCCCTGCAGCCAGGATGAATAGCATGGCAACCAAAACCAGGCCCCTGCGCAAAACCACTGTCCTGAAAGGGAGCATTCCCTCCACAGCATTCCCTGCAGGTTCAGCCTGACTTTCATTCAGCTCCATGGTGTCTTTTTGGCCCTGTAAGTCCGCTGATTCATTTGGTTGGGTGCCTGGACATAGAAATACAAATGTCACTAATGTTTTTCCAAATATAAATTCTTAACTTGTAGCATTGGAACTACAATATCTAGCTGACTCAATTTATTTTCACAAAGTATCCACCCATCCATCCATTTTCTGTTACCGTTTTATCCGCAGTCGTGCGTCATGGGAGATGGAGCTTATCCCACCTGACTAGGGCGTGAGGCAGGGAAAACTCCAGGTGCGGCGCCAGTGCACCACGGAGCCATACAAAGAAATATACAACCACACATACACTCACTCACA
Organism: Antennarius striatus; assembly: GCF_040054535.1. NCBI lineage: Eukaryota > Metazoa > Chordata > Actinopteri > Lophiiformes > Antennariidae > Antennarius > Antennarius striatus. Next base: position 11,418,913 of record NC_090781.1, on the reverse strand, counting down.
CCTACGGTCAATTTGGGACTGGCCAATTAACCTGACGTGCATGTTGTTGGAGGTGGGAGGAAGCCAGAGAACACAGAGAGAACACACACAGACACGGGGAGAACATGCAAGCTCACTGAGCGGGATGCGAACCCGCAACTGCTTTGCTGTGCGGCAACAGCGCTACCCACTGCGCTACCGTACTGCCTTATGCAAACTATTCTTTGAAAAATTATTAAAATTAATTCAGACTTATTCTTATTTTCAGGCATTACTAGAGAGTCGTAGATAATGTGAAACAACTCTAATCAAAATACCACTGGCATTGACAATATATTACCGTATTTATATTGTATATTAGACATTTTGGTTTGTGTGTGCATGTGTGTGTGTTTATACCTAAATAACACACAAGTTTTTTGAGTTACAAGCCGTTGCTCAGGCCACAAAACATACGAGCGAAAATCCCAGTTACAAGCTATGGGGTCCTCCCTAGCCCTACCAACCCTGAGAATGAGGAGAGGAAAACAGGTCGACTACCTAAATCAGCTCCTTTTTTGACGTCAAGAAAGTAGGGATTTGCATAGCTCCGCCACATCTGCACAAAAACATTCCCATCTCCCTGGATAAGGGGGTATTCTTCCCCAAGGTTAAGTTTGGTGTGTCCAGCGGAAAGGTAGCAGTGTGTCACAATGTTGTCATTTAGAGCTAGACATTCAAGTTGCTCAGCTGTTGGTTGTGCAAATCAACGTAACTGCTTCTATTCTTTCCCAGCCAAAGAAGAACAGAAGAGAGCGTAGTTGTGTTTCATTTTTAATGACAATGTGCTGGCTACGTTGCCACAATGTTGTTTGTGCGTGCGAAAAATTTCATATCGGCTTGCTTCAGCAATGAGGGTCAGTACAAGTCGTTCCCATCCACATGGGACCCAGAAACTGCAAACGTGTCACAGGTGTCACTATTTGTTTATGGTCTTTACTGTTGCCTATGAGTATGGTGAAGTCAGCTTGTATTTGGCCAACAAGTTTGTTATATTTCGATCTGCCCTGCAACAGCATTTGAAGCCAGTTTTGTGTCAATAAATTGAGAGTTGACAAACATCTCTGCCCCTCACCTTTCTGTGTGTGTGCATGTACATGCAGCCTGCCTACGTGTGTGTGTGTGTGTGTGTGTGTGTGTGTGTGTGTGTGTGTGTGTGTGTGTGTGTGTGTGTGTGTGTGTGTGTGTGTGTGTGTGTGTGTGTGTGTGTGTGTGTGTGTGTGTGTGTGTGTGTGTGCATGTGTTCATGTCAAGTGTGTCTCTGGCATCATAGCGAGCCATAGCAATACATCCACCATAAATATTAGCCCACGATGCCAGTTGCAGCTTCCTCTCTGTGAGAGGGCTGTGTACCACATAGTGCGGGTATTGACAGATGGAGCTATTAGCATTTAATGACGCAGCCTCTTCTCAGTAGAGTTCATCTGAGCAACTTTTAGATCGTTGAATTATTTTTTTACATATATAAATACTTCAATAATCGTCAAAGGGAAATTAGTGGCACACCCTAGTTAATCAATCATACACACACACAAACACACACACACACACACACACACACACACACACACACACACACGCACATATATATATATATATACAGTATATATATATATATATGCATAAGTGTACAGGCCCTGGACACACACACACACACACACACACACACACACACACACACACACACACACACACACACACACACACACACACACACACACACACACACACACAAGGGGCCTGTAAGCATTCAGTGGGAGGTAGAGTGGCGGGCAGCTCCTTCCTGTTGTGCCCTAATGAGCAACTTGTAAAGGGGGACGGCGACTAGCTCAAGGGCTCCTCAGCAGTTCTCAGGATGTGAGCTGACACCTCCCAATGTCAGCTCACAGTGTGGGTGGCTGGGAGGGAACCGGGATCGGACCGCCATCTTGTGATAACTCGACGACCCGCTCTACCACTAAGCCACTGCCGCCCAATGGCCCAGGTTATTACCTTGAAGACAATTTCTGGTCTCCCAGAAATTCAAGACCATGGATCAGTTTGGGGCAATTAATTTCAAATCCAGTGTAGTTTGATGTCTGATGGCTGTGTGAAATTGATTAAAAGAGTATAATTGGGGACCTTTAACTACATTTCTAACATTTTAAAACAATCTCCCTTACCTGTTTCTGTGGGGTTCCCATGCACTCCCACCCTTTTTTGGGCCTGTAGGAAAAACACCATATCAATGTTGACTTTTTTAAATTATTCGTAAGGAATAAGCTGTAGAACATTATAAAGTTTAACTTGGCATACTAACCTCAACTGTTATTTTCTTCCAATTCAGTCGTATCAGATAACCCAGAAGAAATATAGTCTGCAGAGACAACCCAATAAAAAGACCTGTCCACAGACCTAAAGGTAGACATATTTACTTCTTACTTACAGAATAGCACCTACTGCAGATATTGTTCTGCTATATCTCTTACATGTTTGTCACCAATTTGACAGAATGACCAAAAGAAAAAAACAAGTAAGTTGTTCCTACCCTTGATTCCTTGTCTGACAGTAAACATAAGTGGTATGCCAATGGGAAAACCAATTCCATAAAATCCAACGAAGTAGCAAATGGCTCCGACTCTCTGTTTCCCTGTTCCTCTGATAATACCCCCTAAGGCGGACTATTCATTTCAAGAGAAAAAAGTGGTTTGACAAAAGTAAACTCAGAGTTGAATTTTTGAGATGATCTTTTTTAATGTAGTGACAAGGGTACTTACTGCTGCTGCATCTAGAAGAATGAATGGAGCATACAAAGCTATTACCTCAGAAACCCTTAACCTGATTTGTCTGAAAGAATAAAATTTAAAGTATGTCTGTGAAACAGATGAAACAACACCTGAACAATATAATTGGTTTTATATCACATTTAATGACTGTGTTAATGTAAAAAGGAATAAAATCAAAGTTCACGTGTTACTTTAAATGACTGTCACACATACATGAGTTCAAAGTATACTCACTCATCATTTGTAAAGATGTAAGAAATATGGTCCTTCAGGCCCCCAATTAGAATGGCCAAAAACACAGAGACTAACACTGTGGGAAATGATAAAAGACTTTATTATTCATCCAGTAGCCCCACCAAAAACATCCTGCTGTCTGCGTTGTACATAAGTATGTCTCCTATTCTTTGGAAATAAAACTCGAAATCTCAAGCCTTGTTCCAGAGTAGGTGAAAGGTGGATGATGCAAGAAAACAGATCGTCCCACACTCTTTTACAATACCAAGAATTTTTTCTTTAAGAAGTATCTGCATTTGTTTTTCAAGTGAAATTATAATTCTGTAACTATAATTCTGTATTTTCATCTTCAGTGGATACCATATGAACTGGATGTATGAAAAGTGAACTGCGTGTGAAAGCATACTTACGTGAACAAAACAATGCCATTTTAGCAGACAGCTTGGCCTGATCCGTGTTTCCAGCTCCCAAGGCATTTCCTACTCTTACATTTCCTGCTATAGCGTAACCCAGTGGAAACTGCAAACAAACATATTCATTAACTGTCACACAACATCCACAAATTACCATATAATGTACAGTATTTTCATAATTTTGTGCAGGAACATTATTTGCCAATCTGAATTACCGTGAATGTGACTGTTGCCAGTTCGTAAACAACTGACTGCGCTCCAAGTTCCACCTCACTTATTAGACCTGTCAAGAACCAACTGATGTCAGACCAACTTCGGTTCACTTAAACACTTTAAAAATGAGAGGTGCCAAAGCGATGTTACCTGCAAGAAAACTTCCAATCTCATATGTCCACCACTCAACACACAACATGATCATGCTGGGGATCGCCAAGTGGATGTAAGTGCCCCAGTCCTGCAGGCATTCTTTTGACCATCCTGTGTGGTCAACAAATAATGAATTCTTCAATCAGTCTCTTCCTATGTCCACCATGAGCAGGTATTTTTTATTTCCATCAAAAATGTGAACAATATTTTATCCAAAAGAAACATTGCACTAAGAAAAAATAGTTAATTTAAACAAAAGTGAAACCTGTTGCTCTTTTTTATTGATTTTATCAATTTTTATTGTTGATTCTTCAATGAACTTTGTATAATTCTGTACGGTGTCCTTGAATGTCAAGAAAGGCACCTTTAAATATTTTTTTTTTAATTATTATTATTATTATTATTATTATTATTATTATTATTATTATTATTATTAAAAGACTGATAACCAACATAAAAGAGAATAAAAAATGTACATAATTATATGAAATTGTACATCCAGATTCTATGGACTTCAAAGAACTACATTGTGAGCATGCCTAAAAAGAGCTTTGGCAATTTGGTTTCTTAAACAGCAAGTTAAAGAACAAATATATTAAACATGTCATGTGTTTGTTTAAGTTCTTTGTAATAATATAAGTAATCAGAAAAATGTATATACTAGTGACTATAAAAGCAAATAATTGGTACTGCACTCATGAGATCACATTTGTACTAATAGGAATAGGAATAAAGATGACATGAAGTGTATTCACCATCCTCCTTTACGAAACACAATGTGGGCTTTTCTCTATGTAATAGTATTTTACAAACCAAACTGTGACATGTGCATGTGTTTTCTCTGATAACAATATTGACTGAGTATTCTATCTTTATTAATGGTAATGTAGTTTTCAAAGTACTCTGACAAGGTAAGCGATGTGTTTTTGCTAATGTTATACAGCAGCACTTGACAGTTTTACTATAAATCATCAAATAATCTGTGTGGGCGCTATGTATTGCAAGAATTCTTTGCTTTTTTTGTTAATGAGCAAACCAATGCTTAAGGTAAACTGTTTTTTATGACTCCAGTGTTATGTGTTGCTGCTGTTATTCATTAACATGTACTGAGGGAACTAACTACATCTGGTTTGTCAATGTATGCGTTTTACCCACCTTCCCAAGTAGTCTTATGAAGACCTCTGCAAATTATGTAACAAAACAGTATTCCAAACATGGAGAACTGGGAGAGGCAGTTGGCAAGAGCAGAACCTCTGTAAAAAGCATCACATTGTACACTATTGGCATTGCAAGAAAGCAAGAATGATGTTACTGAAGTACTCGTGTATTTCAATAAGCACTACTCACGCCACTCCCATTTGTAATGGGAAAAGAGCAATGTAGTTGAAGAGAGCATTCAGAAGATTGGCCACTATGCCTGTGACTACCTGTGGCCAAATAATACCCTACAAAAAAAATATGATTAATGACAATCATAATATATGAGCTGAATGAGACTCAAAAATGTGTGTCATATTCTAAACAGACAGAAGACACAAGTCACCATTTAACAGGTACTTTCTCGATAAAGAGCCAGTTTGAGAGCATTTCATTTGCTCTTAATATGAATAGTAATAACAATAAATAAGAAATATCAAAAATAAATGATGACATTTAGTTCTATTGAAGAATGAATGACATCTTTGAACAATCAAATATATTTCATGGATGTTGAATAATAATGGACTTGACCTTGCTGCTCTCTGCCATAGAATCCTCATCCTCAAGAGAGGAAACTCATGTATGCGAGTTTAGATTCTTTTTTTTTTTCTTTGATTGATTTTGCAGAAGGCTCAGTTAACACTGTGGTTTTTTTAAAAAGTATTTTTTTCTTGGAATGTCTTCAGGGTTTAGTTGGGGTGCTTCTGGTAAGTACTGAAGCTGCTCTCAACAACGTGCCCTTACTTATTTTGAGTTGCATTACAGTCACCTATGTTGTCCTCTTGGATCCAACACTGCTGCCATTCTTGTTCACACTCACAATATGGTCCTTCCATGTCTGATCTATTTTACATCTGTACACCTACTCGTACCCTCAGCTAGTTTTCCTCCATCAGTCAGATGGAGATAGCATTCAGCCATGTTTCCCCCTTTCAATGTTGCCTGTTCAGTCATTACATCCCGCAAAGCGGTGATGTATTGTAATTGTCAGTGTTTGTGTGTTTGCCTGTCCGTTCGTCCACCAAATATCTTAACAACTGTTAAAGATAGAAAGATGAAAGAAAAAGCACATTACTCGGGCGGCAATGGGGATGAAAATGAGATGATGACCTTGACCTTGAGAAAACTAGGTCAAGGTCAAATTTAAACTTTTCCACTTGTCGTGGATTTTTGGAAGGCAGTCACGTGGTACCATACACGTATTCTATTGGGTGAAGGCCTCCTGAAGTGCGCAACGTTCTGTGAGTCTCAGACATCCGTGATACACAAAAGTGCTTTAAACAGTCGATAAGTGTGGGAAAAGATAATACAGATAGAAGGTGGTTTAATATCAGTATTGGGAGGGTTCATAAATTTTTAAATTAACGTAAATAATAACATAAATACTTTGTCGCTCTGTGTCGGAATTCGTTAATCGCATGTGATTCCTGGAACACATTAACCGCGAGGAACGACGGTGCACTGTATACCTTTTTAGGTACACATCTCTGAAACCTGATGAGATATAATAACAAAACATAAAGCAACATTTTCAGGAAGCCAGAGGCACAAAAATGTGTAGGTCAGGGTAAAATGATGCATTCAGAAATGTTGCAGTCTCCGACTGCCTTGTTGTTATTGTTGTGGTAAAGACAGTAGTTAGTAGTATTGTCATTATTATGTTATTACTTACCTGGTTTTGCAGATATCTTGATAATAATAAAAACATGAAGGTAGCCTAGACAGAGCAATAAATTAAAACTGATTAAAAAAACAGAACACAGATTACATTGACATACACTGTGTATAATTCTGTTGACCTGCTTATTCCTACTCAGAGTAACCAATCTAAAAATGTAGTATAACTATAAAGAAATTTGTGTTTAACACCAGGAGATTTGAAATACTCACAGGAAGTGCAGGCATGTAGATCTTCACATACAATTGAGACAAGCTACAGAGAGATTTTTAACAGTAGATAAGTAAAGAAGAAAATTAAACATCAATGGTAAACAAGAGAAGACAAATTTAGTGTAACACAACTAACCTAGCAACCTCTGGTTTCTGCCTTACAGCCAGCAGAATGAGTTCTGTGTTGACAAGGAGCGCCCAACAGGGGAAACATGCCAGTAACTGAATTAAAACTGCTCGCTGTAATATTAATCCAACTTTGAAAAGATTATTGCTCCCAAAGGTCTGAAATCAGAGTGTTTTATTTAATGTGTGTCCAATATTCATTTAATAAGACTCTTATCAAAATGAAAGATTGTGATGGTCTAACCTGAGAGACAAGAGTATCACATGCTGCTGACAAGCCACTGCCAATAGATGTGCCTGTAACATTGATCACCTGAGGATATAATGGAATTAAGAATTATTTTGTGTTCCTCTAATGCCACTTACGTTGCTCTATTTCATTTTTACAGTTAGGTCGTTGCACTTACTGCTGCAGCCAAAGTCACTGCTGCCAACTCTTTTTTCCCCAAATGTCCACAGAAAATGGTACTGACAAAGGTCACTGTAAAATTCAAGACTTGGGAAATGGTCTGATGAGAGAAAAGCAAATAATGAAGATGATAAAATAGTAGCTCAGTGGTTTGGGTCTATTTGAGGGGGACTTGCTTCCAGTGATGAATGTATTTATTTACTCAAATTAGGACTTAGAAGTTAAACGGACCAATAGTTTGTTCAAATGTCATATGTTAAAAAATAATAATCACCTGTAAATGTCTTTGAACGCTTATTGAGTCATTTTGTGTAGAAACATGTCACAGTTCTCAGATTTCGGGATTTGTTTTTAATACTTAACACGTTTTGCCTATTAGACATAAACCAAGATAAGAGCACTGGCTGTAATCCTCCGCTGACGCTGGAACATCGCAAAAAGTTTGTGAAAGACTTTTATCCTACTTTTTGACAAACATACTTTGCATAGTCGTATTGCCCCATGTCACAAAGCTACAGAATCCTCTGAAAAAATTTTTTTTTTGATTTTTTTCATGATCCAGCCAAAAGCATACAAACAAACACAAAATAAACACCCATAACAAATGGACAAATTACACACCTTCCTTGGCCGAGGAAACAATGTTATTTTTGATGATCCCACTGTGGGCTATAAAGAACTGATAATTGAATTTTCATTACTATCTAATTGTGATTAATATTTCTGTTACTTTGAATATTTTTAGTACACATTTTTGATTCTGATGTATTTTAAGTAGAAAGTAAGTAAATATCATTTGTAATGTAGGAGTTAAACAAATTATTTCACATAATGACAGAACTCATATCCACAAGTCACAACCACCAACCAAGTGTCATTCATAGTAGTCTTTCTTCATGTGGTCATTGAGATGAATTGGATTATTTACAGTGTGCTTACCATTGGTCCAGCCAATACAGACAATTCTTTTATTTCTTTCTTGAAATCAACAGGGACCAGCCCACGGATCCACCTTAAAATATGCCAGTCGCTACATGAGGAAACAGGTGTGCTCTGCGTCCTTTGCTCCATTCCTCCGGTGATATCTTTGGCTTCTCCTGTGATCAGCGCGCTCCTGGTTTCTGACCGGGAATCAGAAGAGACTCGACAGTAATGAGACAGAACAAGGGCGGTGACTCGCGTTACAACCTGGTAGAAAATTAACTTTAAGAATAACTGATGATACATATAAACCCAACAATACAGCACTGATAACGGAAAAACCTGTAAGGCAGTGACTTGTTGAAATAAGCGCACGGAATATAATATTGATATGTCTTCACCTCCAGCACATTTTGTGTTTGTACATGAATTATGAATTAAAGTTGTTTCAGTGAAACACCCTGACATATTTCATGACAGGAAGACAAATGACAGATATTTGGTATGTCGCAATTTACCATCCACCCATTTTCTCAATGGTCTTATTTATTCCGTGACCTGTTTATCCTCCTTGCGAATCACGACCCTGCTGGAGCCCATCCCCGCAGGCTCCAGGTGACAGGTGGGGTTCACAAAGACACGTGAGACGAACGCACGTACAGGTACGCAGGGAGAATGTACAATCTGAGAAACACAGCGAGGACCTTTTTGCTGCGCCACTGTGTGGCCTTCTTCACATTTTGTTTAAAAGATATTGTGAATTTATAGTGCCTGTTAGTGGAGGTCCTTGGATGCCACTGAAATATCTTATTCTAAAAAATATTTAATAGTTACACAAATACAAATCCTCAAACTGTTTTAACAGAAAAAGATAAAAACAGGTTTTGACAAAGATTATGAAAACAGAACAGAATGAAAATATTGTACCTATGTAAAAGAGTTATGATATTTATTGACTGTGGTTTGATGAGTTGTGAATTGAGAAAGTATCAAATCTGAATTTATTACAAACAGCAAAAAAAAAAAAAGGCTTTTGTTCATAATTTGATGAGGCAAATCTGAGAGTTTGTTTTTGACAAAACTAAACATAATATTTCTCTAAAGCAAAAAGAACTTATCAGTTCTCTCACAAAAGAAAGAGCACAGCCATAAATCATTCATAAAAGGGCAATGGCAAAAACATTCAACAAGCAAGTTTGAAGGAAACAAATTCATTTGTTTTTTGTTTGTTTGGGGTTTCTTTGGGGGCGGGGGGTGTTGGAGACGGGGTTGAAAGAAGAAGGAAAGAAAGAAAGAAAGTTCCCTTATTAATCCCAAAGTGGGGTTTATATATTTTTCAGAAACGTGCAGACCATGGTGAGCATAGATGGCTAGCACCGCTGCAGGTGTTATAGGAATTGTTGTGCATTAGAAATTCTTAATAAGTCAAATGTTTTACATGGATCCAGACTTGTAGTGGTTGCTCTTGCAGATTTGCATTTTATGTTAGGGTGGACTGCGTGTTTAGTTTTCTCTATGATTTTATAAATAAAGTGGTATTTATACGACTAATTGTATTTGAAATGACATCACTCATCATTATACATAAGAATAATGATAATAATGTTGTATTTATTATTCTTGAAATAAATTAAAAGCAATACTGTTTTTACTCTTTACCTTTTACTAACTACACATTTCCAAAAAAGTTGGGACACTGTAAAAAAAAAAAACAATTTAAAAAATTATATATATATATATATATATATATATATATATATATATATATATATATATATATATATATATATATATATATACACACACAGTATACATATCATGATGACTACATGACAGGATAGAGAGGAAAAATATATTAACAATCACCCTCACATTCTTTGATTCTGTATCTACTTGCATTTTACTGTATAAAATTTAAACGAGTTTGTGATTAAAAGAGACTTGTTGCTTTCTTCTGCCTCAGATGCTGCTGTTAAACAGGAATCCTGCCAACAGATGGAACCATTTTTCAATAGCACAGCTAGCAAGCTGATTAGTAAGAAGCGCTTCACTGAATGGTGTCACATGTTTATACCAATTGTTAACAAGCTTAATAGATTTATTGGCTTTATCAGTCCCATTAAAAAATGGTTCATTAAAAGACACCAAAATATTCTGAAAGGTTGTGTAGATTAACAATGAAATGATCCAAAGACCTCCTGACTCAAGGTGCCCTTAAATAATATTAAATATACAGTATTGAGAGATATCCATATCAGGAATGTGAATAGTTCCTCCATCCCCAACCTCCCCAAATTATATTGTATTGTATTTTAGCCTTTATTTAGACATCCGAGTTGTTTCTTCCCAGCAAAATAAAACATGGCGTTAAAATGCCATGATTAAAAAACAAAAACTGCGCTCATCACAAAAGTAATCTCATAATACCTGTGATTGTATGTTCTGTCCAGGCTTGTCGTTTATTCTGCATACCGAACACTAAAACAAACACAATGAACAGATATTTTTCTAACACAAAATGTTTTTCATGTAAGCAATCTCACTAACGTGTGATGTTGTCCTGTAAGGCAGATACTAGATCACAAGCAGCATGAACAACACGCATATTTTGGCACGCCGGAGAAAAACAGACTGTAAGTCCAATTCCACCCTTTATTGACCAGGAAGATTCTTCAAAACAGTCTATCGAGGACACGAGATAAAGGGACACAACAGTAGAGTTGTTTTGCTTTAACCTCTTATTAAACTTAAAAATGCCCTTTTTGCAAGTATCTTAAAATGCAAAACACACGAACTGTGGTCATACGGTTTAATGACTCACACATTAGTCTGTTTTTGAGCATGTGTAGCACACAATAAACAAATGTTTAAAAAGGAATATTCTCAAAGGTAAAAATATTTGCAAGAAATGATATTTCCTCCAGGTGAGTCAGCTTTACTTGTCTAATGCCTTCACTTACAAGATATGTTCTCTTGTTCAAAGATATGTTCTTTGGTCTGTTAAAGATTCCCCTTTTAAGACGGGACTGTGACAAAAAGTCTTATGATGGTCTGTTAATGGTTCTGAGAAGAGGTTCCTTTCAGTGAGCCCCATATTTATTGTCAGTGTTGTAGTCAAGATCAGGTGGTTGACTGACAGACTGGCTGTGTTGTCCCACAGAGATGTGCTGGAACTGAAAGCATTATTAGTTTTAACAGGAGCAGTTTTAATAAACAGTATTTTCAAAAGCTGCTCATCAAGCCTATGTATGTTCTTTGTTCAAAAGAGGAAAGGCCCTGTTACATTTTGGCTCAATTAGAATCTAGGATTGCTAACCGAGACCATCACTACACACAAGCCTTTATGGGCCAGGAAGTATTGATTGCATCAGACAAGCTGCACATTGTTACAGCCTGTAATTGATACAGAAAAGGTGAAAGGTGAACAAGCTTCAAGACAATTCCCTTCACATACTCCAAATACATTCCAAATGCAGCAGGTGGAAGGACACAAAATGTTCTTGTCACCTTTGAGTGCCTTGAAAATGTTCTTGAATTCAGCTTGATAGTTAGTATATGTGTTAATAGTCATTTATTAATCCCTGTCGCCATGCTTGCTCAATAACTGAAAGGATTACAATATAATTACTTCATAGAAATATTATGTTGGATTCACTGAGGTTCCATTTCTACTGAAGACTTACTAGTACAGTATATATAGTCGATAATGGAGGCTATGATAGACAAAGATGTGTTCCAGTTGGATAATGAGCAGGTATCTGAGAAACAGCAATAGGAAAGAAAGGCAATATGATTGCACAAGTTTTCTTTCTAGTGGGGGTCAAAGATTGATCTGAGCTGCCCCGTTCACCCAACTGCTTGTTATCCATTATAAACCCTTTAACATTCGTTCATTCATTCATTCATTCATTCATTCATTCATTCATTCATTCATCTTCTGATCCACTTTGTCTGCCTTTGTGGGTCATGGGGGTTGCTGAACCTCCTCCAGCTAACACACCGGCGAGAGGCAGGGGACACTACGATCAACGCTGGTGCACTGCAGAGCCACACAAAAGATTAACAACCACTCACACACATGTTCTCAAACATGCAATTAATTCACCAAAATTGCATGTTTTTTGGGAGGAAGCTGGATATAGAGAGAACATTCAAACTTCGCACAGAAATGAGTCAGGCCCTGAATGCCCTTCAACATTTCTACTACAATTCGTGGGATCTTTTCATTAATTTCTCATGGATACCTTTGCTACACGACTACAATTCTTTAATTGTTCTCGGTGTGTCCATCAAATCAATTAATGGATGTTTTCTCCAGCTCCAGATTCCTCTTAGTCAATGAACAGAGTTTAAAAACTTACTCTTGGGCTATAAAGCACAGAATGGTCTCAGACCAAAATACATCCTGAACTTATTATTATTAGCTCCAGCGCCCTCAGGTCATCAGGGACAGGTTCATTGTGTTCCCGGATTCAGAACCAAATATTGTGAAGCCGCATTGATCTATTATGCTCCTCACCTGTGGAGCAAAATTCCATAACACCTGAGGTCTGCTCACACTGTCAGCTCTTTAAATCATGCCTGAAAACCGGATGATTCACGGACGTTTCTCTTATTATTAACTTTTAATTAACTTTTATCGGTGAAACTAATCTTTATTTCTATGAGTTTAATGTCTGCCTTTAATGTCTATCATTAACTCATCTTTATAATTTATTTTAAAGTTCTGTGCTGATTGTATTTCTTTGCCATTGCAAACAAACTTGAATTTGTTTCAGGTACACACACACACACACACACACACACACACACACACACACACACACACACCACTTGTACATACTGTACCTATCTGCAGATTACCACATATTTCTAATACCTGTTTATTCTCTTTGTATTTATTTACAGCAGCAATTGATTTTTTTGTTTTGGTTGTTGCTTCTCTTGCAACATTTATCTAATTTTTCCCTCCTGTGCCTCTTTTGACCTAGCTTTGTTTAATTTTCTCATATCTTCTTGAAATCTATTCAAAGTACAGTGAAAGTATTTAAAGTCAAAATCTGTATGTCTTTCCATTAAATTTTCGTTCAATGGAGACTTACAACTAATGATTTCTTTCCCCTGCTGCAACATATAATTCTTATCATGGCAGTAAATGGTCCCAGGGTTGTAATAAAATTCTTTGGGGTATTTAAACGTAGACACGTGAAACATCTTCTTTCTGCTCATAACATTTATGACCAGTGACATGCGGTGAGGTTCATGGCTGGTGAGGCACTGACTTCATCATAATCAGATGAAAATGTTTGCAAACATACTAACCTACAGTGTAGATCATTCACCATTTAATTAGCAACAGTGAGTGTGTTATTTTTAAAGTCTCATAGCAGAATTATTTACACATACAAACTGTAACACAAACAAGCACATTTGATTAAAAACCTTGTTACCTACACGTTTTTATGTGTTATATTTACTGATAAATGAAGTCCATGCACAGCTCTTTCTGAACAAAAGCATCGAAAAAATGTTGAGTTGACAAAATAATCCTCCATTTTTATAGTAAGGCAAGGCGAGCGGAAAACAAATGAATGGCTGCAGTTGACTCGCTGACTATAGATTGTAGTTTGCTGCCACTTCTTCTACAGCCGAGGTAGAAGGGATCCCAGGGATCCCCAAATCCCTGGGATCACCACAGGCGAGGCACGAGTACCTTTCCCCAGTGGTTTCAGGACCACTTAACTCAAGCAAGACGTTACATACATACAGCTGTTGACAAAAAAACACTTTACATTATACTGTATACATTAGCTAAATTATGGAAATTTAGTTCATAGAGCAAACGTGTTTGAGCATCTCAATAGCGACATATAGAGAGATAGCATTACGGTCTCACTGTATGGCATGCCAGCACAGCTAGTCGAGCCATTGCGCAATCCATGGTGAGGCTCGGCTGTCTGGTGCCTCACCGCAGGTCTCCTCTCAGTACAGCGGTAAATGTGAACATTCAGCGATTTTGTGTAAATATAATGTAAAACACAAATAAAAATTGATAATACACATCACTGGATAAATATAACCATTTAATTTATTTTTTCTATCTTCCATTTTTTTCTTTTATGATGGCAGGTTAGGCCGTACCTCATCTGCCTCCCCTGACCGCACATCACTGTTTGTGACGCATGAAAACCAGAGACAATCATTGCCTTGACCCTTGTCTTACACAGTCTTGGCAAAAGTACAATGACACAGAGTCTTTTTCAACATACATTAGGTGTGTCCTTTCAGTCCAGGATTAAGGTGGCGTGCTACACTGTGTTTACAGGATTATATCATCTTAATGCACATGACAAGAAGGCACTACGTAAGACATAGAGGAACACGTGTGCACTTTAACACATGGATAATTGTCACATGAAGTTGGGAAAGTGCGGAGTGGTGATGAAAGAGGGTTTATTTTCTTTTTGATGATGTTGCATTTTTGCAATGCAGTTTTTTCCTTTCAGTACTGCACATTACAGTCTTTTACATGCTTATAAATCAGGAAATTTAATATAAATTTAAGCTTTTATCAAGAATTTACTGTAAATATTTTTGATCTTCAAACAATCAATAGCATTTTGTTCTTCTAGAAATATGAAAAGATGGTATGTGGATGCAATTTTAAAAAACCCTCTTTCGGTGCTCTTTTAACGCTTCCTATGACTGTAAATTAATGTTTACTTCAGCCTACCTTTAATTTCAAAAGAAGATCTTTTATTCATCAGTTTCCAAGTACAAAAGCATAGCAATATCAGTGAAAAATATACATTGATTCTTAAATATCATTTTATTAAAATTCAGACAGAATTCACTACTGCAATGAGATATTTCTCACTGTGATCTCATAAGTTAATGATCAAAATATTCATTTATTGAAGTCAGTACAAGTTTGTAAAAACATACAGTAGAAAACCACCATAGCCCATGATCTATGAATCATAGATGGGGCTAATTTGGAGGCAAGAGAGGTAAACTATACTGTTTAGTTATATTAAAGTGTTGTACTGTCATATATTGTACATAGTGTCCCTTTTTTGTATACAGGAATGGTGAAATAATGAGCTGCTTTAGTTGTATTATTTTCTGTGTTTTCTTGTTGCTTTTGAAAGTTTTGGCAGAAAATGTTTTTCTTCAGGATTTTTGGAATAGCCGACTATTATGTGATCAGACTCAAACTCAAGGTAAAAGACATATAATTAACAACCAACAATTGGTAGTTGTATTTGCAATCAGAGCAAAATGATCCAGAAGCTACCCACACACTTTACTAGACTGTCAGACCACCTTAAACGATGTTCAGTGCTGCCTTGCCTTCAATGAGATATCAAATTAACGAACATGGATATTCAAAAACACCTGAAAGCTCACATGAATACTGTACTTTTAGTTCTGTTTAGGTGGTGTGCTGTGCACTTAAATCTGTCATAGTCAAAATTAAGATGATAAAACTTTCACAGAATGAATGCAAACTTGCTCGAAAATGTTTTTTATCATTTACTTCCCACGGGTTCTGTTACTAAATCTTACCATTTAGAAAAACAAAAATTGTGCTGTTTTACCCTAACATGAAAAATAAACTAACACTACAACTGTTAGATAAATGTAATAAATTCATGAATATGTTTCCCTCTGTAACCAGAAGTGTAGTAAAATGTCCAAGTCAAAGTTTTATATGTGCAAAAGTTCTGTCGTTATTGCACACCACATGGATTATTGCTATGAAGATAAGGCTACATGTGACTAGATAAAACAGTTCAAATAATTTTTTCCTAATTAATAGGCCGTCCTATTTTTTTTCTTTGATTGTGTAAAGGAGTCAAGTTGAAATGACTTTTCAGGACTGTTATAAAATCTCTATTAACGGGGGTTATAAATAAATTAAATTGTAACTTTATTATATCATAATGTAAATAAAAAAATGTAATTCATTGTCGGTAACTCTCCTTCTTTTCCCTGTTGTATATCTCACCACTTTCCTTCACAGGATAGACTCTGGTGTTAAGAGAAAGCAACCAGCAACCAGTTGTAGACTGCTGCTTGGCCAAAGTGGTCTCTTTGACCAGTCTTTGTCTGACCTATGCATAGGGAGGGCAGGATGTGTTTCCATCTCCTCTTGTGGTAGAACCAGGCTCACACCCCGGTGACATTGGCCCAGGAAGGGAAGGAGTCCAGGTCAAACATTGCCTTACCCCAGCTGTTGATGGCTAGTGTAATACAAAGGATGCCAATGATGTTCATGACTATTCCTGTCTTGGCCTGAAAGAAAGGAAGAATGTATAGGGATTATATAGGCAGACTTCAACCAATTGTGAAATGTTTACTTTCTTGATGACAGAGATGCTACTGGTTACCATTTGGCAAAAAACCCTAAGACAGGGGAAACAGCTTGGTTCTGTTCAAAGGTAAGAGGAGTCAGCTCCTCCAACATCACCAGGACATAATATCTTGTTATTGTTGAGTTTACAAAATAATCTAAAAAAGAACCTGGGGTCTCACGTGCCAAACAGCATGTATTATTACAAATGCAAATTAAAATACACACGAACCAACACTTTGATTTGATACGAGCACAAACCTATTCAAGATAACCTTGTTTTTTAACTTTTTACATATAATGGAAGACATCTCACCAAGACATGGAGAACTTGGTGAGAGCTGAAGTTAATCGTAGGTTGAGCCACCACCAAAAGTACACTTTGACACACACATTTGATGCTTCTGTTGTTTTTGTTTGTTGATTGTTTGTTTATTTTAACTTTTTTAACATTTAAGACACCCCTTAACAATAGTAGGAATATTCTCTGTGAGAGACAGTCAATAAAGTAGATTTTCAAAAGCTTTGAGTTTAACACCTTCAAGTCATAAATGAACCAGAACATATAAAGAAAATTGAAACAGTAAAGTGGTCGAGCATGTTTTATTTATAATCAACTGTATGAACCCAATAAAGTAGTGTTTGTTGGGTCCATGGTACTCACCATGTCAGAAACTTTGAGGTATCCATAAGAGAAGACTATCGCATTTGGAGGTGTAGCGACTGGCAGCATGAAGGCAAAAGAGGCACTCAGGGTACAAGGAACCATGACATAGAGTGGATTGACTCCAATGGATTGAGACTGCAATGATCACACAGACAGCTTGAACGGTTTGAGACAGGAATGAACAAACATAATCCTCCACTCCCACATACGGCTACATAACTGACTCACAACTAAGCAGGAAATACAGTACATGCAATTCTGTGGAAAATTCTGTGAGAAAACTTTGATTAGGTAGATGGAGTTTATGTGATTCCTGCAAGCTCCGGGCTGACTCATGATATTTAAAATAGAAAAGCACTACATATGTAGCAATAATGGCAGACTACTGAGATGTAGAAAACATTACTCTGCTGAATTGCATATCCCACAGCACAGTAGCTTACAATTTGCACAGTAATTTCTGTTTCTTAAAATAAACAGAAAATAATTAAACTGTAATGCTCAAACTGTTGGCTGAACATCAGTTCACTAGCATAACTATGTTTGTTCTTGTAAGGTGTTTTCTTTTCGTTTCAAATACTAACAGGATGTCACATTTAGTGATATATCCTAAAGTATCATCTCCTCCCTTTTATTTGTATAAAACTGACTGACTTTTCTTTTTTTTTCTATTTTCTTTTTATCAAAAGCACAAAACCAAAGTTGGACACCCATGTGAAACTACTTGTCTTTGCCCTCCATAAATATCAATCTGAATACCCTCACTTGGCACTAACTTTCACAACCCAGCATTCCCTGCTCAACAAGGGGGTATAGTAAAGCCATTCTTCAGCAGCAGGAGAATGGGCAGCATTACAAGGCATTGGGCTGATTTTGTGTGTTTGGCAGGTTATTAATGGGGGGAGGGGCCCAGAGAAGGGGACCAAACATATTCAGCCTGAATGACCAACTGGATGGGTAACCAACAAGGGAAAGTAGGCCGGCAGCCACAGGAAGCAATGTCAGCTGCACTCCAATTGGGGAAATCAGTTCAATATAAACAGCACTATAAAGCTTTACTACAATGATATACAGCTGCCAGCCAAGTTAGCCTAGTTTTATTCATCTAACACATTTCACTTTCTCTCTGGAAACTCACCATTGAGGCTAAGACAGGTAGAAATAGTGTCGCAGTGGCAACGTTACTGGTGCACTCTGTGAAGGTAGCAATCAGCAGGCATAAGATGATAGCAATTGCCCAGGGAGGGATGTTTTGCAAGGGAGTCATTTGATTTCCCATCCACTTGGAGAGCCCTGATTCCTACAGAGATATACATAACAAACTTAGACAAGGTTAGAGTCTTTTGAAAAAGTGCACAGTATTCATCTAAGGCTGCTGAGTTAACATTTGCTCCTTTACTTTGAGTCTACTATAATTAAGTCCGTGCATCACAGGATCCTTCAAAATGTGACTCAGTGCTATTTGCAGCATATAAATGCAAAATAACTTAAAGAAAAGCCACTCATTAAATCGAACATCCAGACTTCCAGCTATACATAGAAGCAGTGCAGTTTAGCTTAAATAACAAGTTGATTATGGCTTCATTAAATTTAGATTTTTTTCTGAAAAAAACAACAACACACCAAACAAACAAGAAAAACAGTTTATCGAGAGTTGTTACAAAATGTGAACAAATCAAATGATGAAAATGACAGACAATAAATAACACTTCAAAGTTCATAACAAAATGTGATTATATTAAATTATTTTAAAACTATAAAGAACAACAACCATGAAGCTACTACTGCACTTCTCTCTCCAGACACATTAATTACACCATGTTGTGGCTTTCAGCTCTATATTCATTAAAATCTCGACTTTTCACTTACTTCACTGCCCTTAGCCAGTGCAAAACCTCCACCAAGGAGAAGAACAATGCCCCATGGTAACTTCTTTTGGACAACTTTCCAGGTAAGCAACGGGGGAGATGGGCCAGCAGCTTGATGGGTTGCT
Organism: Antennarius striatus; assembly: GCF_040054535.1. Taxonomy (NCBI): domain Eukaryota; kingdom Metazoa; phylum Chordata; class Actinopteri; order Lophiiformes; family Antennariidae; genus Antennarius; species Antennarius striatus. The sequence goes on along the minus strand of NC_090781.1, from coordinate 11,399,555 downwards.
GCAAATTCAATGACTTCAGTGTCAACATTGAAGGATTGCACATTCACTGCTTCTGAAAACACAGTTAAGGGTGTAACTTATATTGTGTCAGGATGTTGGCTCACCTGCTTCGAAACTTTGACATCTCCTAGAACAGAACTGTGGTGGTTTAGACGGCAGAACAAAAAGAAGGATGGCAATGAAGAGTGCTACTGTGGCATCAGTCACATACCTGTGGAGCGGAGCAAGGATGGAATTAACAAACTAATTTAATTCACAACATTTGGTTTAGAATGCAAATCATTCTGTATACAAACTCTGCTTTGGAGTTGAAGATATTTGTTGCCCAGCCATCAATAAAGCCTGGATCCCTTAAGAACCACATCAGCACCAACAGAGTGAAAAGACACAGGACACTTGTCTCCCCAAAGGACATGGGCCCTAGCAAACGATGCTGCTCACGGATTACATTATAGGCAGCGATGTCCCTCTCTGTCTTCACTGATCCACAGCCCCATGTCTTCTTAAAACTAGTGCAAACATGAAAACACTTAATTTCTTGACTCTCTGTGAGTACGATGAGGCATTAATAATCATAGAAACTCACTTGAAACCCATGAAGACAAACTGCAACCACAGCCAGGCTAAGATGAGCATGAGGATCATGTTGGGGAAGGCAAAGCCAAACCAGGAGGCAAAGTTTATCACATCTCCATTTTGAGGAAAAAGTCTAGGGGACACAATTAGAGGGGGTTGGGTTTCAATTTTAATTAACAAGAATGAATGAAAGAGCCCACACATAAACAATGCTATGAGAAGAAAAAAAAACCCTCACTGGTTCATTTGGCCCTTGAGCACCAGATTGGGTCCGGTTCCTGTCAGTGTGGCAGTGCCTCCAATGCTGGCAGCATAACAAACACAGAGGGTCAACCCTTTACACATTCTCCTCTTATCTGCCGCCTCTTTAAGCCTCGCAGCTTCTGCTACAGGATCTAAGAAAGTCACCACCACTGAGCCTTCAAACAAAGGACAGGGAATGAAAAGACACTGTTGTTTTCTTCAAGGTATTTTTCTTGGTCAGACATATTGTTCTTGAAGGAGAGCATGACTCACCTTGTTCCTCACTCTGTTTCTGTGTCTGTGGTGGCTGTTCGCCATCAGCTTCTGATGTGTGGATCTGCTCCTCTGAGCTGATGATCTGAGGTACCTCCAGCTCACTGTTGCTGAGCTGCTCCAGCACGGCTTGGACGATAGGCACCATCATGGCTGTGGTGGCCGTGTTACTAATCCACATTGACAGGAAGGCCGTCACACCCATGAAACCCAACATTAAACTGCCAAGAACATAAAACAAAGAAGTGATCTGAGATTGGAGGTATATCTCACAGCTATCAAACGACTAAGACCCTAGAGGTGTCTTTATCTATATATCAGGTGTTTTTATGTATGACCTGATTAGATATCCTTCAAAAATATCCATCTTTATGATGGCGGGCTAACGACAGGATGTGCTGTGGAGGTGTTTGCGCCACTTACAGTGCTGGACGCACACCAACCAAGAGCAGCACCCTCAAGGCGATGCGCTTGTGCAGATTCCAGTGCTCCACAGCCACTGCAACCATCAGTCCCCCTACAAACAACAGGTTTGTGTCCTTCAGGTACTGCATGCACACCTGTGACAGCAGTGGCACACAGTGGGAATTTCATTTTTGCTGAACAACACTGTGCATACAGCTGCAGTTATTTTACTTACGTCTTTGGATTGCATTATGCCAAACAAAGGGAAAAGGAGGGCTGGGAGGAGAGCTGTCACAGCCAGTGGCAGGACTTCTGTGCACCAGTAAACCGCCATTAGGATGATCACATAGGCACATTCTGCCTCCTGTATGAAAACACATAAAATCATGACAAAAACCACAGAAATACAAAATGCCCTCTAGAAAGTTGTTGTGGGAGTTGTAAAACTTTTCTCTGAGGAAAATATTACATAACCTTTAATGGGAAGGTATTATGGTTCAAAGGTGTAAAGATAAGCTGCTTGTTGCTCTATTGTTAAGGTCATTTACTTCTACATTTGTCCACATCAGTCTTCCAGGCTCTATAAATGCCCCTTGAATTATAGCTAGGCTTGGACATTAGACGAGATTAATAGCCCTGTTTGAGTAATTAAAAATGTTAGTGCTTTTTTGTGGTTAAAAAAGGTCATTGGCTGCCTTCAGATGAATTGAAAATAGACAATACATGTAAAAAAAAAAAAAAAAAAAAGTAGTAATAGTAGTTATACAATAATTTGAACAGCATAGAACATCCTTTAGTTTTAGACCATCCTCTGACTTGTCTTTGTTCACGGTTGCCCCCCGTGTCTATCATAACATGCGTACATGCCTGTGTGCATCGCTACGTCACATGTAGGTAGCAGCCATCATTTCTCCTCTGTTCCCACGCTGGACGTGACCCTTCAGTTTAACAACAAGGATCTAAAATAACATGACTTCAGGGCGCTACCGCCTCAGGCAGCTGCAACTTCGTGCACATTTTTGCACGAAATTGCAGCATCAACAGGTGTTAAGACAAGAACTAGTGAGGCGCATTCCTCTCATCGTTCTGGAGGACATATTTGTAAAGCTCATTGAATTTGTAAATGATTTGAACTCCTGCACATCCAAAGCCAGATTTCACCGGAGACGATGTACTGTAATCACATTAACGGAATAATCACACTGAGTTAACGGGTAAAAAAAAAAAAAAAAATTTTTCTATTGTTGTTGACATGCAAATTACTTCATGACGAAATCTCACTTACAACACTTTGGAATTTAAAAAAAAAAATCTACTGTTTTAATTCATTGAGTTACTTACTGGTGTCCCGATCACCAAAGGCAGAGGAAGGAGTAGAAACGGAGCAGAAAAGAGGATAATCTCATTCTTAACGGAGCGGAGAAATTTAAAGAATGCCATCCTGAATTAAAATGAGACAAGGAGGCTTTCGCACTTTTGTAATCGCGCTTTTGTGGAGGTGAGAGGAGGAGGAGGAGGAGGAGGAGGAGGAGAGGGAAGAGGAGAAGGGGGCGTCAGGCAGTTAAAGAGAGAGAGAGAGAGACAAATCACAATGAAGTGAGAGGGGGGGGGGTTACAAAATAATCATGTTGATACAAAATATAAGAGATTCACGTAAAGAAGATTTTCAATAATACTGTGCCTTTTCCGAACAATGAAACATCTAACCTTTTTACATTTATCAAACTAAAATAAACAGACAAAATTAAGAAGAAATAAAAAACAATTATCATGTTCTCCACAATCATCTCTTCTACATTTATGTCTTTTACTTTTTTTCTTAGTTTTTTCAATCTATAAAACTCCTTGTCTGTAAAAACTGGCTCACCACTACTTGTTTTACTTTGCATACAAAAGCTGACGCTATCCAGAAACATGTTGAGTCAGAGAGAGAGAGACAGAGAGACAGAGACAGAGAGCGAGAGAGAGAGAGAGAGAGAGGGAGAGAGAGAGAGAGAGAGAGAGAGAGAGAGAGAGAGAGAGAGAGAGACACAGAGAGAGAGAGAGAGAGAGAGAGAGAGAGAGAGAGAGAGAGAGAGAGAGAGAGAGAGAAGAAGCTGCTCCAGTCAATAAAAGACCTGAATACAGAAGACAGGGTTAGATGGAGGCAACTGATTCGCTGTGGCGACCCCTGAAAGGAAAAGCCAAAAGGAGAAGAAGAAGAAGACTGATTATCATTTCTACAGATCAATAAGCAATAAACTCCAAAATAATGAAAAGATTCCCACTCAGTCTTGACAGACAGACAGACAGACAAGACTGACAGAGACAGAGCGAAAATATGAAGTTCCTACAGCTGCTAAATCAATTTTGATTTTTTATCAGATGAACTCATCACTCCATTAATTCATGAAGTGAAATGTAAAGAACTTAGTTATTCATGCTGTTCTTGGAATTAAGATAATATTAAAGGTGACTAAACTCCTTGCATCAGGTCAGACTGCACCACAGTGTGAGTCAACGTAATTAGAAAAAGTTTTGCAAACTGACCAGAAAATATATTACAACAACGCCTCGTGTTACCTCAATCACATAAAACAGTTGGGTTTCTGTTCATTGTTCATTATCAGAGTGAATTTAAGCACATGCTGGGATTGGACCTCAATGAAATGAGATGTGTTGAGATCAGTGTAGGTGTCTGTCAGAGAGCACGAAGTCACAGAACTCAACTAAATATTTACAGAAGACAAAAAGATTTTAGGATTGATTGTTTTTCATGACATGCATGGACACAAATTAATAATTCACAGGAATATCACAGGTCTGAACTATTTATCATCATTCGAAAGGTGTAATTTACAATAATATCTATACAGTCTCTGCAACATGAGGAATCAACAACACACTACCAAGAGGAGATAATGTAACGGTGTCATCAACAGGATGTGGGCGCCCACCTTAAAAATATGTTGCAACCCTGCAGGTCTTGCCATGTGTCTGCATGAGGATACCAGGATTCTGTCAACTAATTGAGAGACTTCACAAATATCTCAGTGAATATTTTCACCTCTTTCCTCGTGGATTTCTGTGTTTGTGCAATATATCCGCTTTTCTATGATTCACCTGGAAAAATCCATTTTCAACCTTTTAAATACTGTTTATTGAAGAAAAAAATCAGTAAACCAAAAAGGGAATTTATAGATGTTTATATAACAACTGCAATACACTGGAACTTCTGTGTTGGATAAGTGGTTATCATTCTCAAATATATGAGCTTCAGCAAATTAGATTGTCATTATTCGCCATGACTGATGCTGTATTGTTTCCTGGGTGTTTCCTGGAATGTGTTAAGATAGGACCTTTGAATTTTTAGGTACTTGATCATAACCTTTTTTTAAAATTTCATACCATGGAGAACATGTACATGGAGAACGGCCCCACCTCAACCACTGGACTTCTAACCTCGCCACGACCTCCTGCTCCCACCACGACCGAGACCGTCATCACTGCAGACCTGGTGACGACAACACTGCAGAGGCTCCGTCCCTGTAAGGCGGCTGGACCAGATAAGGTCTCCCCAAGGGGACTAGGGGACCCCCTGCAGTGATTGTTCAACCTCAGTCTGCGGCTGGGGAGGGTCCCGGCACTGTGGAAGACCTCCTGCATTGTTCCTGTACCCAAGAAAAGACTCCCTACTGAGCTCAACGACCACCAACTGGTCGCTCTTACCTCCCATGTAATAAAGACCCTAGAGCGACTGGTCCTGGAGCTTATGTGGAGCGTCCACAGGTGCAGGGTGCAATGGACCCTTTCCAGTTCACCTATCAGGCCAAGGTTGGGGTTGACGACGCTGTCTTGTACCTACTCCACCGTGTGCTCTCCTATCTGGGCACCGGGGGCTGTGCCGTCAGGGTGCTCTTCTTTGACTTTTCGAGCGCCTTCAACACCATCCAGACCCGGCTCCTGCAGGATAAACTGACCTCCATCGCTGTGGACCCCTACCTCGTGAGCTGGATCACGGACTACCTAACGGACGACCCCAGTACGTCCATATGGGGGACTTTTTGTCTTCTATGGTGACCAGCAGCACAAGGGCGCTACAGGGGACCGTGCTCTCCCCCATTCTCTTCACCCTCTACACATTGGACTTCAAGCACAACTCGGATACATGCCACATACAGAAGCACTCTGATGACACTGCGATTGTGGCATGTATCCCGGAGGGTGATAAGGGGGAGAACAGGGCATAGGTGGCTGACTTTGTGGAGTGGTGCCAGCAGAACCAGCTCCAGCTCAACGTCTCCAAGATGAAGGAGATGGTGCTGGGTTTCCGACGGGCACCTCCCTCTCCACAACCAGTGATCATCGAGGGCAGTGAGGTGGAGGTGGTAGGAAACTATAAGTACCTGGGACTGCGGTTAGACAGCGAACTGGACTGGTCACTCAACTCGGACTGTGTGTACAAGAAGGGGCAGAGTAGGATGTACTTCCTGAGGAGGCTGGCCTCCAATAACATCTGTCCTAAGCTCCTTCTCATGTTCTATCAGTCCGTATTTTCTAGTGTGCTGTCATATGCCATTGTGTGTTGGGGTGGTGGGGCCAGGAAAAGAGATATGGACCGTCTTAACAGACTCATCCGCAGAGCGGACTCAGTGGTCAGGCTGAGCCTGGACTCTGTGGAGACGCTTCTAGAGAGTAGGACCATGTCCAAAGTCAGGACTATCATGAACAACACCAGCCACCCCCCTGCACACCACCTTCTCCCAGCAGAGGAGCACCTCCAGCGGCAGACTGCGGTCACACAGCACCTCCACAGAGAGGCTGAAGTCCTCCTTCGTGCCCCGTGCCATCAGGGGGTACAATGACTCTCAGGAGAAGCGGCGGGGAGGTGGCGAGGTCAGCACGCGGTTGAATGGATTTTATTTAATTTTATACTGTTTATATTTTAATTTTATACTGTTTATATTTTAGTTGTAGTTTAGTATATGTCCTGTTAATGCTACATGTGTCTGTTTGTGTAGTGTATGTCTTGTGGTATGTCCTGTGATGTCAGTGTTTCTTTTTTTCCCTGGTGTTTACCCAGTATTTATTCATTTATTCATTATGTAATGTCTGACCAGTGGATATGTGCAATATCCTCCGGGATTGTTAAAGTATCTATTTATCTGTCTATGTAACATTTGAAAGAAAACATATTTTTCAAACCAGGCACCATTTTATGAAAGTATTTTAGCACATATATATCCACTGAACAGAATTTATTTTTCTACCCTATCACAGGACAAACATTAACAAGTTCAACAGTAATTATAGATTTTAAAAAATGAGACAAACAGAAAGTGGGCAGTACAGTGGCTAAGTGGGTAGCGCTGTCGCCTCACAACACGGCGGTTCCGGGTTGTGCGGAGTTTGCATGCTCTGCCCGTGTCTGCGACTCTGCTTGGACTCTCCGCGGTGCACTGGCGTCGTGCCCGGAGACCCGCCTCACGCCAGCTGGGATAGGCTCCAGCTCCCCATGACTCGCTATGGCGGATACAGCGGCAGAAAATAGATCGATGAAAAAAAACCCAGAAAGTGTCTTTTTGCTCGAAAACACCAATAGTTAGCATAAATTATTTTATTTTAAGTTTATATTTTATGTACAGCATTTATAAATAAATTTAATATGCTAGTGGTCATATTTTCATTGCTAAACTTAAAAATCTGCAATAAAACACATATATTCTGTACATTATTGCAGTTATAAACTATGTGTGTGATTGCTTTAACCACTAAATCAACATTGTCCACTGTGATACAGTGGAGCATTGTGGTGGGGTGGAATGGGTAAATTTAAGAACTGCACAATTTCAACGTTGCCAAAATCTGGTAGATATTATTTAGACCTTAATTAACGACAGACACAGATACATTTTAAGAACAGTTGCTCAAAAACATTAATTTACAGCTCACTTTGTTAACACTCAGTAAAACTTGTTTGTATGCTTGTTTTCTTTCCTCAAGAAGTTTTTCAAGACCCCTGCTTTCTCTTTCCCTCTTTTTCTATGCCCTCTTCCCTTTTTTTTTTGTTACTGACACTTGGCTCTCTCACATACATTAAATCCTTTATGACCTTCTTTGTGTCTTGCTCTATATCCGTTGTACATCTCTGTTTCTCACTTTCTAAATACGTTGCCTTCTTCCAGGATCAGCATTGCGGTGTGTTCGACATCACCTGTCTCTCTGCTTCACTTAACAGACTCATCTTCTTCTTTTCCTTTCAGCTTTTCCCATTAGGGGTCGCCACAGTGAATGAATTGCCTCCATCTAACCCTGTCTTCTACCTCCTCTTCTCTCACACCAACTACCTTCATGTCCTCTTTCACTACATCCACAAAACTCCTCTTTGGTCTTCCCCTAGGCCTCCTGTCTGGCAGTTCAAAACTCGGCATCCTTCTACCAATATATTCCCTATCTCTCCACTGGACATGTCCAAACCATCTCAGTCTGGTCTCTCTGACTTTATCTCCAAAACCTCTAACATGTGCTGTCCCTCTGATGTACTCATTCCGGATCCTATCCTTCCTGGTCACTCCCAAAGAGAACCTCAGCATCTTCATCTCTGCTACCTCCAGCTCTGTCTCCTGTCTTTTCCTCAGTGACACTGTCTCTAGACCAAACAACATCGCTGGTCTCATCACAGTTTCGTACACCTTTCCTTTCATTTTAGCTGAAACTCTTCTATCATATGACACTCTTCTATCACAAAAATCCTCCTGAAAACAGAACAAAGTGTTTGATTTGATGCTGAGGGAGTGAACTGTGAAAGTGATTAAAATATTTCATAATGATTCCTAATGAAGAACAATGCCATGCCACACACTCCATCACAGGCTTTAGTGTGATGGGTCAGAATGCAACGGGGTGGAAATTCTAAAGCAGCATTCAGAAATTCGGGATGTGCTAAAAGTTAACACGAGAGTTAGTATGAAACTACACTGAAAAATGGAGGAATTTTTGACAGGAAAATCTTCCAAAGATGTCATAAAAGAAAATCAAAACTCACCACATTGTTTGAACATCTGTTCTTCAAACTCTTGAATAATGTGACTTCCTGTTAGTGGCGTCATCTACAGGTATTGCAAAGTATTGCGTTTTGAGGCAAAGTTGTATTAGTGTGATGGAGTGGAACATTAAATTGAAGATTACAGATAATCAAAACATTTTAACCAAAAACATGTCAATTTAATATGATTATCACATTGCAGAAAGTATTTCTAACCACAACAATGTGTGAGATTTATTTGATATTTTTTAAGCTTTACATTACATGAAAGACAAAAATGCTCAGAGGACATGAGAAAATGATTGTAGTTTAACACAAAAAAATGCCATTTTTATGTATTTCTTTAATTTTATTTAACCTCACACTAACAAGTAAATTTGAAACAATGGTTTCAGACACAGAACATATCACTGACAGCTTTATTAAGTCTTCCGTTCCTCTTTGAATTCTGAGGGCCCAAACTACACAGTTTTCATGGAATGACCAAAAACACATTCTGCCCAGCACTACTAATATGAGCACTTATACAGTAAGTGTTTGACTATGGTTTTTTTTTTTGTATTATATTGTAGATGTAATTTATTGCTTTTACTGCTTTTTATACATCATGGCCAGGGGACTACAGATGGAAACTAGCCTTGTGGCTAATTCTGGCTTTTTCAACCATGTGTAATCATGTGTTTTATGAAATTGTTAAACTAAACTAAACAGTATTTGTGTTGCAATGGTAACATAGTGAAATAAAAGTTTTTTTTATTTGTGTGAACTGATTTTTAATTTCATTTCATTTCATTTAAATAATTTCCCTTAGAAAATAGATTATCAAAGGGCAAAATACTGTACTGCGAATTGTAAGGTGGGAGATGTGTTAAAGTTACACAGGTGACGCCTCCTTGTGGACATTTGTTTTATTACACCTTAGCTTGGGTGTAAATGCAAGTTTATCATTATGGAACATCAAAAGTATCAAAAGTAAGTGCAATTACAGCTTCATTTCAATCCCTAAATCAACTCTGCTATACCACAGCCTGGTTTGTCTCAGGATTCATGGTGTTTATTTGTTATGTATAGGATCTTATATCTAATGCAATTTCCTCCGGGATTAATAAAGTATCTATCTATCTATCTATCTATCTATCTATCTATCTATCTATCTATCTATCTATCTATCTATCTATCTATCTATCTATCTATCTATCTATCTATCTATCTATCTATCTATCTATCTATCTATCTATCTATCTATCTAATATGAAGGGACAGACATCAAACAACAAAAGAAAACATTGACCGATTCTTATCTCTTAAGCTTAAAAATGTCCCACCAGACATTGTTACCAAAATTAACTCAAATGTATTGTCACATACATGTCACATGTATGAAATGATAATTTCACGATATTTATTGACACTTCTACAACGCGCACAGTAAAAACACCATTCAACACAATTTGTCCTGTATATTCCAATAAATGTGAAGTTCTAAGTTTTTGGTCTCTGTGCAAAAGAGAACAAGAACAACAGTTGTAGATTCAGAAAATTAAGCACACACTACGTAGTAAAATATGTAAACACAAGTTAGATAAATACATATAGCCAACAGTGAATATGTTCTTATTCTTCCTTAGGTATTAAGACAGGATATTTTGCGCCATTATCTGTTGTTTGGGGCTCGCGGGACAGGAGGGCGGGGGCAGTCACATGAGAATGGGCTGGTGTTGTGTCACGTGAGGTGTCGCTGAGCAAAGATGGCTGTGACTAACCCCGAACAAAAACACCGTCGGCGGATGAACCTGTCTATCTGCTGACACACGTCTCTAAACATTACAGGATGGAGGAACCACTTACATGTCAACCCGCAGAATGTTTTCGTGTTATGACGTTAATTCAGCATGCGTGAACCCGGTCTCTGTCCTAAGGCTTGCTAGCTGCCAACTACTACAATTGGTGAGCCGAAAAAACAAGTGCATGTTATTGTTTATTGTGCCTCAATTGCATTGAAGTTACGATAAAAAAAAAACAGTTTTATATATATTTTTGTCAAGCGTTGTGTCATTAAGCTTGCTGGGTCAAAGTGTTTTTACGTTAGCCACTTCGCTAGGCTAACTGTTAGCGTTAAGTTACTTTTACTTCCTCAATCAGTTTTTTCAGTCTCAAGATGGTATCCGGTGTTTAAACGTTGTATTTCAGGCCAGTAGCTAAATATTTGGGACAGTTATACTTTACTCTAGATTTGGCAGACTGTGTTGTTTCTTGGGTGCTGTCTCTGACAACTCTCGAGCAACCATGGCTAAAATGAGTTACGGTCAGTGTTTTAGTTTTCTTAGGGTAAAGATACATTTTAACTCAATGTAGTTGGGTTAATTGAGTCATGTGCGTTCACTATTTTCACATTACTGTGTCATTACAGTGACATACTCCTCTCCTCGGTGGTAAACTATTCTTTCCAAGTTTTCTGTCCATGTAGTACTGCCTTGTACAATCACTATTAAAGTCAGTTGTTGCTATTCTTATTGTCCATTTGTTTTTGTGTTTTGTTTTTTTCAGCTCTTTCCTCAGTGGGGAACAGTTGATTGTGGGTCTGCCCTTGATGTCCTTGGTTTGGAGACAGTGAGGCATATGCAGCAGGACATTCTGTGACTATTAACAAGCATTGAAGACTCACCATGGATTGGCTGATACATTCGGTTCAGGAGGACCTGGGAATTGACAGATGGCAACAAGGCCCAGGCCCCCGCCCCAGGGAGATTGTTGCTCTCGTTACTAACCGATGGGTGATGGGCCTCAGGGAGAAGAGGGTCATGCGCTGTGCTCGCTTTGAAAGCATCAGTGAGACAGAAATTCACACATACCTTCAGTGCTGCCAGGCAAAGTTGCCTCCCGGGTGGACACGCGTTTGCATTCAGGGTCTGAGGAAAAGCAAGCTGAACTACAGATTAGCTATAGACCCTTGCCATCAACAAATGGAATTCACGCCACAGGATTCCTATGTCAAAACCATGCAGTGTGTATCATTACACAATGTCAGGTACTATATATGCTCTGTTATACTACAGTACTGTAAAATCTGTCACCTTATATCTGTACCAAAGTAGTCAGAGTAAAAATTTTCTTTAGAATATGTCATTCTCTAAACAACTGATACTTTTCATAGCAATAAAATGACAATTGCAGGTTGTACACAAATGGATCAACAAAACAAAATGCATGAGGATAGTACAGTTTTACTTAATGGCTAATGAGGAAATATGTTCTACATGAAATGGAACAGAACCCTAGTTAAAGTCAATAATTAAACCCGTGTTTATCTGCTATTTCATGTAATTGTGACTATGGTTAAAAAAACAAACTTGTATTATCTGTTTATTCATGAATATTGCTTTTACTGAACTCTTGTAAGATCCTCTAACATAATATATTTCTTTAGATGCAAAAAAGTAATTTGATTAATTGATACACACAATTAATGAACAACAAAATGTATGGCTTTTCCAAAGCCTTTAATATGAATTATCGGAGAGTTTTTTAGGGTAATTCTTGACAAAAAATTCTTTGATTAAAAATTAAAATTATTGTTAGTTTCAGCCTTGTTATCAGAGTAGCCTGAGCTTCACCAATTAAGCAGCAGCCTGCCTTTGTGGACTACTATAATCTCTAATCATAATTATCTGTAATCATGCATTCTCAAACAACAGACATTAAACTCTTACTTGTGTCTTTTGGATTTAGGTTGTGAATGTAAAGTTTCCATTTGTGAGATTCAAATATGAGCTTTATGTTTTTGTGTAGAACATGTTTGACGTAGTAATGCATCAGACTCTTTCCCCGTTTTCAGGAATTTATGGCATGAAGCTCATTCCAAACTTGTGCAACCATATGCAGGAGCCAGTGAGCAGATGTATACTGCAGCTGTGGATGCAGTGCGTCACGCTTTACAGAAGCTTTTCAATTCCACATTCATCTCAGTTGAAAAGGTTTCACCATCGCTTTCACCGGCCAAAGAAAAGGAGAAGGAATATTACACACCAGGAAGTTCAAATTGCTTTTCCAAGTCCCAGTCAGAATATCTGTGTCCTAATGTTCTTCCTGCAGAGTGTTTGTTGGAGACAGCAGAGATGCTCTATGTGATTCTACCCTACAGTCAGTATTCACTTCATGACGTGGTCTCCTTCAGCCCAGCCAAGCTTGCTAACAGCCATGCCAAAGTGTTGTTCATTGTATACCAAGTACTAATAGGCCTGCAGGCCTGTCATGCAGTAGGCCTATCTTGTGGAGAGCTGTCTCTGCAGGACATAGTAGTAGATGAGCAGCTCTGTAGTCGCCTGAAGCTCAATCTAGCCCATTATGAAGAACTGGGGGTGGAGGATGAAAGAGACTGCACAGTTACTGGCAATCAATTGCCAAAATGTGTCCTGCCAAGGGACAGTTCATTTGTGGGCCAAGAGAACAAAAGATATTGTGAAGACTGCTTTGGTGAACTCAAGAAATTGGTTCTTGACTGGGTACATGGGCGTGTCAGTAACTTCTGCTACTTGATTGAACTAAACAAGTTAGCTGGACGGCGAGAAGGAGACCCTAATTATCATCCTGTTCTGCCTTGGGTAGTGGATTTCACTGTACCGTTTGGAAAATTCCGGGATCTCAGAAGGTCAAAGTTCAGGCTCAATAAGGGAGATAAGCAGCTGGACTTCACATATGAAATGACCAAAGAGGCTTTGGCAGCTGCATTGGGTAATGTAGGGGGTAGTGGTTTAGGTGGAGACCTCAGTGCTTCTCTTGGCACTGGCAGTGCTGGACAGACTGACCATCTCCATGTACCTCATCATATCTCCGATATGCTCTCAGACATTACTTACTATGTCTACAAAGCCAGACAAACACCCAAATCAGTGTTGTGCAGCCATGTTCGATCTCAGTGGGAGCCTAATGAATACCCAGCCAGCATGGAGCGTATGCAGAGCTGGACCCCTGATGAATGCATTCCAGAGTTTTACACAGATCCCTCTATTTTTCGCTCAATCCACCCTGACATGCCCGACCTGGATGTGCCTTCCTGGTGCAAGTCATGTGAAGACTTTATTGAGGTCCACCAACGCCTTCTGGAGAGTAGAGAGGTGTCCCAGCACTTGCATCACTGGATAGATCTCACATTTGGTTATAAACTCTCTGGTAAAGAGGCCGTCAAGGCCAAGAATGTATGCCTGCATCTAGTGGACAATCACTCCAATCTGAGTACCTATGGTGTAGTTCAACTCTTTGACCAACCACACCCACCCCGCTTATCTCCTTCCCAGTATGCCCCAGTAGAACCTCCTCTCCTTGGTCTTGCTGCTCTTAATGTGCCTTCTCTACACATCCCTCAAATCAACACTGTGGCTGACAGTGTGGATGGCATGGTTCTAGAGTCAACTGGGTGTGAGTCCAGTGGCTGGTCCATGGTAGACAGAGATGACGAACTCGAACAAGGTATGGAAGCCCTAGATTCATTAGCATCAGCTGCCTCATCAGCTGCTTCCTCCTCTGTGCCAATTCCAAACATCAGTACAGCAAGTGGAAAGATTGGAGGAGAGCACACAGCACTTATTGTATCTCAGTCACCAAGTTCATTCCCTGGTGATTTCACAAGTGGTTTAGGCCCTGGATTGCGTAGTGCCATGATACAAAAAAGTGGGCCAATGAACAAAAAACACGGGGAAGGCAGTGTTCCTGTCACCCAAGCTGAGGAAGTCAAGATCATCCTCCCTGAAGGCTTCAATCCATTACAGCCTTTGGAAGAATTGGAGAAGTTGAACAATTTCCTGGTGAAGGGCCTGCATGCAGAGGTTTGGCATCCAGCAGCATTAAGTGATGGCAGTGTGAGAATTGAATCGCTACCCTCACTTACAGATCTCTACCAAAGAGACATGCAGGCCCTTGGTGTTGCTATTGCTGAAATTTTCTACTCCTCTAAACACAGAGGGCTGAAACCTGGCTGCAGCCTCAAACAGCGTTTTCAGGCTGTTTTGAAGTTATGCTCTGGCAGCCTTCGTGATGTGCCATTGTCGTTGCATCATGCTCTTGAGACACTGCTGCTATTGGAGAGGCAGTCTGGACATGCTCACAGTGAAGTGCCAGATTGCCCACATCCACTCCTTTTCAAATATGACACTGTTTGTGATGGTCTGCCTCCACCAAACCCCTGTCAGTTATTGAACTCAATCACTAGCCCCTTTCCTTTCCCGTCCTACTTTGCAGCACTTCACAGCTTCATTTTTTCCTACCATGCTAAGATGGAGACTTTATGTAATCTTCAAGGAAGAGATGTTGTGTTTCATCTGTGGCAGCAGCTTGAGACACTTTTGCGAGGTAATATCACAGCTGAGGGTCTGGAGATTCTCTTGCCCTTCATTCTATCCCTCATGCTTGATGAGTCAACTGCAGTCTATGCGGCTTGGTACCTTTTTGAGCCAATTGCCAGGGTGCTGGGACCCAGAAATGCCAACAAGTACTTACTGAAGCCGCTGATCAATGTTTATGAAAACCCACACTGCCTGCGAGGCCGTTTCTATCTCTATACAGACTGCTTCATTTTGCAGCTGATTGTCAGGCTGAGCCTGCAGGCCTTCCTCTCCAGTCTACTCCCCCATGTATTGCAGGTCATCACTGGATTTGATATCTCACGCTCTGCGGTGGAGACTTGTAAAAGACTGAGGGGTGGGACATGCAATTTAGAAGAAGAAGAAGAGGAGGAGGAGGAATTTCAGTGTGGTGAGGTTCGCTCATCGTCTGGGTCTGTTAGTGGGAATATAGGAGGTAGTGGTGGAGCCAGTGGGGGAGTTAGTGTTGTGGGGGATGCAGGGCTGGTGGATTATTCCTCTGGAATTAGTCTCAATGACCAAGTGTTTCTGTCAGAAGCAGAAGACTTTCAGAATGGGTTCTATGTCAACAACGGAGCCGGAATGGCTGGTGGAAAACAACATAGCCAGAACTCTGCGTCCAAGGATCAAGATCAGGAGTCTCTAAGCGTAGGGAAACTAAGTGATAAAAGTAGTACAAGTGAGCTTTCACTGGGTGATGGAGACTCAATGCGAGATAGAGCCAGTCTTAAATCAGCTGACAGCAGCCAAGACCTGAAGCACACTAGTGAGGGAGAAGAGGGAGGAGAAATGGAAGAAGAAGAAGGGACTGAGGCTAATGAATGTAAGGATGGGGAAGATGATCCATCTGGTCTCAACGCGGATCTTACACTCTCAGGCTGCACAGAAGGGTCAGGAACCACAGTTGCCACTCTGGAGGGTGATTTTGTGAATGGAACTGTATTAGAAGACAATAGGAAAAATGATGTGAGAGGTGAGGAAGAGGAGGATGACCACGATCCATCAGAAGACACCGAAGAGAAGGAGCAAAAAATTCTTTTAGGTAAGTGATTGAAGGTTCGGTAAATTTATTTCAATTCACTGATTTATATTATAATGGTTATAATCATCTCTCTAATCTCAGACACAGTCTGCAAAACAGTTCGATGGTTGTCAGCAAAGCTCGGCCCAACAGTGACATCTCGATATGTAGCCAGAAACTTGCTGCGATTGCTCACAAATTGTTATATTGGTGCGTAAATGTATAAATGAATGGTTAATTAATTCTTACTGATTATATGCTTGGACAATACTTTGAAGTTTTCTATGACTGCAGGGCCTGAGAAGCACCAGTTTGTGACCCCAGGGTCTGAAGAGAGCAGTCTGGAGATTGTGGGAATGGGCAGTGTATATGAGAAGAAACCAGTGGCTGGTGACCAGACAGCGGGGCCTGTTTTGGACTGTCTCATTTACTTAGCTCAACTTTACGGAGAGCCTGTACTTACTTATCAGTACTTGCCTTATATAGGATATCTGGTAAGGTGGGAGAACAAATAATCACAAATTGAATCCCTTTTGTCCTTTTAGCTAATTGTATACCAACAGTCTGTTCGACTATTAACACTTTTCTGCTTTGATTTCACAAATGTTTTTCCAGGTTTCTCCTCCTTCTTCGCAACGTCTTAACACACGTAAAGAGGCAAGTCTACTTGGGGCTGTTGCTCTTACCCAGAAGATTGTAGTCTTTCTGTCTGATACGACTCTGATGGACATGCTAATGAAAATAAATCAGGATGTGCTGCTGCCACTACTGGATCTGCTCACCACCCCTCGTTTGGGGTAATGACAAACCTTCCCACCACATACTTAGTCTAGCTGGATAAATAATTTACAGTCATGCCCCATTGGTGATTTATTCAAGGCAGGTCAAATAACAGAATTTTGGTTGGTTGACACAGTTTTGGTTGTTTATTTGCCAGACATGAAAATTTTTTCATATTTTGAGGTTTCAGGAGTAAGGTTTCTTCAATCCTTGTGTTGAGTGTGATCACGAAACATGTTGCAATAGATCTGTCATTCTCTCCTTGCTTAGTTGTACCCATTCCGCTGTGTTCAGGTTCCCCAGTGGGGTGCAGACACGCTCTGCAGTCTGTCTCAAGACACTCAGCTTGATGGCTCTCATCTGTCTTCGCATTGGGAGGGAGATGGTGCAACAGCATATGGCTGACACTCTTCGTCGTTTTTTTGCTGTTTTTTCTCTGTTACATTCTCTGCAGCCCCAGGTATGCGCAAGCAAACACACAAAGAGCACATTACAGACTTACAAGGATTGCACAAAGTCTATTTCTAGAATGCTTTTAACAAACAGATATGCCATTAAAAGATTCACAAGAACAAATGATGCAAAGGAGGAAAATAGGTGAAATTTAAAAAAAGAGCTTGGATTATTTATTTATTTATGTGTGTATTTATTTCTGTACATTTTAATTATGCAGACTTCACCTTCATCACTTTTGCAACATCAATGGCATTCGAATAAGAAAAAAAGGGTTTGACAAGTGTAGAAGCCATTTGGCTTGTAAAATTGCCGTCTCCAGAATTACCAACTCTTTCATTATCGACCAAATTCATACATTAAATGTTACATTTAACAGTGACATTTTTCACAGGCATAGCACATGTAATTTAATAAGCCATAACAATGTGAGATATTAACCATCATTTACGTCAGAACTATAACCTTGCAAAGTCAAGTTTTTAATAGTTTTTTTAAAGGCAGATAGAGTTCGTAGACTCCTAACTTCATTTTCCAGTTTGTTCCCAAGTTTGACACCAGTAAAAGATAAAGAAAATGTTTTTAATGTAGTTCTTGCTTTCTTCTGTAACAATACTGTGTTTCCTCTCATTTGATAGCTGGATTCATTGTTCTGAATTTGTGCTAATATATTTTGTGGTAAATAATTATTGGCTGTTTTATACATGAGTTGGAGCAGTTCTATAGCTTATAAGGTCATGTATTTTCAGTAGTTTAGATTTAACGAATAATTGATTTGTGTGGGCTCTATAATTAGTATTGTGGATAATTCTTATGGCTCTTTTCTGGGTCAAAAATAGAGGTTGTAAACTACTTTTATATGTTTCCCCACACCTCAGCGCATTATAAATTGACACAGACAGGGAGAAAACGAAAGTACAAGCTGAAATGAGTTTGACACTATAAAAATGTGTACATATAGTTGTCTGTATTTCTCCTTAAAATGGAAACTACAAATGCAGCAATTGTCACTCTTATGCCATAGGTGGACAAGGCCACCCACAGAGTTGTGGGAGAAGTCACTGTTGTGGATGTCTGCACAGCTGAAGGGTTGACTGTCACATATGAGTTGGCTGTATTGGAGGAGCTTCAGACTGTGTTTAACCCTGAAATGGCTCATGCCTCCTACATCCCCTTCTATTGCCTCATAGGTAGAGAACACTTTATCTCACATTAACATTAAGAGACCCTAGTTAGCTGTGCTGCAAACACATTTATGCTTTTTGTGATTTCTATAGGTGACACAGCCATTCGAAAATTGGTTCCCAACCACGAGTTGATCTGGGAGTTGTCCCAATCCTTCCATCATAGTGTCAGTCAACGTAAGCCAGAAACAGATCTCTCGTCAGTGTGCAAGGCGGACCTACCTCCTTCTTCCATGGGTCTCACTTCGGAATTTACAAGACGTGTGGATTGCAGCCCATTTCCAGCTCCCATAAACTCCACCCAGCTAAGAGACTCCCTCCCTGAGTCAGGCATATTTGGGAGTCACTTGGTAGGAAATCGTATTCAAGTATCCCGTGAGACTGATTATAAAAGTAGCCCTAAGCAGGGCTTGGCAAACTCATGGGGACGCTCCAGCCTTAGCACCCCTACCATCAACACTGGTACCACCTTTACCACTTCATCTGTTGGAACAGCTTTTTTGTCTTCTTCTTGGGCTACATATCCAACTTTAGAGGAGAGTGCCCTGAAACAGGAACTCCCTCGCAGTAGCCGCTCACTGCAGGGCAACTGGCTGGCTTATTGGCAGTACGAGATTGGTCTCAATCAGCAGGATCAACATTTCCATTTCCATCAGATCCGACTGCAGAGCTTCCCAGGTCACTCTGGGACCACAAAGTGTTTGGCACCACTAGCAGGAGAAGATTACTTTCTTTCTGGTAGTAAAGACAAGACAGTTAAGCTTTGGCCCCTTTATAATCATGGTGATGGGACACAGGAGGTAGAACCCAGGCTGACATACAACGACCATCGAAAGTCTGTTTTCTATGTTGGGCAGCTAGAAGCTTCACAGGAGGTAGTCAGCTGTGATGGCACTGTGCACCTGTGGGATCAGTATACAGGTAACTGAGATTGGGTGCACTGCATTCGTGCTGTTGATATAAACTGTGTTTGTTACTGGACACTTGACTTAATGGAGGGAATAAAATAAATATAATACACTCTTACCTGTTGTCCGTAGGCAAGCAGATCCGCTCTTATGAAGCCGTGGATGGGAAAAACCCCATCACAGCTGTCACTACAATGCCAGCCCCACACTGTAGTGTTGTGTTTGGTAGCGCAGATTCTGTTCTTCGCTTCATTGACCCTCGCAAACCAGGACTGCAGGTAGCAATTTTTTAATACACTCATTCTGTGGAGAACCACTCACGAGAAACCACTATTTACCAGGAATGGCAGTGTTTTCAAAATAGTTGCATTTTTTTACCTCTTGTCCACTAAGGAACAATTCCAACCATGACAATCACAAATCTTTTTGTGTCCCCAGCATGAATTTCGTCTGGCATACAACAATGCAAGTGCTGGGCTCATCCGCTACTTGGCAGTGAGCCCTTCTGGCCGCACTGTGGCTGCAGGATTCTCATCTGGCTTCATTGTTCTGCTTGACGCACGCACTGGACTTATTCTGAGGGGCTGGCCGGCTCATGAGGGAGATATCCTCCAAATGAAGGTATGCTTTTTTTCTCTCTGTGTGTGTGTGTATGTGTGTGTGTGTGTGTGTGTGTGTGTGTGTGTGTGTGTGTGTGTGTGTGTGTGTGTGTGTGTGTGTGTGTGTGTGTGTGTGTGTGTGTGTGTGTGTGTGTGTGTGTGTGTGTGTGTGTGTGGTTGTAACTTGCATCTGTATAACTGAAAATTGCTGTATTAAGATTATGTAGTAGTCAGTAGTGCTAAACGTGTGGTCATTGTATTGAATGGAAGATGAGCTACCAGTGACAGTCAAACACATCTAATGAAGGTCAACAGTAGTTACTGCTGCGACAAGGTTGCATTTGGCCATTAAAGTGAATAGCAGATAACAAAGTCGAGACAACAAATTGGAGAGATGTGATATAATTCAATTAAAAATGGAAAATGCAACTGAATTTATAACCCTATAGGCCAGGGGCATCAAACTAATTTTCACTTAGGGCCACATCAGCATAGTGGCTGTCCTCAAAGGGTCAGATGTAACTTATAAAGGTAAATAAATGTAACTAAATGTAAAGTAAATGTAACTACTGATTAATGTTAACTGAATTATTATTCAAGTTACAAATATTACAGTTCCACAGAAAAAATAATTTGTCAGGTAATGAAACCCACAGAACTCCATCAATCAAGGATCCAACTATCCAAGTGAATAAAGACGAACTACAAGTTAGGATGTTAACTTTGTTCGAAACGTTTTTGTCAGTGTTAAAATGGGCTTAATTACCGCATTGTGGGAAACGTAGTTTTGGTAAAAGCACACTTTTGACCTATTTTCTTTTAGACACTCTGACCTTTTGTGCTCTCGCGGGCCACATAAAATGATGTGGTGGGCCACATTTGGCCCCCCAGCCCTGAGTTTGACACATGTGCTGTAGGCCATTCAGGCCCTGCTTATGCATTTCCAATTAAAGAAATGATCGTTTCAGCACTTTTGGACCTTTGTGCTAAATAAATTAATATGTTAAAAATGACAAACTGGATTAGGTAATTAATAGCTGAAGTTACTTCAAATATTGAAATAATTAAATAAATTTGGCATTTTAGAGTAATGTAAAAAATTTGTTATGAGAAAAATTAGCAGAAAGGAAAAAAATAAACAAATGTAAGAGACTGCCAGCAGACACTTTTTTGTAATATCTTTGACTGCACTAAGATGAAGAACATAAAGTAGTATTGAAAACTTTAAGTTGGTGAATATTGGATATTTTTTCAGGTTTTATATGTTCAGGTTTCACACACATATGTGACTTGCAACATTTTGCTTCATGGATTGTGTTTTGTTTTAGAAAGTGATACAGCTGGATTAAATTACGCCCACACTCCAACTTGAAGTTGTTGACACAATGCATGGGGAAAGAGATGCAGGTCACGCTGTGTGTCGTATGAATGGGCTGCAGAAATCTGAAGCCAAACATTAGGCAGTTTCCATGAAATGGGTAGTTTTTCAACAATTCTCAGGAGCGTATTTATATTGTGTTCTGGTCATCCAAGTGCTTTATTGCATCACCCTGCAGAAGTCAGTGGGCATGAAATCCTAATCAGAATTCTTGCTAAACTATTGAATTTTCTGGAGGATGGCAGTTGCAGAAGTCAAAACCCATTCAGTGCCAGTTTATCACTCAGAAATGTTAACTCTTCTATACACCCACCATTGAATCATTGTGTCATACGTTAACCTTTTGCTGAATTGTGGGAACGGAGTGCTGGATACTCTGATGCTTGACAAGTTTTTTTTGAAGGAGACTGTGCTTTCTGTAAAAGAAGTTTCACTACTAGTTTGTATAGCCTACGTTCCCTGTCTGCTGAAAAATTAAAGAAGTGTGTTGTGGATACATTGGATTTGCACAGGAAGACTCTTGCTGTTTGATGTGAATTCAGTCTGCAGGTTAAAAGGTATTGTATTAATTTACAGTAGTCTTATTTTAGTGTCACGTGCAGTGTGTTTAGAAAACAAACGTAAAGCAGCATTGTCCCCCAAATATTCCTTCAAATGTTTGTAAAAGCATGTTGCTGTATTCCTAAACCACGCCACGTACTCCAGCCAGAGGGAGTGGCTGTAAATGCCAGCCAGCATTTAGTAAATATTCAAGACAACTTTAAGCCAAATGGCTTTCATTTTGACAGTCCCTAATGGTAGTGCTGAAGAGGAACAAAGTGGTGCAGAGATGGTGAAAGTTGTACCGAACAAATCTGTTGTAAACAGAGAGCAGGGACGAGCAAACTTTATTTAACCCCAAATTAGGTCAAGGATTGTATTTCTAGCTTAAAAGGCTCAAGTTCACGCAAATATGGACACAAGTTACTCATTAGAAAGACCACAGTGGTTCTGATTGGCACATTCATATTACGCAGATTTACTAAATGACTCAATGTTTCTGTGTGTCAAGCATTGGCTGTTTCACATTAAACTGATAAAGAAAAATCCTTGTCATTATTTTCTGTAATTTGAAGTATTTTCTATTGTAAAGTAGATTTGACTTGTTCAACTCTAAGATAGATGTTCTGAATGTGTGGCTTGTTCAACAGTCTGGTGCTAAAAAAAATTTAGCATCAGAAATTTAAAGATCTATGTGGATATGATTGTATCTATGTTTCTCTAGTTCAAATATTAATATTTTTATTTTCGAAGAATTTACAAGCAACTGTCAATTGCATGACTGTAACCACAAAGCCTAAAAACATTTGGATTGGTAGTATTAGCTGGGTTCTGATAGCAGTGACTTCCTGTCTTTGCATTTTACTTTTCAGGCTGCGGAAGGAAACTTGGTCATCAGCTCCTCCACTGACTACACACTCACTGTGTGGAAAGATCTTGAACACAAGCCTCTTCGCCAGTACAAGTCACAGTCTGACCCCATTCATGCCTTTGACCTTTACGGTTCAGAAATTGTTACTGGAACAGTGGCCAACAAGATTGGTGTGTACTCCATGGCGGATATCTCTGCGAGTCCCGTTAGTAGCACAAAGCTGAGCTCGGAGAACTTCCGCGGCACTCTGACCAGCCTGGCAGTCCTGCCCAACAAGAGACTGTTGCTGCTGGGCTCTGATAATGGGGCCATCCGTTTGTTAGCTTAGGGAGAATCAATGACTCCCATTTACACAAATCAGTCTTAACCCTGATCTAGAAAGTGTCCTGTTTGTGGAGATACCAGGTGTCTGATTTGTCTGTCTTTCTCTTGTGCTTGAGATAAGTTATACTGAATATTAGACTAAATTGCTTTTTGAATGAAGCGGCACAAGCATACTTATTGTATAAGCTTCATAAAATAACAAATCAATGTCCCTCTTGGATGGCACTAAATTTGAATAACAGGTCATGTGCAGTAAATCCCATGATATTTTAAAAGCCTACAGTTGTTTAAACGATATACATATATATATATATACAGTAATGGGAAAATTCTTATTGCCGTTTGTTCCTTTTACCATGTAGGTCAGTTCTTCTGTTCAAAATCGTGAATCAGAAGACCTGCTCAGGAAGGTGGAACCAAATATGGTTCTTCTGTAGTGTTTACCTTTTCCAAATAGATGCATAAAAACACCAAAAATACTTTGACCTCATTTCCCTTTATGTTAGAATACATGTGAATCCAAATGCACTGATTAAACTATGCAGTATTTGTAGATGAAATAATTTATTTGTGTTTTTTTTACATTAGATTGTTCATACTTCATGAGTAATAAAAACACGTTTTTGTGGACAGTCTCAGTGGAGACTCTTCAGTTGTCCTTACAAACAGAAATACAGAATTACTGCACAGCCTTCATTCTACTGCACAAGTACGGCTTGAATTGTAACATTTAGATTGTCTCTTCAATTTTAAAGACTAAATGTTTTTATTCACTCACAAATTACTTGAAGATGCCGAGGGATTTTTAAACAGATGATCAGCAGTCAGAACATGTAGCAGCAACATACTGGAGTATGCCAGTTAATAAATTCAACACTTCATAATTTCTTACTACAAAAGCTAATATAGGAGAAGTCAATGCCAAGACAAAACATTTTGTATTACAGCATTTATATGATGCTTAATAATATGTTTACAAAATGCCAACAAAAAAAAATAACTGTAGAAAAAAATGTGCTTTTACTTGCTGCATAGATTTGTGTCCACAAAGCTCTTAATTTATCCATCAAAGTTGTTCAAGGGCCATTACCCATCCAGTAATGAAAGTGCTGCACTTTCACTTTTACCACTTTCATGTTGTGAAACAAAGTTTGAGTTCTTTTCCAGCTATTTGCTCAAAGCTCATCTGCTCTGTATGACACTTTTTGATACATGCATTTTTTTTCTAAACCTACAGTGAAAGCTCAAAGAATTAAATATTTGTTATAAAAAAATATTTTTAGTTGCATACTGACAATTGGCTTCAACTGTTTGATTGTCTCTGCAAATTTTAAGTGAAGTCAATGAAACACCAATTCATTAAATGAATTATTAATAATAATAAAAAAAAGTACTTCCTAATGGTTTTGTGTTTGAGTCTCTATGTGATTCACAAGTTTGTCCGGACTCCTAGCCCAGCCTTCTGGTCTGGGCTCAATCACGAGAGTTCAAATTGGACAAAGTCCCCTCTTGTGTATGCATATATCTGTTTGTGATCTAGATTCTAGGGTTCTTCCTGAGGAATGCGACAATGTCTTCATTTATTTCTCTCTAGTTATTGTTCATAATGTGTGTTTTGGGGTTTTTTTTTTATTGGCAGGACACACAAACATGACTGTTCTGTATAGTTTGGAATCTGTCAAAGCCAGGGCTTTCTGCGAAACGTGGGCTTATGTCGTCTAATATTGAATGTCTGACTGATGTCAACATATTACATTGGTTTCCTCATAAAGTTGGATAATCCACATTTTTGCAACTAATTAGTCATGTGTCCTGTTAAATACTTGCATCATATTATCATCTGCTGACTGAGATTAGAAAAAGCAAAACGTCTCAGTCTGCAATATTTAACCATGGATGAGTCTCAGTAGCTACAATTACAAACAAATAGTGCTTTAAGGCCCCAAATCAATGCAAGTTGATATTTAACTGTTAGCTGAGCAAATGCCAATTCTTTGCTCACAGGAATTCTGCCATCAGTGGTCACTTTGTTGCACCTTTTTTTGGACAAGGCAGCAGGTTTTTTCTAATTTACATTTAAGGTAAGTTGATATACTTTCATTAACATAATATGTTCTGATTACTGTCTATGATTAGGATTTTGTGGAATGTACCAAAATAGTGCACAGCTGATGGATTTTTTTTTGTTTGATCAAGTTCTGTGAAGGGGACCATGGTGCTTTATCACTTCTAGACTTTTTAAATATACTGATTTGAAGACAGAATGTGTGGATACCAGAATGCACTACTATTTCTTCCAGGCCAAATGAATTTAGTATTCAAAGTTAACAGCCTATAAAATGTTTCACTGAACAATAAAACTGAACTATTAGGACGAGGGTTCAAAATGGCCCATATATCTGATGAAAATTAATTTTCTTTGCTGTGTGGAGATCGTGGAGTATATCTGCAAAATTCTTTTGTCCTGCTCATGTTTTAGGTATAATTCCCGATGATCTGGGTTCCTATAAAAGAGGGCAAACAAGTGGAGTGACAGCATTTGAAAACCTGCAAACATTACAGTATAAAAATTGTAAAATCAAAGGTGAGAATTTTAGGCTTAAATATGTTGTAACATAAGTTGTGTATTTATTGTTCTGCAAAAGAGGCAAGGTTCCAGTGTTTCTTTGGCCCACATAATGTCTCTTTTACAATTAGGTTGTAAGGATATGGACCTTCGTCTGACACTCCTGTTGATCTGTCTCTGCAGCCAAGGAGCTATTGTAATGCACTGGAATTATTTCAATACCTTCTTAAACTGTTTTCAATTTCATTAATTCTGTATGGATAATATTTCACCATCTTTCTACTCAACAGAGTGTTGAGGACACAAACAAAGAGTCAGTGCCATTGGTGCCTCTCATTCCATTAATGCCCAGTAACCCCATAGAGGTCAGCAGGAAAAGTGACATGCTTGGAAGAATTTATTCTCTTGTGATTGTTGTTTTATAACTGTTGTAGACATTTACGTTCATGATCTGAAAATGTATCTTTAACATTTTCTCTTACTCTTGCTCTTAGAATGTAGACAACCAAAATATCCCACAACTAGAAAATGAATATACCACAGAAGCACCTATACTTGCAACAACTGCAGCCATTAGTACCAATAGGGGCCCATTAGAAGACGAGCAGAATGAGGAGTGTTGGTCTACTGGGAGAAGCCCACAGTCCAGGGAAGTCCTTGCTGCTGCCATTCAGAAACTTGGTGTGCAGCTGCTGCAAAACCTGGAGACAACACCAGAGCAGCCGAACATTATCATATCTCCTTTCAGCATTTTGTTAGCCCTTTCCCAATTGGCTTTAGGTAGGAATTCCTTCTGCAGCTTTCACATTTTTCCTTGAGACATTACACACAAGAGACTGTTTTCTACACATACTTAGAGAATTGTGTCAGCAATCGGCCAGTTTTGTCCTCTGTAGACAGTCATTTTTGCACCCTTGTTATTTTTTACAGGTGCAGTAAATGAGACACGAGAGCTGCTGATGCATCATTTGAATGAAAACACTCTCCCCTGCTACCATGAGTCTCTGAATAATATCTTTATGCAGCTCAGAAACAATGACCTCCAAATTGCTACACGCATCTTTCTTCGCCAAGGTTAGTTCCGAGGAAGAGCTAGGAAACCATTTTTCACAATATTAAAAGTTGATGCTGCATAATTTCTTCCAACAGGAACTTAGATTTTAGAACAACTTCCCTTAATTCACCTGCAGAACAGGTTTAAGATATATGGAGTCAGGTAAAGGATCTGTTTATTATGTATTTCAGGGTTTCAACTAAAGCAAAACTTTGTCGATAACTCTCGGAGGTTTTATGACTCAGACCCAGCAGTCTTGGAGAGTTTGCAGCAGATAAACGACTGGGTGAACAATGCTACAAATGGAAAGATTACTGACTTCCTTACTTCTTTACCACCCAATTTTCTCGTCATGCTCATCAATGCTGTCCACTTTAAAGGTAAAATATCCTGTTGGTGAAGAATATACACTTTTTCACGATTCACATTTAGAAATCTTCAGAAGTTTTTCATTTCGGAAACTTACCACATGTTTTAATTTTTCCATGTTACCTGCTGCAGGAGAATGGAAGTCCCGATTTGACCCACGCTTTACCTCTAGAGGTGTATTCTACCTTGATGACAAACATATGGTTGATGTTGAAGTGATGGAAAATGCTAAACACCCCTTGAGTTTGTTCATTGATAATGAACTAGAGGCTCAGGTAAAAAACACTTCTCTTCATATTTTTGTTTAATCATTCCTTTAAAATACTCTTGCCTCCAGTCAAGCAGTTTGGAAATATGGCCTCCATTTTATTCATACTCACTCCTCCTGTGCAGGTAGCAAGATTCCCTTTCATGAAGTTCATGAGCTTGTTGGTGGTAATGCCGATGTCTGGCCGGGTCAATATATCATCTCTTTCTGAAAAACTGAATTTCTCAGATCTGTATAATCGTCTGCCAAAGGAAAGAGCTGTTCAAGTTAAGGTTCCCAAATTCAAACTGGAGTATTCTCAAGAGCTGCAGGAAGTTTTTATCAAACTGGGTAGGAGCTTTTTATTTTCCACACTTCTGTGGTACATACCCCACATAATCACATGGAATTTTTAGTATTCTAAAGGCCTGGAAATAAACCTGTATTTCTTTGTGTTAGGCCTTGGAGAGATATTTTCTAAACCCAACTTGGCTGAGATGGCAGACGGCCCTATGCTGGTGTCCAGTGTGATGCACAAGTCCTACATGGAGATAAATGAGGAGGGTGCAGAAGCTGCTGCTGCCACTACTGTGGTCATTTCACGAGCATCTAACCCCGTTTTTCAATTAACGCGACCTTTTGTCTTTGCTCTAATGGATGATATGACTCAAGTACCCATCTTCATGGGTGTCATCAACAATCCAAATCCTGGAGCTCCTGTCTTGCAAAGAGGAGAACATGGCAGCAAAGACAAAGTGGGATTCCCAATGGATAAGAATCATGCTGGTTCATTTGGAGGCCCACCTAAGTAGGGGCGAATACCTGCACTGGTGTGTCTGGGGAACCCAGGCTGTGAGGTCTATGAGTATACAGATTAAATGTATGATATCACTTGGCTGGATCACAATGTGTCTTTATTTCATTTTAGAATGAACACATTGAAGCCCAGTATCCCATGTAAAAGACACATCTCTCCAAAAATATTGCAGTATACTGGACATATTCAGGCCAAGCAACTCTTAAGATTATTGTAAGATACAAGAAATGCCTTAAATCTTTATTAAAATCTGTTCATCTTGAAGTTGATTGTATTTTAAAGTTTCTTAAGTCTTTCTTTCTTAAGTCACTATCACAGCATTAACACACTGCACCATGTTATTTGTAAATGTTTTAGAAGTGTGATCTAATGGGATAATAAACTATTATTGTAACATGAAGGTTCGCTGTTTAACATGACGGTTTTACAGTTAATTCACGGAATGAACAGTAAAAAGAAGAAACAATGAAAACTCTGCCGACATTAATGCAAATTGTTTCTATGCATATGAACAAATATTGCATGATGTAATAAGCAATTTAGGCAATTGTGTAACTGGCTGCAAAAGAACAAATTTGACTGATTAAATTCTTAATATAATCACTACTGTCATGTTAAATTTACTCAAAAAATATCACATGATTCTTTAATACTTGTCAATTTTGACTATCTAATATATTATTTTCACAACAAAAAGATATTAAATTTAACTAAAAGAAGACAATACTTGTTTTATCGTTTTTCCCAGAAAAGGTTCTCAATACGATACACAGTAAGTTCCTGATCGCGCTGAGCGCCTGGATGTGACGTAGATGGCGCTGTTATTCAACTGGTCTCCGGTCAGTTTTGCAGTGCTCGTAAAGCCTCTACGCTCACTTTACTATCCTAAAAGAAACTGAACTAAGATCAGTTACCGGAAACGGAAAGCGAACGGCTTGGCGCGCGTTTGTCGAATACTTTGGCGCCTGCCTCACAAATAAACGAGTATTACCTGAGCAAGGACGCTGGGCTGTGGCGGTCATTGTAGCGAAGTTTCTGTGTTTCCAAGTCTCTTTTTCACGACCATGACGAAGCTTTCACAGGGTGCGATAGAGGTAAGAATAATTTTTAGCTTAACTGCATTTGATAAGAATTGATTTTCGGAATGCAAATCTGACAACGTTGCACATTGAGCCACAATTAGTTGACGTGGAGTAGCTAAAAGCTAAATAACACGAAGCTATCACAGCCTGCTGGACAGACATGTTTTTAACCACAACCTTAGCTAGCTCGTTGATTGTCAAGCGCAGTTGAGATCGAAGGTGGCTTTATCTGATCATGTTAGCTTCAGTTTTTGAACAGTATTCAGATGCGCATTATGTCAGTCAATGAAACTAAATCCAGTGTCTTTCTTCACAGGCTCTGTCAAATGGCAGCGGTGGAAACGACCTGGTGCTTCAGTTGACAGTAAGTTATGAAAACCTTCGCCATCTTTATTGGTTATTTGTTAGTAATCAAGAAACACACACAGTCTGCCCCACCTAGTTAACTCAATATCAGGGGCGGAACTTTAGTTTATTGATAGAAGAAAGTAGACATGGATATCTTGCTGTAACCTATCGTTTTTATTTGTCCATCTTGAAGAACATTCGTAAGATTGAGGGAGGAAACGGTCCACCTCGCTTTCGTGTGATGATGAGTGATGGACGCCACACACTGTCCTGTAAGTGCATCATGTGTCACAGAAGGGCTATTTTATTTGTCACTAATATTTTGGTGTCATTATATGATTTTCTATTGGACATTTTTGTCAGTATACAGTAGGTATGTTTTTTATGGATTTTAAATATCCCTCAAAAGTGTAATATTTTTTTTTTCCGTGCAGCACAAAGCTTTATGAATGAGCAGGATTTTTGATTTTGTTAAAGCACATAGTAATGAATCTTTTTTTCCATCCACCCATTTTCTTGTTGACAAGATGACTTCAATAGTCTTGTCTACAGTCACCTAGCCCAATTGTGGGTCACAAGTCTCAGCTGGCTACGGGCGAAAGGTGGGGTACAGCCTGGAGGAGATAGTAGCAAGCAATTTCCCCCCAGGGGATTAATAAAGGATTCTGATTCATCACAGGGCCACACAAAAGACACACAACTGTGCATGCTCACAGTCATACCTATTGATAATTTAAGGAGACTGGCTCATCTAAGCTGCATGTTTTTTGGAGGTGGGGTGAAGCCAGTGGATCCGGAGAGAACCCACAAAGACACAGGGAGAACTTACAAACTCTGCACGGAAAGGAATCGAAACCAGAACCTTTTTGCTGTGAATCAACAATGCACGACCATACCACCCCTGAAATCTTTTTTCATTATACGGTATACCCTCGCTTATTCGCACTTCAAGATGAACAGATTTTTAAAATACAGTATATATACTAAATATTGATCTGGATGAGATGTAAGTTTCATCTCATCGAGGACAAGGGAGAGAGCGAGCATGTGTCTCCCATGAGCTGTAGTCAAGTTCTAGTGTACATGCATGTTATTGGCTGACAGCATCTGTGTGTACACTGCGTTCTGAGACCCACGGTTCCTTCAGTTAACACAAGTGTTTTAAACAGTTTACAAGAGTGTGGGAGAAGGTAATACGGATATAAGGTGGTTTAGTATCAGTATGGGGAGGGTTCCTAAACGTTTACATTATACATAAATATTAAAATAAATGTGGTTGCTATATTGCGGATTCTCGATTTTCGCAGGTGGTCCTGGAACGCATTAACAGCGAGTAACGAGAGAATACTGTAATTTAATTTTATTAAACACTGAGTGTGGGTGGATGAGTCAGAGACTGGCCTTTTTGGGAGCTCTTATTCTCATGACCATTTGTTTGTCTGAATCTGAGATGCCTTTCTATTAGTTTCTGTAAACTTTTATACCTTTGCAGCTTTCATGCTCTCTACTCAGCTGAACTACATGGCTGAGGAGAATAAATTGGCACCAAATTGCATCTGCATACTGAAAAGACATGTAACAAATACACTGAAAGATGGACGGTAAGCATGTCTTTCACATTCTTTTTATATATTTGTATCCAGCGTTGCAAATATCTCTTGGACTTAGCTGTCTTCTGCCCTTATTGGTTATGTTGTATTACAGACGGGTAGTAATCATTTTGGAAATGGACGTCATTAAGTCTGCTGAGGATGTCGCAGGAAGAATAGGTGATCCTACTCCTTACACCGATGGTAAGGTTTAAAGCAAAATTCATATTGAGAATGTCAGTTACACATAGTTGCGTGATGTCAGAAAGGTAGGAGTCATTTTAAATCTGCCTTGCAGGTCAAAGTAAAGTCTCACAGGCAGTGCCAAACCCTGAACCCGCACTTCCACTTCAAACACAAAACAGAAATGAAGGTGAGACCACATTCTTCATCTCTTGAACATTAACTAAAATAATTAAAAGGCGTCTGAACCATCCTTCGACGAATGTACTGTTAGTTACCACCAGATGGCAGCATTTCTTTATTGCTGATTATACTTTGGTGGCCCATAGGCACAAGTGCATTAATTTTTGTTTTACACACATATTTAAAATAACAGTACAGGATGACTGGAGAGTGTAAATTAACCCTCATGAACAAGCAGATGTATTTTGAAACAAAGTTGTTCATGACAAAGATGAGACAGGGATCACAGCGTGGCAGATGTCTTGGTCCAGAAGTGATGTGCTGTCTGTCAGAAGGGATTTGCTGTCTTCCAGGTTGGGTCATGGCAGATATGATTTCCTTCAATCTGCCTGGTGGGGATTTACGTTGTGGCAGGCATCCTTCTCATCAGCACAGTCATTGTTCATTTCTCTGTATGTGCTTCTTGATCTGGAGGCTTAATTACCAGGAGTGCAGTGGTTGGCAAAGTGGGGAGGACTTAAGTGGACACTTTGAACTCTAATCCTCCGTGTGAGACGTACACAAATCAAATATGCAGCACTTGTTCAAATGGAAAATCTCAGTGAGGCAGCACCGCTCTCCTGAGGCAGAGCGGCTACAGTTTGTTATATCATTTCACACTACCTTGATTTCGTGAAATGTGAATCATCCTTCTCGACAAAATGTTGGATCTCTTCAACAACTTGATACGACCAGATTTTTGATTCCTTTTGAATCTTTCCTCCTGCTCAACTTAGTGGTAAATTTATTATTAGGTTATTAGGTTTTTGTATGATAAAATGTCCCTCATAAAGTGAGATAATTAAAACGATCGAGGAGTTGTAATCCAAAGAAAATTAATTTTTGTAACTTGGCTCTGATGAATAATGTATTTGCCTCACTCTCGGCTTCCTTCCATCACTGCTTTTCATGGTTAATTAATTTCTTTCCTAATGCCGTCAACAGTGAACAGAGGTTTCACTAAAGACTTTGGGAAGAAGGCCCCGTCCGCTCTGCCCAGCACCCCAGGAGGCCTCTCTAAGGTTGTGCCTATCGCCAGCCTCAACCCCTACCAGTCTAAGTGAGTAGTTTTCCCATTGGTGGGAAATGGAATGCCAAAAGCTGTACAACTGCAACCCAATAACAAGAAGTGTGACATTAATCAATATCCATTTACACAAACAACTGAATTCTTCTTTGTGCCATTGACCAAGTCATATCTTTTCACAGAAGATATGTAGATTAACCAGAGGCAGGTTTTCCTTTTAAATCGGTAAACGCTGTATCAGCCAGTGCCGGCCGCGTGCTGCTAACTTCTTGAATTTGCTAATGTCACATCTGCGCTTTTCTCCGATGAGTCAGTCAAATGTCTGAAAATATTTTAGCAGATGGGCAAGAAAAGGCTAAATATTCAGTGCTGTCTTTCCACATCGTGTTCATCCAAACCTTTTTTAGAGAGCTGATTTATTTAATTGCCAAATTGTAGTTCATGACCAAATAAAGCTTTATGTTGGATTGAATATTTGGCCCATATACTTCTCTAAAGTAATAATATGAATAATCAAAGCCACGTGTCTGACATGTAGGTGGACCATCCGCGCTCGTGTTTCCAACAAGTCTAACATCCGTACGTGGAGCAACTCTCGTGGTAATGGCAAACTGTTCTCTATGGAGATTGTGGATGAGAGTGTGAGTATTTCTTCAGTAAATGTTTTATTCATTTTTAAGTAAACAATGAGTTTATCAGTAGCTGAAAATCTTTATCCCATCTCTGACCTACTTTGTATTCACCCAATTTTCTTTTGTTATTACAGGGAGAAATAAGAGTGACTGGTTTCAACCAAGAGGTGGATAAGTTCTACAGTCTTATTGAAGTTGGCAAGGTGAGACGTTTCCCCAGATTAAGATTCAGTATGTTCTGATTATCTGCCAAAACTGTCTCTCACTGTCCTGTTTAAGTCAGATTTGGCTGCAAACTGTTCTACCAACAGCTGCCAGCACTTTGTGAGTTAAAACCACAGAGACTGTGAATGAGTCATCT
Source organism: Antennarius striatus (assembly GCF_040054535.1). Taxonomy (NCBI): domain Eukaryota; kingdom Metazoa; phylum Chordata; class Actinopteri; order Lophiiformes; family Antennariidae; genus Antennarius; species Antennarius striatus. Next base: position 11,366,123 of record NC_090781.1, on the reverse strand, counting down.
GGCTACCCTGTACCCATACAATAAGCGGCTTATGATCATCTGCCAGCCTTTGTTGATCCCTCCGACTGTCTGAAGTCGTATCTTGTTTGCACCATTCATTCAGATGAAATGCTCCCCTGATCTCTGATTAACACATGGTTCATCCATCTGTACGGGTCAGGTCTACTATATCTCAAAGTGCTCCATGAAGATGGCCAACAAGCAGTTCACATCAGTGAAGAATGACTACGAGATGACATTTAACGGGGAATCCTCCGTCATCCCATGTGAAGACAGCTGTGACGTTCCCATGGTGCAGTGTGACTTTGTCTCCATAGGTGACCTGGAGAACAGAGACAAAGATGCCATTATTGGTAAAGTTGCTGCTCGTTCTATTTTTTCTTTTTTCTAAATAGTCTTATACTATTAACCAACATAAAAAACTAATGCTTTAAACTTTAACCATTGGGAAACCTGCCATGCCCTACTACACACGCTCACATATATTACTCACAATGGGGCCTTGTAAAGAGTTTCATGGCGACGCTTGAGGCTCGCTTTGTTCCTGTGATGCATCATCAGGGATGATCCATCTATTATGAGTTGTTTGTCCTGATGGCCGTTATTTATTTTTTCCAGCAATGACGGGGGCTTTGATGCTGCCTTGATGATATTGAGCTGTGGTGTGTTCGATGCCCAAAACAAAATGTGGAGTTGTGTAATGCTGAGCAAAAAAAAAATTACATCTTATTACTGAATGTACTGCACACCAACATACCTCGTGTTCATTTTCACCGTCCTCTAAGTGTAACAAGTTGGTTTCCTAATGGTGAAAGGCTTGGGCTCCATGAGACAAACATGGAGAAACAAACAACATTTAGTACGTTTTACCAAAAAAGCACAACCGACTGATGGATGCTCAGAGTATTCCCAACCAATATTAAGCTATCCTAAGCAGAGGATGGAGTCAGTCGTGTATAGTGGAGAGTCTTTTGTCTGGGATGTGTGTGTGTGAAGTAAATACAAAACCACAAAGCACGACTACAATTCTGTGACCGTTGTGACCACGACATGTTTGGAACGCTCCTCTTTTTTATTCAGAATCCCTGTCTGTTCTGAATGGTCACCACGTGATCACGGGAGGGGATGCAGATGGAGATGTAACAGCCTCTGCAGTGTTAAGAGAGCAGTGTTGAGTTTCACTTTGAATTCTGAAAGCAAAGTCACTGTAAGCTGATGAACACCTGCCTTAAAGATGATTACTTAGTTCTCCTTTTGAGGGTGATATTTTTTCATAGATTGAAAGGGACTTAACCAAATTCTTTATCTGTAAATGTGCATGGTAAACTTCCATTTCTGCAATTTTTATGTACAAACAATACATTTTTGCTAGTTCAAAATTAAAGGTTATGTTTTTACCCTTTTCTAAAGCAGCCAGGAGAAATCTCCAGGCATGATGTACAGTACATTTTCTTTTAGAATAGAATGTTCCAGAAATTTGACTGCACAACATTCCAGTATACACAGTACTACCTTGAGATACAAGTTTGTTTCGTGGCTGAACTTGTAAGTCAAACAAATCAAAATTTCCCTATTTAAAATAACTAGTCATTTTAATTGGTTCCAATCTTGTAAAAAAGCCTCAAAACACCTAAATTATGACAAATTATTTAAAAAAAAAATTGAACCAGTAGACTCATATTTCAAGTATGAAAAGAAATGCAAAATCCATGAGACCAAGAACCTAATTCTTTCCTGAAATACTTTTTCAGCTGATGTTGCATCCATCCATGTGTCCCGAAGCACGGCTCATATCTCAAAATTCTTATGTTGAGCAGCTTGTAACTTAAGGGACCACTTTATTTGGTTCAGTGGAAATATGACGTAAACTGATTTCTTCAATTTAGTCAAAAAGCACATTTGTACATGAAAGGTGTTCTTTAATATTTTGATGATTTTTAGACTAATTTATTTTTTGAAGAGTAACATTTTGTCATTTTCTGTAACAAGGACGTTGAGATGCATTGGTGGTGGGAGGTTGCGAGTATTTGATGTTCATTCTTTTGCAGATATAATTGGAGTTTGTAAAAGTGTGGACGAAGTAACTCGCCTCACCACAAAGAGCAGCCGAGAAGTTTCCAAGCGAACGCTCAATCTGATGGACATGAGTGGAAAGCTAGTGACCGTCACACTGTGGGGAGAGGATGTGAGTATAGCTCATTAGAGGAAGAGTAAAGGCTAAATGGGGTGGAGGTGTTGTGACTTTTACAATCGCGGTAAAATTCAATACCCGTCTTACTATGCATGTTTTAATGGAGACACTTTCTTTGTAGGACATTAGTCTTTTCAGGCGTTGATCATTGCTTTGATGCACTGCTTTTGAGTATAGGAAGTTTAAAAATTAAATCTTTGTTTTTTTATGTGTTGGTAGACAATAATTTCCTGATGTACACTTATGTGAAGATATATATATATATGGCTTATGTATTTTTGAGATTTCTAGTTCTGTTTGAGACTGTTAGAAGAGTGGCTCACCACATTTTTGTACAACTTTCAAGCAGTTTAAGTGTCAGACATTTTTGTTTAATTTGTTTCTATTTTTTACGTTGTGAGGTTACTACCATAGAGACCACTGTTAAAATAAATACATCAAATGAAAATAAAATTTTTAAAAAATCCAAAGAATCAGACACATGTAATCCAAACAAATCACCGCATTGTTTCAATCTATCTCTTCTGTCACATAGGCTGAAAAGTTTGATGGTTCTGGTCAGCCCATTGTGGCTATTAAAGCGGCGAAGCTTTCAGACTTTGGAGGCCGATCCCTCTCTGCATCCTTCAGCAGCACACTTATGATCAACCCCGACATCCCTGAGGCGCATAAGCTTAGAGCCTGGTAAGTGAGCCAGAGGATAAAAGGTAGTGTATGCAAAACAGTCTACTTGGTTTGACAATCAAGTATTTGGAAAAAATGGTGTTTATGAAATATTCTTTACTTCTGATGCCTGATAACTTTCTGTTACTACCTTGTTCTTATCCTAATTTTATTTTGCCACTACCTCATCCTGAAAGATAACATCTGAGATACAAATTTTTAAATGAATGTTGAAGAATGTGAAATATTAAAAATGCAAGTTTCCATTTCCAAAGTTCCAGGAGTGCATGCTCAGATTCTCATAATCGTGATTAGTCTTACCCCATTAACCACAATGTGGGTGTGCCTCGAAGAACCGTTTCACATAAATGGAAATCATACTGGCACTTGTAGAAATGCGTTTTTCACTTCTGTAATCGCCTCTCCAGATTCAATGAAAAATGGAGTAATTTCTGTTTGATTAGTTTGACTGCAGCAATTTTCGTGTGTGTGTGTGTGTGTGTGTGTGTGTGTGTGTGTGTGTGTGTGTGTGTGTGTGTGTGTGTGTTGGTATACAGACTTAAATGTTTTCAACTAGAAGTCAGGATTTTCAATGAAAGACAAACTATAGACTTATCTATAATGTGGAGTGTGTAACACTAGACGCACTAGAGCACAATACATAGTTGGAGGATTGCATATTTCTACTCTATAGTATTCTGTATTTTACTGATGACCTTAATTTATAGAATTTTGTTCTTAAACAGAGATGTCACTGGGTAAGCTCCGTTGTGGTACAGGTTGGCTCATGATTGACAGATGATGCAGTGGTCATATTGACCAAAGATGAATTGATACCCGGACTCCCTCCAACTCTGTGGCGCCCTAATTGATCTGACCTTATGGATCCTACGTAAACAGGCCACAGCCACCCCTTCTCTCTGACATGGAAGCAGTTGTCAATATGAGGGCAGAGATCCAATTGATCTCACCCAAAGCCTTTCATTTGTTCAACCCTATACACAGGGCCTTTTTTGCTCTGTGGAGTAAAACCCTTATTTTGTGACAAGTTCAGTGTAGTCCTCTTGTCCGCTGACATATGTAGCTGTTCACACGCGATGTACTGTACATAAAGGTGGATGCTGCATCTCCACCAACCACAAAGACAAAGGATCCAGAACATCAAAGATGTTTGTAGAGCCCCCTTGCACTGGTGAAGATGCTAGAACAATCTTTACAGTGGTGGTCAGGGTGTGCAGTTTTGAGAATTTGCCAACATGCCTGCTTGTAACAGGCGGTTCTCTGTAATCAATCAGCACATTCATTATATCCATTTTTCTATCAGCAAATAACTAAAACAAAGCATCAGAAAAAAATAACACTTTAAGAAACACAAGTGGGAAAGAACTAACCAAATAACACTTGAAGTTAAGTTGACATGAAGATTGAAGTCTTGGTTCTTAAAGGCTGTACTAATGTGAGCAGAGAGGTGTTTATGACCTTTACTGGACCCAACCACTATAGGACTGTCCAGATGTGTTGACTTCACATTTGACAGCTTTCTGTCTGTTTTTATTTTAGTCAGTCCTGCATGTGATCAGAGGACCCAATCTGTATTATTGCATTGAAATGTAACTCAATTTTGTGTTCACCATATTACCTCTTTAATCAGACGGTTAGACTCATGGTACTGTGGGACTGATAGCTCAAACTTAAACCAGCGACATTTATATATAAATATACAGTATATCTCCAAGTTTTCAGATCTTCGTAAATTACTGTAAACTGTTATTTAGTAGGATTTTATTTTTGCGTTGTGATAAAGTCTCCGGGCCATGCCTTCTTTTACCTGAACGTTAAGATCTAAGGCCCCGTCCACACGATGCCGGAAGTTTTTGAAAACGCAACTTTTTTGTTACGTTTAGGCCTTCTGTCCACACGACAACGCAGATATCCGGAACGAAAACGCAACCTTTTGAAAATGCTGGCCAAGGTGCAATTTTTTGAAAACGCTGGGTCTGCGTGCCCTGTGGACGGTGTATCCGCAACTTTTTCGATCCGGAGGGTGTGTCCCTGCGAGGAAAACCGCTGTGACGTCATGCATGTGATCCGTATCTACATGTACAAACGGAGCTAAAACCGGCTATTTTCTGATGTATAACAGCTCCACGTCGAAGATTCGTTGATAAACGTGCTTTGCACTTAAATATTTGTTCATGTTTCTTTATTAATGTATTTATTCATTCACATTCCTTGCCAAAGACGCCAACGCCAATTGTGGGTTGGACCGGGACGCGCTGTCTGCTGGTGGGAGAACTCTGTGATGGAGGTCGTCCTCCAGCAGGAACGGCGCGAATTTCCACAAGTCCCGTTCCTCTCCCGTCGTTCTCGGAGTTGTTCTGCTTATAAATGTGTTGATCAACGCATTGATGCGGATACGTGTGGACGGAGATCTTTTTGAAAATGCTGTCGTGTGGACGCGCATTGTTTTCAATGTGGGGTGAAAAAAGTTGCGTTTTCAAAAAGTTCTGGCATCGTGTGGACGGGGCCTAAATCACCTTTTCACAATCTGGCTGTTTAATCAGATTTTTATATTTCCTGTACACTTCTCTATTCTCTGGAAGGGGTCTTAACCTCCTCTACGTCTTAGTTGCACCGCAAGAGATAGTGTTCCTGGCATCTGTGTCTTGGTCCATTCTAGTGAGAATGAGTGGGTGGCCTGTGTGACTTCTCTATGGACATTGAGTTTCTGAGGGTTCACAGGAATCCATTAATGAATAGTTTAAAAGTCACACATATAAGCAGACCAGACTTGATTACTGATAATTGAAGAGTCCAAGTAAGAGAAGCCTGGTGAGAATGAAACTATAATACAGCTGGTTCAAGAGCTGCTGCCCAGCGAGCCTCATTCTGCACAGCAGGAGAAAGTAACCATTCACTTATTTTTCTTCTTCTTCAGTTTACAACTTCCTGATATTGATGAGAGTGATTAGAAGTTAGCCTGTAAGCGTGACATAATTGATGGACTACCTTTTGTGTTTTGTGCTCACCATGGGACCAGTATTGTCGCTGTCCACATGTTGTGTCTCTTTTGATGACTGCCATATAAACCAAAAATGAGAATTAAGGATTATGCAACATAGACAATTCAATTTAGTATATTTTTCAGTTTTCGGTCCCTCTCACAACCAATCAAACATGTCTTTAGTGTAAAGCCAAGTTTGCTGAATAATAATAGTTCTAGCCATGCATGGGCGTCTCAGGTTGTGTTGTGGTTCAGACTGTGGGGACTTCCTCAAATGAAAAGCTGTCCTCGGTGGGCTGTCGACTCAAACCCATGCACAGTATTAGTGGTTCCACTCAGCACTTTCCAGTTTGCTTGGAAGTAAGAATGCTGCCCTATGCACTAATTATGTTGATGTCTGAGTAATCTGTGGTCTTGGTGTGTTGCCGGCGTTCATATTCTGTGTGCCCTGAGCCTCTTCAGTTATTTTACACAATTGCTTTCATTCATTTGTACCAACAGCTGTATGATATGGAAAAATAGACGTCATCCCTGTTTTTACATTCTTCTCTACTGTCTGATATTTGACAGGTGTTCATTAATGATGCCATTGGTTTACAGCATTCATAGAGAATCAAATTAACCTTTAATGCTACCAAGGTTTTGTCTCTCAAGGCACTTAAATTTTCAATGAGCTTCTACAAAACACATTTGAATCTTTATGTAACCATTTTATTATTAATTGTCAGGTAAGATTTCATATGGGTGACCGCACCCTTGCTCTGTCTGCCTTCAGTGAATTTGCCGTATAGAACGTACATCTGATTCTTTCTTACTTGTCATTAACTCATCAATTAATGCTTATCTTGGTGAAACTCATTAATGCCGATGTCTGACCTCATGTTCACACAGCTACCAGCAGTGGCCTATTAGATGGAAACACATTTGGAGACGGTGATGATGCCCTCTGTCATGTTGTTACAGTGCAGTCCCTTCTGTGTAGAATACACTTCGTCATGTTTATTCAACACCACCTCATTTAGTCACAAGTCCGAGCTGACGTCCTCAAGTTTCTTATCGTGACTTCATTTAGTGAACACACAAAAGCCATAGCATACAGTTAGGGCAGTAATTATGTCAGCCTGGAAACAAATGAGTTTCAACTCAGTCATTTGGTGAACATGATACCTCATTAGTTGATAGACCGGTATTTTACCCAAATGGTTCTCTGTGGTATTTTGGGGGAAAAAAGGCTTCCTTTATTCCTGATGCTCAGAAATGAGCTGGTTGAATGACTCTGGCGATAGTTTTGGTTTTTATAAGACCTGTTTTTAAGTCAGTCAGTCAGTCGTTACCAAATCTCACTCGCAGATTAAGACACTCCAAGTTTGCGCCGTTTATGTCATTCACACTCCAGGCATCACAGTTTGAGCACAGAGCATAGAATACAGCTTACTGAAATTTTGCCATCATTCCCCTCATCTTTCCTTGATGCCACTCTGCTCCTGACCCATCCCTGTTCATTGAGACGTTGACTTCTCACTTGTCTGTCTTGCACACACGTCTGCCAACCTCCAGTCATCTTGGCGGTCTTTCGGATGGTTTTGTCTCGCCGAAGTTTAACAGCTCTATTCTTGAATCTACCTGCATTCAGATGACGGTTGCACATTTCCTGCCAGATTTCATTTGTCCTTTTTGTCTCATTTATCTGGATTTCTGTCTACCATGCCAGTTCAGGATTACGTGCTCCTGCCTGTTGCAATGATTCAAACAGTGGCTTGGCAACTGGAAACTGTCAAAGTGGCATCTTTTGGAGCATTTTAGTTAGTTTTTTGGGGGGCGTTTGTCAATTCAGACATTTAGACATGTAACACTTGTGCTTCAGTAGTCAGCAGTCCTGTAATTTTTTACTTGTGATTCTTTTTATGACAGAGTGATTATTTTTATAACGACAAGTGAGATGACAAAAAGCTGCACTTAGTTTTGATTGACGTTATCAAGTTAAGCAGACTAGATCTCCAGCTAACAAAGCATTGACTACAAACAACACTGGGCTTAAAAAAGTGTGATTAAACGAAAACACTGATCAGCATGGCTGGGCTTCCTGTGGATCTGTTTCCACAGCTGGTGTTTTATGATTGTCTTGATAAGGCTCAGGATGCATTTCAAACTTCTATATGTTCTTTGACACAAGAGGAGTTGGAACAAAGTCTAACTTTGTGTAATATCCAATTGATTTGCTAAAGAGAACAACAGTGATGACTCTGATGCCTTCCTGAAAAGTTCATTTATTTTCAATTCAAAGTGGGATACATAACAAGGACTAGCGCTTGTGTAGGAAATAGAGGGAGCAGTGGTTTTGGATGAGGTTGATACAAACATGCTTCCTTCAGATACGGAATTATTGGTGAAAAAGATTGATGGTCCAAAAATAAAACTGAGCATGGACCCTTAATCTTTTTATGTTCTTTCTATGAGTGTCGTTGAGCCCTGCCGGTAAATTAATTTGATCGGTCAGCATAAGCTTCTAGTTTGGTACTGACACAATTAAAGCAAAGCAATACAGGTGCACTAATGAGGAATCTGGTGCCACTGAAGAATTGCTCACATTTGTCAGTGGGAGTGGGAATTTGGCAGCCCGTGTGGTTCCCTGGCCACCGCCTGAATTGTTAATGGGGATATTTTCAATTAGTCATGCCTCCAGGAACAAGGCACGCTTTACAACCTGACTTCCCCACTGTGTGCCACTCTGCCCCGTGGCCAAGAGATTAGTAAGCTATATTGATCTCTCTGACCATTTAAAACTATAATTTTTCTCTTCCCAATTTGTATTTCACCTCATCGTATTATTCTCATTTGTCACTGCCCTCCCCATACTTAATCTAGCTGGTCTTCCAGAATTACTTGAACCATTGGATGAAAATGGATATCTGATATACCTGTAATAGCCTCAACCAGCTCATCGGTGCCCCATGGTTGATTAATTTTAAATGACCCTCAACTGAACCATTTGTACTTCAACAAACAGAAGTGGATGCTCAGCCTGGAACAATATTTTTGAAGACAGCTGGTCCTGTGGTCTATGAAGGCCACAGCTCCCTGGGTGCATTTATTTTGAAAGTGCTCGCAGATGACCTGGCACCTGTGTGGCAACCTATTTTTCAGTGTTCTATTGTTACTCACATAATTCAAGAATTGTAGAAGACCTCACATATAATTCCTCTTTCAAAGAAAACATGTCCTAGGGACCTAGGTAATTGTCTTCCTATGGCCTTGACTTCTATTGTTATGAAGACCGTAAAAATAATTGTGATCAACAGCTTGTCAAGTCTAAAATGACAAACTGTGCATATTCCAAATCACGTATAAGAGAAATTGCAGCACACAGTATGCAATTGTAACATGAATACATCTAATAAAACATCTAGACAAGCCTACATGTAGAGCAAAGGCTCTTTTCTTAGATATTACATCAGCATTCAACAATTCAGTGTGAGCTCCTGTTGGCAAAGTTATTCAGATGGAGCTTAATCCCCAACAAGTTCACTGGTACCATTCATTTTTCACAAACGGAAAACATGTAGTCAAGTTGCTCAGACCCTCCCGACTTCTATTTTGACCAACTGAGGAGCACCCGAGGACTTGGGTATCTGTGGAAACTACTTTATCATGGAGTGCACATATAGACTATGGGTTGATGCAACATACAGCAACACATTTACTTTCTTAGGAGACGAAGGTCATTTGGAGCAAGCAAACACATCCTGCTATCATTTGTCCAAGCTATGATACAGTGTTATGCGGTATGAAACAGTGTTTGATGCAGTTATATCTCTATTCAACTTAAAACCAAACTGATGAAACCATTAAAACCTCTGCTCAAAGATTATGAGTCAAACACTTGAGACATATTTCCAGGCGGCATTCACTAAAAAAATGTTGCGGCTTTCAGGTAAAATTTAATCTGATCCCTCCCTTAATTTATTTTAAGTATTTAAGCATATGCCATCAAACAAAAGATTCAGAGTCCCACAGGCTCGACTGAGCAGACTGAGGAGCTCTTTTTTCCATGTCTGTCAAACTATTAAATCAGATTCAAGGCTCTAAGTAGGCCGCAGGGCTTCTGCACAGATGGAACACTGGGTGTTGCACCATGGCCACTGTGAGTGAAACAGCCACTTTGTAATGCTTGGTTTGTGTGGTTTTGGTTTGTTTAAATGTAGTTTCTGTTAGTTTTGTCATTTATATGGAACTCTGGGTGTCATGGGATGCAATACAAATTTCACATAATGACAAAGTGAAATTTTATCGTCCAGTGTTTTGACAGTTGGATGATATTAACAGCGTCATGATGTGTCTCGTGAGTCAGAATGGATAATAATGCTGCAGGTTTGCAAGTGATTTTAAATTTTAGCTGAAACTGTCCTTTCCAAATTCCCAAGGTTCACTTTCATTGTCATATTGTCAAACTATGCAGATCAAACTATCATGGGACCGTTGCTTTTAGGGGCAGAGATGTGACGGGGGACCAGAGCTGAGCAGTGACTAGTGTGTTGCTTCACACAGGTTTGACAGGGACGGTCATGTCATGGAAGGGCAGAATCTGACGGTGAAAGGTGGCAGCGGGGGCGGAAACACCAACTGGAAGACTCTGTCTGATGTTAAGACGGAGCACCTGGGCCATGGAGAGAAGGTATATATGTGCTTGGGTTTGCTTTAACTCAAACACTCAAATAATGTGACTGTGGAAATATATTCAGGGATAATTTTCTGGGGATATTCAAATACAAACTGGAAGACTTACATTGAATCCCTAACACCAAATATATAATTGCTTCAGGTCAAACTGCATTTGTATGTGTAGCACTGAGAATCCCTCTGGTGTAGTCTTGTCATTTGCAGCCCTGCTCAGCAAAGGTAATATTCAAGGTTGTAGGCGATGTGATAAATCTTTATTCTCACTCACTTAAAATCACTGCGTCATCAGTTATGCATGCTTAAATTTGGTTAACGTTAAGGTTCGTGATCTTCCTCATTAATCTCCATGTGTTCATGGTGAAAGTCATCCCTAGTATTAACCCTTACAGCCCTGACCTGTTTTGGCCGTTTTTTGGTACATTTGATATTTGTCTCTTTAAACCACATTAAAAGTGATTTAACATACACCATGCTTGGTATGTTTATCTTTAGCAAAACTTTAGTTATATGAAAAGATGAAGATGAAAAGTTTTTATTTCCCTATAATTTATTATATTAACACACTGGGGCAAAATAGACACACACAGTCAAATTCAAAAATGGAACAAATGATATTTTATTGCACATAAAAACCAAAAACATGCTCATCAATTTGATTTTGACTCAAATAAAGTTTGCCATAGGCTTCTAACATAACTTTATTCAGTTTGTGTCATTTGTGCCACTCTTCAAAGGAGTTTTTCAAAATAAGACAACGCATGTTTGTCATGTGAGGCATGTTTGCATCACATGACAATATGCACCAATCACGGTGCACATTATGAACAATCGCACGCCACCACATCAGACTAGTGCAGTACCCATTTCTGCCACAAACCCTGCCGAGCAGCACCTCTGCGTGTGCGCATCTGCCCCATCTTGGTCTTGTACTTGTCTCTGAGAGCGTCTCAGCAGGTCAGGTCATACTTCACTGTTTAACAAAGCAGAAGCTGGAGCTAGTGGTATTGGCAAAACATATGAGGTAAGTGAAGATAGTGGTAGTGGTGACAATCTGTCCGATGACAACTGTACATCTGACCGACAATAATTCCTCCCTCCTCTTCCTTCACTCTAAAGGTATGTTACGGTACTACAGTAATGTACACGTATGTTTTTGTTTTTTTGTTTTTTTATTGTACAGTACCATGGTACTATGTGCTTTTAATGTTTTTGTAGTGATTTTACAAGTCCAATATTTGGGGTGGACAGACGTTGAGTTTATTTTTTCCTGTATTAATTTATTTTCGGAAACTGACGTATAATCGAGAATGAAGTAACTTGAAGCAATCTGCAGCTGTATTTTGTTTCACTGTGTTTTTATGTTCTGTAAGTGTTTCTGGTAAGCCTTAGGGAATAGTTCTTTTGTATTTAGAGTAAGTAATGGTATTTCAATAACCTCAAGTCAGGATCTTAGATTGAAGTTTAATAAGTAACGATTTACGATCAATTTAGCTTATGAACAACGTCTCCGAACCATTTGTGTTCATATGTTGAGGACTACCCGTGTCTTGTTTTGTTTGTAAAACAAAATATCTTATTGGTCGTCAAAGCTGCAAGGTCATGTAGCCTAGCCGTCAGAGGGAGGGGTGATATAGAGCTGTGTATATTGTTGGTCGGTCTTTGCTCTCGTGTCATTCCATACTGCTTTGCATGCACCTTAGATTCTGGTGAGCGCATACTAACAGGGTAGGAACAAATGACTTGACATCTATTTTGGTTAATTAGCCAGCCATAGATGGAGCCTTGTGTTTCTGCCCTGGCTGTATTTTAGACACAACGCTGCAGGTGGGAGCTACATCTCTTTGACAGAAGTTCAAAGAAGAATTGAAGGCCAGTCACCATCTCTGTCTGCTGCCTGAGGTTGTGAATGACCACAACCTGCCTAGTGCCCCTATAATTCTCTCTTCTGTAGCCAGAATTACAAGATTCTCAGTCACAAAATTGCTTAATTCACTGAAATGAGGCCTAAGAAGGAATAATGAGCCATTTACTGTCATCTGAAAGCCTACAAGCTTGGCTTAGGCTTCATTCATGGTACACACTAATCAGATTCATTTCTTAAATCAGATTTTTAAGACAAAGTGTCCTCATTGTTATTTGCAAGTAAGTAATTAGATTTGTGTGTTCAGACATCACTCACCTACGAGCAAAGATTGCCATGGTAATGACAGTTCGATATTGTAGAACAGTTTTGGGCTGATAGTGAAAAAAGAGTTCACCTTCTGTCTGGAAGTCGACTGCTTAAATCCTCACTGCGATTTTTACCAGTCCTTTTTGGTCCAGGTTCGGGTCCAGGATGGGATTCTTCAGGCTTTAACTCCTTCCTGACGTAGATGTTTGATTCAGGGCTGAGAACACTTGTTTCTTTTCACTATGGTACATGATGAGACAAACGAGCTGGGCTCTAGCTGTCTTCAACCCCTCTCATCGTGATGGGGTATGAGGGTCAAGCTTCTCAACAGCCCCCGAACAAAAGTATGTCACAATTAACTGTCCCTGTCACAAACTTTGTGTCACAATCTCAAATTTCCACATCACTCTCTTAACAAGTGGTTGCCCAAATTATTAGGGACTTCTCCTTTCGGCTTTTCCCGTCAGGGGTCACCACAGCAAATCAGTTGCCTCCATCTAACCCTGTCTTCTGCATCCTCTTCTCTCACACCAACTACCTTCATGTCCTCTTTCACTACATTCATATACCTCTTTGGTCTTCCTCTAGGCCTCCTGCCTGGCAGTTCAAACCTCAGCGTCTTTCTAACAATATATTCACTATCTCTCCACTGGACATGTCCAAACCATCTCAGTCTGGCCTCTGACTTTATCTCCAAAACCTCTAACATGTGCTGTTCCCCTAATGTACTCATTCCTGATCCTATCTATCCTGGTCACCCCCAAAGAGAACCTCAGCATCTTCATCTCTGCTACCTCCAGCTATGTCTCCTGTCTTTTCCTCAGTGACACTGTCTCTAGACAAAACAACATCGCTGGTCTCACCACAGTTTTGTACACCTTTCCTTTCATTTTAGCTGAAACTTGTCTATCACACATCACTTTTCTCCATCTGTTCCATCCTGCCTTTACAAGCTTCTTCACCTCTTTTCCACGCTCTCCATTGCTCTGGACTGTTGACCATAAGTACTTAAAATCCTCCATCTTCTTGATCTCTTCTCCCTGTAACCTCACTCTTCTACTTGGGTCCCTCTCATTCACACACATGTACTCTGTCTTACAGCGACTAACCTTCATTCCTCTCCTTTCCAGGACAAACCTCCACCTCTCTAGCTTCTCTTCCACCTGTTCCCTGCTCTCACTGCAGATCACAATGTCATCTGCAAACATCATAGTCCATGGAGATTCCTGTCGAACCTCGTCTGTCAGCCTGTCCATCACCATAGCGAACAAGAAGGGGCTCAGAGCCGATCCCTGATACAGTCCCACCTCCACCTTGAACTCCTTTGTCACACCTACAGCACACCTCACCCCTGTCTTACAGTCCTCATACATGTCCTGCACCGCTCTAACATACTTCTCTGCCACTGCAGACTTCATACAATACCACAGTTCCTCTCTGGGCATCCTGTCATAAGCTTTCTCCAGATCTACAAAAACGCAATGCAGCTCCCTCTGGCCTTCTCTGTACTTCTCTATCAACATCCTCAAAGCGATTATTACATCTGTAGTACTCTTTTTTGGCAAGAAACCATACTGCTGCTCATAACTTCATTTTATGGCTCATCAGCTGTATTCCTCTGTAGTTGCCACAACTCTGCACATCTCCCTTGTTCTTAAAAATGGGCACCAGCACACTTCTCCATTCCTCACGCATCTTCTCACTATTTAAGATCCCGTTGAACAGCCCAGTCAGAAACTCTACTGCCACCTCTCCTAGACACTTCCTCCACAGGTATTTTATCAGGACCGGGTGCCTTTACACTCTTCGTCCTCTTCAATATCCTCCTCACTTCATCCTGACTAGTCTTTGCTACTTCTTGGTCCACAACAGCCACCTCTTCTAGTCTGTTCTCTCTCATTTTCCTTGTTCATCAACTCTTCGAAGTACTCTTTCAATCTTCCCATCACACTACTGGCACCTGTCAATATACTTCCATCCCTATCCTTAATCACCCTAACCTGCTGCATGTACTTCCCATCTCTGTCTCTCTGTCTTGCCAACCTGTATAGATCAGTCTCTCCCTCCTTACTGTCCAACCTAGCGTACAAGTCATCATAAACCCCTTGTTTGGCCTATACTCTTTGCGTTCCTCTTATCTCTTTTTTTACAAACACACTTTCCGCCTCTCCTTCCTCGATCACCAGTAGTCCAATTTGTACCTGCACCCTGTAGGTGAACAGCACCGATAGTGGTCGTTGTTAACCCAGGCCTCGACCGATCCGGTATGGAAGTCATAGATTTGATTCGCATGTTTAATTTGGAAAAAGTTTAACATCGGATGCTCTTCCTGACACAACCCTCTATTTATCTGGGCTTGGGACCGTCACAATAAGACACTGGCTTGTGCCCTCGTGCGGCCACATTTATTAAGGACTTGACAGATGTGAGAAAGTAGTACCTCTGTCCTCGTCCCACGATGGCTGCCCTGCTGACTGGCACACTAATTGAGGAGGTGTTTACTTGATTAATTGGATTTCTTGGAAAAGCTGATATCCTGGTTTTTGGGGGACTAAAATACAAATTGTAATTAAACAAAAACCATCACCGGTGTCTACTTGTTTGTCATTTTGTTTCAATTATTTATCACACTATTCAGAGCTTTTTATATATCCAAAGAGACATGAAACATCAATTGATCTGTTTGGAAATTGATTTGTCAATTGATCTTCACATATAGGAGCAATGGTCAGAGAGGAGAGTGGAAAATTGATTGTAATTGTACTCAAGAGAATAAATTGCTTGAATTCTTTAGAATTTACAAGGTGAGATGCATCAGTGCTGTGATGGACAACTGTGCAAATTTAAAAAAATTAAAAAAAAAGACAGGAAATGCAGGTGAATAATTATGTCCAACACGTGTGTTATGTGTGATCAAACATTTTAAAGATGCATTCAGGAGGAGAACCCCTGATGACAAATCTTTTTGGCTCTCGGTTAGGGTGTGTGCATTTACCTAGTGACACTCAGGGCTGCCTGATGTTCTTGGGATGGCTTGTCTTCAAGGCGGCCATTGTGGTTTCTGCAGCCTGACCCTTAATGGGCCCATTTTGCCTCGGTGAAACTGAGGCTGTAGTCCGAGCCACCACAAAGTTAAATGGAGAGAGACTGAACAGTCAGCTGTTCGGGTCAATCAACAATCAGGGAAACGCAATTCTTAAATTGTTCCATTACTTCCAACAATAGTCTTTCACAGCTGTGAAGCCTCATCTTTACTTCAGTGAGGCTCAGACTCTCTGGATAGTGTTTTGATACCCAGTCATGTTCCTAACCTGTTGCAAGGTAACCTCATTAATTCTGAGCTCTTCCATCATTGGGGTTTTTTTTTTTAATTAGAAGTTTCCAGTCTTTTGTTGTTGCTGTCCCAGCTTATTTGATATGTTACTGCTGTCAAAAACCCATGAAAGTTCTCATCTTCACCATTTGTTGTTTTTGTGCTATTGTCAATTAAACAATTTCAGTGATTTGCAAATCCTAACATTCTCTTTCTCAACTTTTTAAACGGGTGAAGTGTTGCTGTTTAGTGTGAGTGCTGCACTACCCTCACAAATCAGTTCCACATTTTTCAAGCCGTCAGATCACGTTAACTAACATTTAAAATTGTATTTTCCCAAAATGCCAGATGCTGAGGGCGGATGGGCTTAGAGTTCACTGGCGGAAACCCTGATCTCCTCATTACAGCACATTCAATGCTTCTTTTTGTGTTTATTTCCATTCAATGTGAAATTCATGTCACTTTCTCGGGTGGTTTCTGCACGACTAAGAATGATTCCCGAAGGCATTTTATATGCAGCCGCTTTCTGAAGAGGCCACACAAAAGCTGCAGCTCCCTCACTCGTTTGTGTTTGTGTCATAGCCGTGAGGATTCTGTTTTGGAGTGTAACGTATGCATCTGCTACACAAATGTTATTTTCTGACTTTTGGGATACAGTTCTATATGCTTGAAATCCTCATGCCAACTCCATACATTTTATTTCTACTGCCCAGCCATCAACATCTTTAACGCAAACAAAAATTGTGAAAGGAGACATTTGGTAACAAGTTTATTTATGTTCCCAATTAGGCGGACTACTACACCTGCATAGCCACAATAGTCTACCTGCGCAAGGAGAACTGCCTTTACCAGGCCTGTCCCAGCCAGGAGTGCAACAAAAAAGTTATCGACCAACAGAACGGCATGTTCCGCTGCGAGAAGTGTGACAAAGAGTTCCCCAACTTCAAGTATCGCCTCATCCTCTCTGTAAGTGATGGTACTGGTTTCCCTGAACCTCCTCAATACATCCAGTCACTGACAGACATACCAACAGAACTCCTGTTCCTCCTCTAGTCCTTATTTGTCTTCACTGAAGTTCTCCTGACTTTGTGTCTGGGTTTAAAATTAGATCCAGACAAATGTGATTAAAAATTTACTTGAAGAGTAAAAATAAAATAAATGAGTTCAACCACGTTGTGGGGGTGTGGTGGTGAAGTAGTCCTTCTATTATCCAGAACTACTTTGCATATACATGAACCTTTATACACACACAAACACACACACACACACACTGGAATGCTGTTCATACATGCCTTCCCCCACTCATCCTCTGATTAGCTGGTACTCGTGGTCGTCTTTGATTGGGTGGGTGAGGGTTACAAAATCAGAGGCAGACTTGTACAAGTAATGCCTTTGCCATCACAGAAGTGGAAAAAAAGTTTTGATATGGAAGGCGATGGTGCCTTGAATGTAAATTCATGACAGCACTAGGAGAGCTCAGTCTTCAGGATTTTCTGCCAGAGAGGGCTTTCTAAGGAGGACAGAAGGATTTTAGGAAGGCAGGTAGCTTCATAGAATGAACAGCATGCTATGAATTTGAATCCTGTGTGAAAGGTTTTGGTCATTTGTTGAGTTATTTTAGGTTTATTTAACTGTTTAATTCTCAGGTTAGGTTTAGTATTAAAATCTTTATTTTTTATGTCTCGTTTTGTTGCTTTAGGCTTAGGTTTATAAAATACATTGGTTTGAGTTAATATAGACCTCAGAACATCGGCCACAAGTTAGAAAGACTAAAGATACATAACATAATTTTAGGATTTTTTTGTTTTGTGTTTAATACTGCCAGTTGGTGAAACATGCAGCCAGCCTGTCCTGTGACATAGTAGCACCTTTACATGAGAAAGGCAGGACAAGCCCCCAGATCATTGACAAGCATTCTAAAACAAATCTACACCCACAACACACGGACTCAGTCAGAAACAGAACGTCAAGCATCTGAAATAAGTGTTCTTTGTTTTGCAGCAGTTATCAGTCAGTATGTTGTAATTTTCAAACTGCAGTACAAGCTGTGAATTTGTTTCTGCTGAATGCATCAGAAGTGTGCTGTGACACTGTGTGGTTTGCCAGGATTGCCAACAGGATAATGGCTAATTAGAGAATGAAGTCTTAAGAGCAGAAATATGGGTTGAGTTAAAATACCATAAGTCACATACAGTCTGAAAACATGTAACGTGTAAACAAAAGTGCATTGATATCTACTTGTGTATTCATCTCACTTTTCTTATTACCCTCATTCTTTGTTGTCTTTATTATCCACAGGCCAACATTGCAGATTACGGGGACAACCAGTGGGTGACTTGCTTCCAGGAGAGTGCAGAGGCCATCCTGGGCCAGAATGCAGCTTATTTGGGGCAGCTTAAAGACTCGGTGAGACCTCCCTTTCTGAATATAATGCTGGCCCCAGGAAATAGCTGTGGCCTGTGCTAAACCTCAGAATTTGTCACTGCCAAACATGCACACCCACACATGCACAAAGAAATCTGTATTTCAGACACATGCTGTGCTTCTTTTTTTTCCTTTTTGGATGCATAATTACTTGTGAAGTCAAATGAGTAATTTTCAATGCTGATTTGTATTTTACACTAAAACTATGATGAAATGTTAAATAGGTATGCTTTAAGCCAATGAAGTGTTTTTCACATTCAGAACGAAGCTGCCTTTGATGAGGTTTTCCAACAAGCCAACTTCAACACGTACGTCTTCCGCAGCAGAGTCAAGCTGGAAACATATAATGTAAGTAAAGCAGGAATGATACAGTCTCCTAAAATATGGAAATCCTACTTGGTTTTCTTCGGAAGAAAACAATGGTGCAGCCTGAACCAGCACTGCACCACCACCTTTAGCAAGATGAAAATGCGCGGCACATAAACGGGCTCTTTGTGTGTTCTCCTCTGATAGTTTTCTCATTCCTTAACAAAGCTACTCTGCTTTCATTTTGACGGACAGAACCATCTCTAAAAAACAAACTCTGAGTGTTTGTCCAGGAATGCTCATTTCAGCGTCTTTGTGAAGGCTGCAGACACAGATTAGTCGTGGTCACTGTTTCCTGTAGGCAACACAGATAGAGGCTTGTTGTGAGGGAAGCGCATAAAAGAACTGATTGGGCTGGGACTCCGAGCAGGAAGTCTGGCATCGAGCCAGAGGCGGTATCCGCCTTCGACACACAGAAAAGGCCACTGTGTCTGTCACATTCATCAAGGCATCCAAACTGCCGATGGCACTGCTATGAGCCTGCATCGGCCTCCAAGCCCCATATTCGCTCAGCAGAGGCACCTGCAACCACTCTCCCAGTTTAGCTTCTGCTTCTCAGTGTTACAAGCCATCCATTGTCCCATGCTCTCACGTTGTTATCCTGTGAACAATGCTGAGCTTTATATGGGATGGATCAGGTTAGTAACATCCATCCTTCCTGTAGTATTGTATTGAGACTTGAGTGTTTTTGAGCTTCATTTGTGGAGCTTCTATAGTCACAGGAAGGGGGGGGTGTCAAAGAATCCAATGTGACATTAAACAGAAAGCTCACTCTGGTGGTACTTGACATGCTTGCCCATACAGCATTAATAACAGAAAACTTTTCTTATCGTGCAGTGTCATTTTTAAGTGCTGTTTTTTTGTGGCCTTAAAACATCTATTTCTATAAACTGTAGGTGAATGACACCTTTATTCCTGTCTGTCGCTATGACACTTGGAAGACAGCGAACCAATGGAAGGGTTTGAAAGTTTTAATAAAAGTTTTTGTGGCTTGGAAACAAACTGCAGCAAGATGAGCCACATTCCTGTTTATTCAGTCATAAATAGTAGGCTAAATGTAGTTAGCTTAAACATTTTTTAAAGATGGATATCTGTCTGATCGAGACCCAGAAGCCACTTGATATCGTCTTACTTGATGCTATTAAATGAAACACTCCGGTTCACTCCAGCATATCCATCAGAGCAGGTGTGATATGCAGCTGGCTTGTGTGGGCGAGGTACATTTCAAATATTCACATTTTGATATGAATGTAATTTTCATTTAACTCTTAACTCTCAAACCAAAGTCAGTCATTCAATACCTCAGCCCCTGTGTGGCTCTGGTATGAGTTTTTTAATAATGTCTCATTGTCCCTGTGGGCTACCTTTCAACAATGTAGCTGCGTTTAGTGTCTCAAAAGGTAACACTGATGGGTGAAAAAGAACGTGAACATTCAAAGCCTGTGATTGCAACGCTGCCTTGAGCAGTGCAAAAAATTAGATCAGAGTGTAAATTGTTGGTTTGCTTTCCATTTTCAACAGGGAGCATTTCAGGTAACGCTGGTCCATTCATCTGTTTGTAAAAAATGGGTCTGGTTTCTGGGTCTGATACCTCCTTTAAAAAAACAACAAAAAACAATCTTGGACAGAATCCTATGAATTCCACACATGCTTTGCAGGAACCCTGAAGTTGTGCATGCCACAGTTATTCTGCCACATCAGCATAGATTGTGTGTTTTCTGACCATGGGCATCATTGTCCTTGAAGACAAATTTTCTAATTTCACTTCCAATTTATTTTTATTTACAAAATATCAAAACCTGATGAAATCTGAGCTATTGTCAAAGTAAAAGTTGAGAGCAGCCAGTCATGAAGTTGATTAGTCCTGAGTGATGCTGGCTTCCCAGAACCGAGCGGTCGTGCAGATTTGTCATCTTTGAAAGTTAAGCATCTACGATGCCGATTGAGTGTCTGTCAAACTCCATACGTTTAACGTATCAACTAAACGTTAGGTGGGAAAAAGGGCAAAAAATGGATTTGTGTTCATATTTAGCTTGTGTGTGTTTGTGTAAACAAACTGCTGCATCAAGAGCAGCATATGGCCTCCCCCCTGGTGTGGATCAACACCTGAAATTGCTGTGGGATGTTGGCGACCGACGGAACATCACACACGTTTTAGTCTGACACACATCTGCTACAACCACAGTCAACACATGATTCCACAGAACAGATTGGTTCCATGTTCGTGTTACAGTTTCTCTAAATTTCATTCATCTTTGTCAAATTACTCCTAAGTTTTCATTAACGGCTGGTGTCACCTTAAACTGTACGACAGACTTTTTTTTGGTCACATACGGGTCTCAGTGTTACACTAGACACACATTCATTCCTTCCAACAGATGTGTGGTGCTGCCTCGTTTTAATGTCCATTTTCTGGAGCCATTGTATGGTAAAAGCTTGTCGGCACACCTGCGTGATGCAATTTTACTTTGTGCTTGAAATAGAAATTATCTTTAAAGAAATAGGACCCCCCCCCAAAAAAAACAAACTATTAGCACTTATGTAGTTACTGTATATTCCAAAGAAAACCACTTTCATTTCGCTGATGTGCTGCACATGGTCAAAAACCCCACAGGCCGGATGCACACACACACAGTCCCTCTGCTGCACAATTAATAGTGATTCAATATGTTACCCACGCTGTGCGTATTTTATAAGTCCCTCTCAGGTAGCTTTCAGAAGTAGCATATTGTGTGCAAGGCATCCTCTTGTTGGATGTAAAGTTAAAGGTCTTCCCCATTAATTTTGCCGTGTTGCTCTAATTTTTCCTTGTATGTGTTTTTGTCTTTTCATGTTTCAAGCAAAGCCATTGAGAAGCAGTCTTAAATAATGTAGAATCAAGCTAAAGGAAGATGATCTAAATTCCACCTGTGCTGATAGCAGAGGATTAATGGAAGCAAAATGAGTATAACCTCTGTTTAAATGTGGAGGGTAATGGCCTTGGTAGGAATGACCTTCTCCTGTCTAGACAGCTGTGGAGGTGGTTGTGGTTGTAAAGCCAGACTTTTTTTTCAGTCATTAATTTGAATGTCGACTAAGGATGTCAGGTTTTTTTTGCATTCAGTCAACCGACCCCAATTAATCAGTGGCTAATAAGGTAATTTTTAAGAATAATTGCCAAAATAACATGTAGAACAGGAGACTTTACCTTGAAGCCTGATGCTTTATTTGCTGGATGTGTACCGTACCAGCTTGTTGGCAAGGTCCTACGCTAGTTGGACGGGCTCTGAGGGAGCCCCCTCAAAACATTTATTACTGTGCCAGCCTGAAGAACGGCAAATCTGTCAGCTTTGAAGGGACTGGTTGGTGGAGAAATAGCTTTGTGACATTGTTGTAGCAGTCTGTCACCAGAGCTAGCAGATGTTAATGCTAACTTGACTTTTGGCTCATCTGTTTCTTTAAACTGTTCTTCATGGCGTGATGCCAAACAAGGAGACAACCGGTCTCTTTGTTTGGCATCATTTCAGCTCTAACTCTAGTCCATTGTGCTTTTTCTCCATCACTAGCACGGATGTGATGTTTGACTGTGAGGCATTCTGGGACACAAAAGTTGGGATTTTTAGGTGGCACTGTTAAAGGTCTGAATAAATGAACAGGACCAGACCATTTTATCTCATTGAGTTGTCTTGTGGCTTTTCTTCCAGGATGAATCCAGGATCAAGGCCACAGTGATGGAGGTGAAGCCCGTTGACCACAGGGAGTACAGCAAGAGGTTGATCATGAATATTAGGAAACTGGCCGTTCAGTAGGAGGCGATTGTGTCAGTCATGTTTTCTGGTTTTCCTGAGTTTGTAAAAAAAACAACAAAGACAAATGCCTCTAAATGTACAACATTTTGCTCACAAAGCAAGTAGTGTTTTTTTGTGAAATAATTTTTGTTGATCATCTTGTGGAATTTTCATTTTTTTAAGGGAAGCGTTAACATAGTTTTTCTTTTCATAATTTTGAGAAGCAGAGCAGAGAGTGGGTCAGTAAGCCACCAAACAAATCATTGCTGTGTCTGTCCGAAAGCTTTTGGCTGCTTTAAGCAGAAGACCGGTGCAGCACTCTGCACTCTCTTACTTTGTGATGTGCACTGGTTGGACCGGACCTGCACGTTCCTGATAAGACCGTTTACTTGTTTCTTTTTCTCTCAAAGACTTGCAAACATAAGCACATACACACATTTAAGCTACAGACCTGATGCCAAATGTGCTGCAGTTATTTAAAAAAGATGCAAGGCAACACTCTCTATGTTTAGCACCTCTAATTGTTTTGTGTATTCTGTACTTTGCTATCTTTGTGCTAATTAGGACAATAAAAATATTTGTAATCAAGTTTTTAACCTGTGATGTGTAAATCTGTTGATCTGATGATTATCCCACCACACCTAATCCTACCAATGCAAAAATAAAACTTTGCAAACTAGAGTTTATTTTCAGAGCTGCTATGTTTAGTGGGATTCAAGAATTGGCTCACCATAACTTCCATTTCCTCAGGTTTTGCTCAGATGTCCAACAGATTGCTCTGCAATCTTTACTTTCATATTGTATTAAAGCAGAACATCAGTCATGCTGTACCTGCCTGTTTTTCTTGTGATAACATCTCTTTTCTGCTGAGCACTTCATTTGTTGCCAGTAGTGTGCTGAATTACATCAGTTTTTAAATGGAGAGCTCAGACACATTAGACTTTTATTTTGCCAGTTAGGCATGGAATCACCTTCCCTTCTCCTCACTGCTGATGCTATTAATTTAACCCTTAATCTGCCTCCTCTAAAGGTTGAAATAGACCTTTTGTAACACCACTGATCAGCTATTGCTGGTATTGAAGGTCATCAGTGATGCTTTTACCCCCTTTCCCGTCAAGATGACAACAGTAAAGAGCCCCCGGAGACAGTTTAATCTATCAGGAGTGACACCTTAAATCTCTGATGAACACAGCAGCACTGAGAATATAAGATTTTCTACCAGGGCCAGTCGAGCGGCTTCCCATAGTCTTCAGGGCTAGGGAATTATTTTGCACCCATGTTTACGTCTGTCACCCCACTAGCTGCTATTTGAAGAGGAAACAATGAATGATTAAGCCTCAGCTCGTGAAGACACTCAATATTAAAATTCTCACTTTAATTTCAAATGATGACAGTTCTAAGTGGGCAAAAATAGATTGTCATGCTTTATTAGTTGATAAATGGACTGACTAATTGGGCAGAATTACATGTTACTCAGGAACACTTTACACTCTTATTGATGTTATTAGTCATACATGAGCCTGACTAAAGGGAATTTATATTTGTTTGAAAATAGTAAATATACCATCATATAATATTACTATATAAAGCTTTAATTCTACATAGCCATACCGATGTATTTCTGCAGTGACAGATCCATGCTTTAGCCAACAACTCAAGTTCAGTTTTTCTATTTCACTGATGCATTTATGGGTTTACATTTTCTGTCTCTCGTAAAACAAACATAATATTCTGATTGCAGTCAACTGTCAGATTTAGTAACAAGTGCAATAAAATTTCATTCATGTTTGGCTTACACATCTTTAATTCTCTCTGTTTTGCATAAACTGCATTTAAGGTTTAAAACTACTGGTTTAATATGAAACCCATCATCAGTGGGATATTAGGATGTTAAGACAAACGGCTCTTACACACCGTGATGGTGTATTATTCTTCAACATTAGGCTAATGTCATCATTTAACCCAGCAGAAATGGGTAACCGGTAGGGATAATGTGTTTTTAATGAGCTTTACTATCAATATATGTGCTTGTGATGAAGTGAAGATCCTGAACAGTGTCCACTGTGGTAAAATGCAGGAAAGCTGCAGAGAAAACTCACAAGCCACTGCAACACACACACACACACACACACACACACACACACACACACTGCAATTACAGGCAGCCGCCGAATTCAACTTGAGTCCTTACTCATCCTCTGCAGACCAATGTTAGCGTTCTGAGATTAGCTTCAGCTTGTAAAGGTTTCTGGAGAATTATCTGAAATTAGAGGTCGACTACATATCTGACCACAAAGCATGTCATTAGGATAGGCTCCAGCAACACCTGTGACCTGCAATACGATTACAGTCGTATCATCTACAACAGGGGTGTCAAAGTCATGTTCACCAAGGGCCACATCAGCGTAATGGCTGTCCTCAAAGGGCCAGATGTAACGTATGAATGTACAGTAACCCAATGTAATGTAGCATAAATGTAAAATAAATGTAACTACTTAATGTTAACTGAATTTATTACTTATTCAAGTTACAAACATTACAGTTTGCAGGGAAAAAAATGTTACTCTGTTATAACATAAATCCTTTGCACAGAAAAAAATGTCATGTCAAACTATCCAGGAGAATAAAGACAAATAACATCAAACACAACTTTGTTCAAAATGGTTTTGTCAAATTTAAAATGGGCTGAATTACTGCATTGTGGGAAATGTAGTTTTGGTCAAAGCATACTTTTGACCTGACCTTTAGTTTTTCCGGGCCACATAAAATGATGTGGTGGGCCACATTTGGCCCCCGGGTCTTGAGTTTGACACGTGATCTACAAGATGATGAATTAATGTATTTTGCCAGGTACTAGTTTAAGCTCCACCCCTTTTTAAGTTTATTTTTCAAAATATGACTAAAAGTACAGGTTAGCTATAAAGATAATGGTTTACACACTCATCACAAGCACGTACCATTTAACGTTAAAACACTTAACAAATACGGATGTTCTAATTAAGTTAGGGATTGGTTCAGTTTAAAGGAGCCATTATTGTGACATGTTGCGTCCGCCATGGTTTTACCCATCCTGCTTTCACTTTATTGCCGGGGCTCCTCCTTTGCACCCATTGAGACTAAACATAGGGAAATCCCACAACCTTGACATCATGGAGACAAATGGGTAGGAGGAGGCCCCCTGGGGTGCTCCTGTAACAAATGGGAGTAAGCAGTCAGTGTGTTTACGATTTATAGATCTTTCCAGGGCTGGTGGTATGTTTGTTAATGTGTATGAGAAGAGACAGGTGCAGGAGTTTGTGCAACCAAGTGTAGACCAGGGACCATATGGACATTAACCAAGATTTGTGTTCTTTTGTTCTGACTGGCCTCTGAGAGCTGAGCTGGTGCAGAGGGTTTGTGTGTCCAACAGGCCGTGTGCTCTGTCTTCAGGACTTACGCCAACAGTTGGGAACTTAGGCAAGTGAGGAGCAGGTTGTCGCAATCAGAAGTAATTATCCAATGCTCGTGAAGAACAGTACAAATTGAACGTTGATCCTGTGTCCACTTGAATTAGTTTTGTGCATAAGTTCTTCTTTTCAAGCACTAGATCAGGGGTGTCAAACTCATTCTGATCAAGGGTCACATCAGCATAATGGCTGTCTTCAAAGGGCCAGATTTAACATAAATCTAAATGTAACTCAATGTAAAATAAAATGTATGTAGCTACTCCTTAATGTTAAATAATGCTGAATTTATTCCTTATCGCAAGTTACAAACTATTACATGTTGTAATTTGTTTATTTCTGTGTTATAACATAAATCATTTTAATTTGTCAGGTTATCAAACCCACATAAAAGTGAATAAAGAAAAATAACATCAAACACAAATCAAGACATTAACTTTGTTCAAAACGGTTTTGTCAAAGTTAAATTGGGCTGATTTGCTGCATTGTGGGAGTTTTTGGTCAAAGCCCACTTTTGACCTATTTATATTTAGACATTGACCTTTTATTCTCTCACGGGCCACATAAAATGATGTGGCGGGCCACATTTGGCCCCCGGGCCTTGAGTTTGACATATGTGCACTAGACAATAAGTCCAAGTGTTGGGTTTATGCTGTAAATTTCTCTTGTCGTCAGGCTTAGAAGTCCTGAAAAACACGACTTTGATTTGCATCCAGTTTTTCTTTTCATTTTCTGTCTCGGTCGCACCTATCCTTTCCAATTACCAGACGTGAATCACTTTTTTCAGTTCTAATGATACATGTGGTGGCAATCTTGGGTGTAAAGATCACACAACCCAGTTTTCTGTAGGTGCACCAAGTGGACGAGGTGTAATGGTATTGTCGGGCCTGGATTGAGGCTGTTTTGATCTGTAGGCGGAACACTCCCCAGCTGCCTGCTGCAGCAAACCTGTTACTACTGGCTCTCAAATTACCACTTCCAAACTTTTATTTTTTACAAGTTTAATTAGTAACTTGACATGAGTGACCTTCACCTTGACAGAGCAAGAGCAGAGCTCATTCATTTACCAAGATAATCATTTGAATATAGTTTTCATCAGATGTTGCTAACATAAAGAAAAATGGTTGTCTGTTCAAGTACAAAGACTTTATGGGGATTTGTCTTTCTGTTGTCAAGGACAAATGTGTTTCTTCATTTGCTCTTCTGTTACCTGGAGACGGGACTATTCCGGATTAATCAGATCACTTATAGCATTTTAAAAAATGCTAATAAATACATGAAATTACGTGCTAGTGCATCTTTTAAAATGTTCATACAATACATTAGGCTGGGATGATATTGAACTCACCTGAAACCGACTTTACAACAGAGTTAAACTTATGAAACAATGTTTGTGCATCACCAACATGACGGCTTCTTACATTCGACCGAGTTATGTTTGATATGCTGTCTTCACGACAATGTCTAAATCAGACTGCAGCACATAAAAACACATTATCACATCATTATAATTTACTATGCTGCCATTAAGTCGTAAGATCACTGTGATCTCATTATCATGAGAGGTTTGCTTTTGCTACAGGAAAACACAGAGGGGAATACAGCACAATCACATTTAGTCTTCTTTTAATTCCTTCGTGAAACGATACATTTGGATATTTTCCAGTTTCTTCCTTGGCACTAATGCATGTCAGCAGTGTGCAGGCACCTCAAGTTGTTGGGGATGCTTCATGGATATAAATTCATGCATTTGAAATTCATGAAAGTGGGTTTGTTGTCACAAACAACCATCTGGTACCAGCTGAAAATTCCAGATCCTCCAGGAGCACAGTGGGAACCTGGATCTCGCTTATAGGATCTCTTGTTGCAAGAAATTTGTGTTCATGATTACCCAGTCCTGAATATGTAATTGAGGTCTTTTTTATTCATAATTACAAGACATCGCCTTGTAATCACAAGTTAGGGACTCATAATTCACAGATGTCTTATGTTGACCTTTAATACAGCGTATTGGCTAGAACTGTGTGTTCCATCACTGTGATATTTTTTAAGGAATAGAATTATCACCACGGGGGAATTTTTGAAAAATGCTTGTAGACTTTTTTTCTTTTTCATTTTTTTCACATACTCATTATACTGACGAGAGGAAAAAAGAAACATCAAAGGTTCGACATGCCACTAAAATTACCATTCCTAGTGTGGTTTCCAATATCAAAATAACCTTGAAGTTTCATGCTGCTCTTTTGTAAACCTCACAAAGGACCTGACACCCCATACTTTGAGATTTGCTGGTCTTCATTCCGTATGTACAGGTGTGGATGACCTTGTCTCGGCTGCCTTTAATTGGATGACCCAATGGTTTCAATAAGCGCTGCTCATCAGTGAATATTGAGGAGCCGAATCATCTCTGAGTTCATAGAGGTGTCAAAATAAGCAGTGATTAGAGAGGGAGAGGAGTGAGATTGTCAGACCCCATCACCTCACTGAACAAACCAGATCTGTATGTCCGCTTCCCTCTCTCTTCCATTCCCGTCTCCCTGAAGGAACTGAGCGATCATCGTAAGCAGCCGTTTATTATGATGCGCATAATGTACATGCTGTGGTTGTTCATTCCATTCACCCTCTCCTTTCCCCTGCTACATCATTGTGCAGTTATTCTCCGTCTCCACATAGAGACGTTTCCAATCATTGTGTCACGTGGGACTGAGACGGGAGTTTTAGTTGAGTACCTGGGCCCTCTTCTGACATCTTCCTATTTTTTTTCCTGAACAGGGCCCTTAATTGTTTAGACATGCTGGTGGTGTTCCTGTTGGGCTTGAGTGTGGGACCTGATCGGTTTGTGTTCCAGTGCACGTACCTGCTGAAAGACATTTGTGCATTAGTTCAGGCACACTCACTCCCGGATCTTTGTCTGGACACTCCACCAGTTTTCTTAATGTACCTTTTCCCTCAGTGTGTAAATCAGCTTCCAGCATTTCCTTTTGTTTCTTTCACGTTGTAATCTCATGTTACCTCTGTGAGAACCTGCACTATATCTCCTCAGTGCAATGGGAATTCAAGCTGAATTCATGCTTTGAGACATGTTTGTTTAAATTTATTCCACAGTCTTGTTGGGAAAATAAAACTTGTTGCTTACCTGTTTATCCCTGGAATACAGATTATATCTCCATGCCAAGTAGGCCTCAGGCTGTGCTGTACTATACAGTACCTCTGTAGTCCAGCCCTCTTGATGTACTGGGGGCATCTGTACAGTAGCCCACTTACAAAAACCCTTTTCAGTTTGAATCGGCTTGTTTACCTGCCGTAGGTGGAAACTTCGTCTATTTCTGGAGGAGATAGAAAAGGTAAAGTGGTAGAGAGCGACAGTCTCTAGAGCTGACAGTGCCTGCAAAGGCAGCTTTACACACTCTCTGCTCGAGATGATGCTCTGACATCTTTCTACAGGGTGCTCAAAGTCAAGATTAATCTGGCGAAACCATGTAATCAGGTATGTGAAGGGCAGCAGAAGAAAAAGGCTGCAGGAAATTTAAAACAAGATCTTAGTTTCTGCCGCATATCTTCAACTGCATCGCCTCATTGAAAGCATTTTCAGAATTTTTTTTACTGGGGGTGATGTATATGTTTGCAGTTACCACTTTGCAGTTACCAAAGTGAAACACTGACAATTATAGGTGTACCAAGTGATACTAGGAAATTATAGCCTTGTGGAAAATATCTTTGGCACTGTCACCATAGTAATTCCTTTATTGCGTGCTTGAACCTGGTTATTTATGTGTCACATACTGCGGCTCAAGTTCTAAGTCCTTCCTCTCTTTTCAAAGTGACAACAAGCAAAGTAGTGGTGGGCAAGTCCTGCCAGCAGCAGCTCCTAGCTCTTTTTCTTTTTGTTGTGATGCTTTCAAATTATAGTCATCTTTTCTCTAACTGATCCTCGCTCCATCGCCGGTGAACACAAGACGAAGCTGACTCGGCTGTTGAGGTGCCTCGGTCAGTTTCTGCCCTGCCAACATCACGACTTTAAATCCGAAATAATTTCTCATCATTACTCAGAAGCCACTTATCCTCATGACTAATAAAATCAACATTCTGAAAATGTCGGGGGTGGAAGGAGAAGCACAGGGATGCTTTATGACAATCATTAATGAAAATTAACATAATATGCAGAATTACTCTGAAGACCTATAATTAACAAGGACGTCCACTGCCAACTGTGTGTCTTGTGAGGAGCTCCAGGCAATGCATGCATGTCTGTAGTGGGAGAGATAACGCTGTTGTGTGGGTGGGTAAGTCTCCTTCAGCCAGTAGTTGCCTGAACTAGAGCCCATTGTTTTTGCTTAATTGAAGTCCTGATTTGGCGAAGCAGTGACCCCTGCGTTTGCTGGGTTGTGTTTGAAGTACTGGCGGTGATGTGTCCGCAGGCAGAAATTTAATCCGTCGCTGTTTATCCCACCAGCGGCTCCACGACTGATCCACACAGGAAACATCACAGGAGTGGATGATCACGAGGGGAATATGTCACATTTGAACCTGAGGATGAGTCTTTGACCAGGAGCTGTAGAGGAAGCTTTACAGCATGAAGCCAGCTGGTGGGACAGCGTGATACCAGGCCTCACTTGCAGGCTTCAAAGCAGACGGAGAGATGTTTCGGTCAGCGTTTAAATCCCCTTTTTTTTATTGAAGTCAGTTCTCAAATCTGAGGTTTATGCCACACATCCTCCGTGTCTCCTGACAGGTTTGTGGTTATTAGTCATGTAGTGAGAAAAACAAGCACAGGATATTGGAATCATCAGGAGTCATCCTGCAAATCACGACGAGTGTGTGAGATTTTTTTATCCTTTTGTAAGGTGTTAAAAAAACAAGGATCTGATTCTATTTGCTCTCAGGTGATGCAAGATGTTCAATCCCAATCAGTCAACATTTATTTGTTATGGTCTGTTCCAGCAATGTTGTCAGGATGTTAAAATCAAGCCTGTGTTTCTCTCACCATTTATATGTGTATTGACGTGATAATAATTCGACACCGTTATTTCTTCATTCTGTATTACCATGTTTTTTTCCTCTAAATGTTTGGTTGTCAGTATGCGGATTATACCAGATTGTACGATAAACTACATTGAATGTCACTGGAAATGGTTCTTGTAAATCTCTGTGGCTTGCAGGTTCTCTCATACCTCTTCACACACTGAAGAAACTGACCCAGGGTAAACACTGCATGTTTTAATTCTGTCTATTTTAATACATTTTAGATGTCCTGATTATTCCCATCTATAATTGAAAATAGTTTTGTGGAATTTACTTAATTCTGTTATGTAAAGTGGTTGCACACAATAATTTTGCCTTGATCCTGACACTATTTACAGTTTTTTCCAGACGCTAACAAGCATTTGTCCAAACAGAAGTCACATTTTCAAAATTCTAAACACAATTAGCACATCATCGGTCTTTTGTGGCCATACCATTCACACATTTCATGTTGCTTTCACACAATATGCAGTCAGTGAACATATAAGCTATACCTCCCAACAAAATAGTGGATTGTTTTTCTATTATTTTCGGATGTTAACACACAACATCCCACAATAGCAACAACAATATTCCAAACCTTACATACAGTACAAAAACCTCTGCTTCTGCAATGATATCAGTTCAAAAAATATATATCACAGATGATAAACAAACAATTGAATATATAGATTTTTAAAATTACTCTTTTAAAAAGAAAAAATTAAATACTCAATCCCCAAAGGGAAATTAGTGGCACACTGTAGTGTTAGTAATTCACACATGTATACTGTATGTAAGTATGTACAGGCACACACACACACACACACACACACACACACACACACACACACACACACACACACACACACACACACACACACACACACACACACACACACACACACGGGTCCTGTATGCATGCAGGGGGAGGTAGAGTGGCGGGCCACCTCCCACTGTCAGCTCACACTCCGGTATTTTTTGGGTGAGAGTGGGAATCGAACCGCCAATCTTGGAACATCGGACGACCTGCTCTACCACTGAGTCACTGCCCCCCCATTGACACACAGCTGATCATTGCCAAGGGTGGATCCGGCAGACCAATCACCTTGGATGATATCACAGATTGTAGAGATTACTATTAAGCCCCCCACCCCCCGCCCACCCCTTTTTTCTGGGCTTTTTGCTGTTGTTTTTTGTTGTTCAGAACGCTCTTGTGTGTTTTCATGAATATTTTGTTCACTGTAAGCTTTTTCTGTTCTATCATATTGTAAACAGTATTTTTACTGTACCTCCTGTAATAAACTGTAAAGGAAAAAAACTGATTTGCTCTTCACTAGAATGCTTTTGAATGTGAACATTACATGTGGACATAAAGCTCCCAAACAAAAAAAATTGTGTACGTTTTGCAGGCAAGTACCAGCAAAATTGAAACATGAATGTCTGTGCAACTTTTGTAATGTCAACAATAACTAGTATTTTGAAACCTTGAAACTTTGATTGACTGCATGTACTTTATGAAGTGAAAACAAGCATTATTGTTTGACACAGTGATTTCATTTTGAGTCGAATATCTAGTGTTTTGGTAAAGTGTGTGTGCAGACAAAGAAGTGTTCTATTTTGAAATGAAGAGTTAGTGTTTATTTAGTTAGTGTTTTTGAGAAGAAAATTAACCATTTGGACAATTGTGCTTTCAAGGTGTGAGTCTGTGTTAAGAGTTTAGAAAATGTGACTACTGTTTGGACAAACGCTTATTAGCGACTGAAAAAAACTGTAAATAATACAATTTTGATTTCCATTAGAATGAATGAATGTATGTATGTATGTATGTATGTATGTATGTATGTATGTATGTATGTATGTATGTATGTATGTATGTATGTATGTATGTATTTATTTATTTATTTATTAATGTACTCTCTTTGACTAGACAAATTAGTTTAATTCTGATAAAAGTTATTAAAAACTATGTCTTTTCAGGGTTTCATTTCTGCCATCTGTTCTGTGTGCAGAAACTTTGTCCTGGACGTGTCGGATTTTGTTTTGAAGCTGTGATGGAGATGGAAAGGTGGTTGGTTCTGTTACCTCAGATCAAGAGGGTTCTGGGTTTGACTCCCGTCTAGGAAACTTTTTGTGTCTCGTTTACAAGTTCTTCTAACAGTCATCAAACATGCAAATAACATGTTGGCAAACGGTTTTATGGTGTAGTTTAAAATTACTAATGAGCACATTCAACATAGAAAACAAATAAATACAGTCTAGAATCTAGAGCTATTTTGAGCAACTGATAGGAGTAGTAAAATAAAGTAGGACATCCCAACGAAGGGAATCTTTTGATTGTGGCTGCTTTCAATATGTGTTCTTTGACTTTGACATTCAGGAGTTTCATAATAAACGTCCATGAACATTTTGTATGGAAATTATAATTTATTTATTTTTTATTATGGAAGAAAAAGAACACCCAGTTCACATTCATGAGCTTCCAACAGTTCTGGTTTCTAAACTTGCCTCAACAATTGTTTCTCTGTATATGTTTCTTGATTCTGGCCGACTGAAGCCTTGTGTTGTTCCGTCAACTTCTGTTGACTTTGAATATTGGCTCATTAACATTATCTTTAGCATCAGAAATGTGTTGTACTGCATGTATACATTTTCCTGCTCATTCATATCCTCTGAATTGTTGCTTGTGCACAGTTTTTTATAGTCTACTGTTTATATATTGTTATATTATGGCCTTCATGACTCCATATAGAAACAGATGTGCCCTCTATAAGATCTGACTTGTGTTCTGTGGACTGGATCTGGAGGCTAGGGTTGAGAGGAGTTAGCAATGCTCATGCTGGAAGCCATGGAAATAAACAGTAACTGTTTTGTTCAAGGAGCTGAACAGTCAGTCTTCTTAATTATGCTTGAGGCAACAAAAACAACTGCAAAGACTATTCTGTAAATGAGTTATACCATTTTCACCATGACAGCAATTGGAGTCTTAATCTGACACAACAAATGGATTAGTCATGCTGTTTCAATCAGCAAGACAAGAATAACAGAAAACCTGGATGGTTTTTACTTTCCTGCCAAGGAGAATGGATTACATCACCATGGCCAGACACAGGAGAGAATTCTACCAACATTTAATTAGTGAAGACACAATAAATACTACATAAATGAATTTTTTAGACTGATAATTTCACAGGAAGAAACTTGATCTTGAAACTTGAAATTTGATCAGAATCTTCATTTTGTCAGGTCTGGCCTAACATTTTTCAGTGCAGGATCAATCTTTGTTCCGTCTTTCAAACATAGAACGTTCTGAGTCATCTATGAAACATTTGTTGCTTGGTTCAGGCACAGATTGTGGACTTGTAAAGACCAGTTGTCGCCCATGCAGTATTTAAATGGTGAAAATGATTTGAACTTGAACGGTGGCTCATGCGCTACTATTAAATTTGAGAAGGGCGGTAGTAAACGCTGACTTCAGATCAGATATCAGATTAGACAGTCTGACTCTGATCGACAGCATATCTGCTGCCACATCACAGCAGGAACAGTAACCTCTATGGCACGAATTTATATTTTAGCAGGGAAACAATATTTCACTCGAGTTTTTGGGAGCTTGATGGACCCTGATAATATAGCAATAATAAAATGTGCCCCTCCCTTGACCCCTCCCCAGCTATTGGTTTATTGCCTCAGGGCAACAATGTACTAAAATGCCAGGGTTTTCCATGATAAATGGAATGAAACTCTAATGAGCAATTTATACAAATGACTAAGTTTCATTTGAACAAAAACGAATCATAAACATTGAGGTACATCGATGGCACATTGTTAAAATCAAAATAAAGAAACTGATTTGGTACACACTCTCTCTTATACACACGCACGCACGCACGCACGCACACACACACACACACACTTTACTGACTGACCCCTGACAGTGAAACTGTCCTTTAATGTATTTCTCTCTGCCTGTAAAATGTTGGATCCATTTCTGGTTGAACTACAACTGTTTGATGATGACCAAACAAAATGCAACTAATTTATTAGATAAATTGAAATAATTACTATTGCTACTCAATCCAATATGGGTATTCATTTAATCATACATATCCTTATACTTTTTCAACAAATTGATTTCAATAAGAACAAGGGTTTTTTTTGTTTTTATTTTGTACTGTGTCCAGTTAGGCTTTCCTGAAAGAACTACACCAATCCACAATTAAGAAGCGTCATAAAGAATCAACTGGACTCGGTCTAGGTTGGTTGAAGATCTTTTACCTCTTATCCAGGAGTCTTTTTCAGTTGTAACTGCCTGGTAGAGAGTCCAGATACTTCTTATCCTTTTGGCGCAGAAAACAACAAACAACTAAAACCACCAAGACAATAACAATTGTCATCCTTTTGGATGAAAAGTGAAACGTCTTCAACCAACCTACAGCAAGTCAAGTTGATTATTTTTTGCACTCATTTAGCCCAACGTGGATGACCCAAACAAAACTTCAAAATATATAAAGTTGTGGTGTGAGGACCAAGAATGGGTTTGCTGCCTGAGGGCTACACCACAACATAGAGGGAGAACATTTGTCAATAAGGACAGTACTCTGTATTGATTGACCAGTTCTTGGGTAGTAGTACAGTATAGTGCTTGCTGGATTAGTTGTATTGGCCTAGTCAGACTATTAATAGCATTAAGAAACTATTCATTTTATTAATAATACATTCCTATATATTGTAAAAAAAACAAAACATGAGAATCATAAGCAGAAAACTTTGGTCCATGTGCGTTATGCTGTGTTTTTTCTTTTTTTTTTCTGTGATAAAATTAGAGAAATATTTCTGTGACACAGTAAACAAATCATTCAACAGACATAAAGTCATAAAATCAGTAAATTCTCAGGAATTTTATTTCTATATCAGCGCCAATACAAACCCGTATAAAAGGAATAACATTCACTACCAAAAGCTATGGGCCATATACGAGGCCCCTGAGTGCATTAGACTGAGCTGCAGTACGATTTTATAAAGTATGAATTCAACTTTTTTATTTGTAAATGGAAAAAAACGTGTTGTTACATTTCCAGTAGTGTACAGTCTTGCCTCAAGGATGATTTAGAGATGCTATACACAATCTTCCTTTGTTTGTGTGTAAAGTGTCATATTCTCTTTTAGGAGAGAGCAAAAAACAAAAAAAAAAACAGTTCACACTGAGGTCTGTTGGTAAACCCAGTAACCCAGGAGCTGTTTCTGAAAAGACACACTGCTGTTTAAAATTACAGTATCACACCACAAACAGAATTCCACTCAGGCACCTTGTTCTGGAGGGTGAGACGCAGTTATCAGCCTTACAAAATAAAGTTACTCGAACCTTCACTACCAAATAGTCAAGATGTGATGTGGTAAAACTAACATTTAAATATGTGGAAAACTCTTTCAGAGAAGCCTTCTAATATTTTACTCACCTTGAATTTATTTAATTGTCAGCAGACTAATACTAAACATATTTTAATATAATCCAGTCCAACACAACCCAAGAGCAGAGCACAGACTCGGAGAACAAGACAGTTAACATCCTCTTTTCTGTATCAAAGCCGACAATGGGATAGGGTTGATGGAGTATTTATTTCAATTTTTTCGGCCAAGGAGTCTTCTTTAAACATTTATAAGTATTTATTTATTTATTGCACAGTTGGCATGAATAAACTGGCCACAATCAAAACATAAAATGAACAGATGAATAAATGGAAGTCAAAAATTATCAAATGAATCTGCTATGTTCACTGAAAATACACCAAATCTGACAGATCATAGTTTCCATCTTTCAGTGACAAAGAGCTGTCAGATTAGTCTTTTGGGCCAATGTTGCTTGTTTCAGGATAAATGTGAATCCATCAGGCTGTTGAGAATGGCCTCATAAATATTGACGTATCTGTCATCCTGTCTAATCCTTAATGACATCAATCTTGTGGAGGATGCAGCTGAAGAGACTGAGCCATGTGGGTTTGTCAATGTTTCGTGACTAGTTGTGTGTAGGTTTGGTCAAGCAGAGCTGATTACCTCAGCCAACAACTTCTCTTAACCACTCTTTTGACATGCATGAAACTAATTTATTTAAATAATTTCATTATTTTTATTCTCCTACCTTTAAGCTTTAGTAGTGAAACAGGACTAAGAATGTAATTTACTTGCATCCAAGATTCCTCCTCCTATAGTTCCTGCAATCTTAGCAAAAATATTATTGTGAGAATACGATAATAATGCTGCCGTATAGTCTTGCCTTTTCTGAAAACAAGATGAATGTTGCTTTTACAGCTCGACAAACTAGTCTTTAAGTCCTGTTCTCCTCAAAAACCACCAGAAGCTGTGTGCAGATCTGGATGTTTTAAAACAAGTATTAAATTAGCTCTTTTCTTTCTGCCCAGAAGCTTCATGCATATGCAGGAAAAAGCAATTATTTCAGAGGTATAGGCCTCGTCACAGCCTCCAATAGCACACACACATCACACTGGCCAAAATCCACAATATTTATCGCTGAAATACAGCAGTGGTGAATACGATAAACACCCTTTCTGCAAATATCAAAATTGTTTATTGACATAATTTCAATTATCTTTTGTTTTTGTTTTTTCTGTCTGCCAGCTGGGATATAGGGAACAAGTGAATGAGATTCTGAAGCTCCAGCTAGAAGGCTGCACTGCTTGATGCCTGCAAAGCAAATATGCTGTATTTATATTTTAATGCATTTGTAACAATGAATGTCAGTGCGTGTAGGTGTGACTCGATCACTTCAAATCACATTTTCAAAGGAAAATAAAAAGCAAGATGGGGGGGCGTTCAAGGTAATAAAAATCTACGTGTTGAGAGGAAGTTTCACCTTGAAGGAATAATATTGAATCACGGCGCGGACATAATTCTGAATATTATGTTGGCATGTGTTTGCATTCAGATGATGTAACATGAAGCAGCAGTCGACAAGGATAAAGAGGCAGAACAAACCGTCTGTATGACACCCCGGCGATAGTGCACTTTATTCTACCATGCGTTACAGAGTTAGCTGTTATGACTTCAAACAGTTTTTTGTGGAAATGAGGTGATCGTGTTAAGATGTGTTTTGGGTCAGTGTGTTAGCAGCAGCCCTCCTTACTTCTACACAGAGCAGCACCATTTAAATTACACATAAGTTAATTCCAAAACATCCAATCCTCATTGCATCTTCCTTGGAACAGCGCCACATACATCCGTATTGGTTGATGTTTTCACATGGTCAAAGTGACTAATTAAAAGCTCCGTAAAACGCCTGCCCCAGATAAGGCGGCCGTTGTTTCATTAAAATGTTATGATGGAATTCACACACAGTGACTCTGATCAGTATAATTAAAGTGGAACTGGGCACCAGGTTGTGTGTATTGGCAGCCAGTGGGGCTTTGTTTGGCAGCAGTGACATCCTATCTATTGAACCTGGAGGGGGGAGCTGGAGCTCTTCTTACTGCATTTTCAGGCTTCCTTTGATGAAGTCAAAGCCCACAGATCCACGGAGAGCATCAGGAACGTGTGACAGAAATGATGTCCTACACAATAATATATGGTCAATAACAACAAGTAGACATACAGTATATGTAGACATCAGTGACGTGCGGTCAGGGGAGGCAGGTGAGGCACGACATCACCAATTATAGGTTATTTTTACTCAAAATCGCTGAATTTTCACATTTACCGCTGACATACTGAGAAGAGACTTGCGGCGAGGCACCAGCCAGCAGAGCCTCACCATGGATTGTGCAATGGCTCGTCTAGCTGTGCTGATATGCTATACAGTGAGACCGTAATACTATCTCTCTATATGTCGCTAATAAAATATTAAAATGGTTGCTCTCTGAAGTAAATTTCCATAATTTAGATTGTGTATATAATGTACAGGTTTTTTTTGCCAACAACTGCATGTGTGTAACATATTTCTTGAGTTGAGCGGTCCTGAAACCGCTGGGACAAGGCACTACGTGAGGCCCGATGCTCGGTGCCTCATCGGTAGGGGGCGCTAGTGATCCCAAGGATTCTTCCTCGGCCGTAGAAGAAGTGACAGCAAACTACAGCCATTCATTTGTTTTCCGCTCGCCTTGCCTTAGTATATATATTTTTTTCGCTGCTTTTGTTCAGAAGGAGCGGCGCATGGACTTCATTAATAAGTAAACGTAACATATAAACAAAAATTTAAGCAACAACATAACAACGTATTTTTTAATCAAATGTGCTTATTTGCGTGTTACAGTTTGTGCGTGTAAATAATTCTGCCATGAGACTTTAAAAATAACCCACTCACTGTTGATAATAAGTGGTGAATGAGCTAAGCTGTAGATTCATACGTTTGTAAATCTAATTATGATGAGATCAATGCCTCACCAGCCATGAACCTCACCGCATGTCACTGGTAGACATGTAGATCAGCAATTATATAAAGGAGAGTATGGCTGGATAGTAGTTATAGCTGATCTTTAACAGCATGAAATCAAATCTTTCTCAAGTAAAATGTGTCTTTTGGTAATACACATTAAAATTGATTTAAATATTAATACACATATGTTTACCCTCTTACACAAGTACCCACTCCAAAATATAAATAAACCAAACAGCAAAGAAAATAAAAATGAATACATCTGGCAATGATACCTGTCCATTCCAAGTATACCAGGTAAAATACAGGACAATGTTTATTCAGGGAGAGAACACATGGAACATGTGACACTTATCAATGTGAAACATACACAAATAAAGTATTAGAGAATTAGTGTAAAGAATCAGAGCACCACCAAACAAAACTGTCCAAACACCCTCAGAATATATTTTCTTTGAAACAGACAGAGCTTCAATAAAACTCCTAAAAAGTATGTTTACAGTTCAAAAGAGCACCAGATTTTACCCTCTAAATTAAACTTATTGTGCAAATGGATTTTTAAAGTGAATAAATGTCCCTTAGAAATTTTCGTGAAGCAGACAGGAAACAGTTCACTGTCTATAAAGGTACTGTAGAAGTGAATAAATAAGGGAATGTCGGTTTCATGAGAATAACAGCACAAATAACTCATAAAAATCCTTAAAACTCTAAAGTAACAAATTACCGAGCTGCAAAAGCTGGTTAGGTGAAATTTTAAAATAATTCCCTCAAAGTATGACCACTGTGTCCACCCCCACCCCGTCAAAGAATTTTGGGACGCTCCTGTTGGCAGCGTCTGTATTATTAATGTAAATTCTGCCTCATTAACCGCATTCATTCATGCACAGGATTATAAAAGCTCTGCTGTCCCTGGACTATCACCACCATTTATTACTTTGTGTCATTCTTCTGTGGCCTTGATGTGTGTGTGTGTGTGTGTGTGTATGTGTGTGTGCGTGCGTGTGTGTGTGTGTGTGTGTGTGTGTGCATGTGCGTGTGTGTGTGAGAGAGAGAGAGAGAGAGAGAAAGAGAGAGCGCATATAACACGTTAAACATGTAGTTTTCTTTTGCATTGTGAGGAATGACTATTTCTACGTTCAGAAATAGTCATGAGCAAAGAACAAGCTATTTATTCCCAGCTCTGGCATTTTATTCTAGCTGATTAATTGGTTCATCCAGATGAGAACTGTTTTTGCATCATCATTATGTCTTCAGACCAATTAAACCCACATCACAGGATGTAGTTTCTGTTGCTTTTTATTAGGTGTGACCCAATAAAATCC
Source organism: Antennarius striatus (assembly GCF_040054535.1). Lineage (NCBI taxonomy): Eukaryota > Metazoa > Chordata > Actinopteri > Lophiiformes > Antennariidae > Antennarius > Antennarius striatus. Next base: position 11,325,396 of record NC_090781.1, on the reverse strand, counting down.
ATGGAGTGGGAACAGGATGTTGTCCTCATTCTATTCAACTACCAGTGCTGTTGAAAGTGTATCTGATGTGACTCAGGCAAAGACGCTCAAGGACGAGGTAATTATTTAAAGATTTTTTATGTAATACTGACTTTATGTAATACTGACTTTCTTCCTCATTTTCTGACTGAAATGGAAACCACCTTTACCTTGAAAATTGTGGATTTCTCCTATTAAAATAAACAACTCATGAAATACATACTGTATCTAAAACAGTTCTAGGAATTTGTAGTATTATCACCTTTCAAGTTGATGTGGCTAAAGTGTTAGCGTTTGCATGTTTATACATCTAGCATGCATAGAGCAAATTTAGTATTCATCTGGGGTCAGCTATCTGACCACACAGGTTACAATTTTACTCTCCTGTTAGCTTGTCTTTCTTCTCGTTGCCAAGTTGATCTGTTGAAAAGTCCCAGATTGATAGTGTGTTTAATTTTTTGTTCAGTTTAATTTAGTGTGTTTGGGTATAAAGAGCTTCTCTACTCCCTGCTGCAACAGGAAACTGAGACAAAAGCAGTGAAAGTGAATCCAAACAAAAGCACAAAGACAGAAAATCGTAACAATGACCTGACAGATGCTAAAATGCATCCACTACCGACTACTGAATGGCACAGTAGTCAGATGATAAGCGACAGTGGGTAATCAGCAAATCAAACTTATTTTAGCTGCTTTGAATTAAATTAATTGAGCTCAATGAAAAATATGAACTGTTTGATTTTGTCATGAACTGAGATATACAAAGGGTATTTATCTTTATTTACTTTTATATTGTTTAGATTTTCAGTGAATTATTTTATTGTACTGTATGATACACTTTCACTTTTTGAAATGTGTTTTATGATTAAAGTTATTATTGTGATGTTCAGTCTTTTCTCAACATTTATAGTTTGCAGTTAATTTTACGAAAATCCCTGCAACCATCTGCGAGTTGTGTCGGATTCACACACAGCTTTCGGTACATGCTACTGCATTTGTAAATAAACACGAGAAGCCCTGTTGCACTTTCAGAAATTCAGTCACATTCACAACATATAACTTCAAGCTAAGCACACATCGATTTAAAAACCTGGAGAAATACCTGAGATTAATTTTTGAGTGATTGAATCTTAAAACCATGCTGGTGCCTCAACTCAAACTGTCATCACATTAATGATGTTTTTCTGAAAGGCTGGTGAGGAGAGGAGAGTCCTCTCACATTTTTAATGTGAGAATATGGAAGAGTTGTTTTCTCCCTGTTTATTCTGGGACAGATAAGAAGGTTTATAAAGTCTGTACCTATAGAACACAGTTATATTTATAATTGGCAGCATTCAGTTACCACATAGGTGGTGTGGCTTATTGTAATAAGTTTAAATGCAGTAATGATAATCAGTGATCAATGTGCATTTTAAAACTTGTTTTTTCATTCAACCCTTCAGCTTGATGCCATATCTACTTTAAAAAAATCCAAGGGATGAATTTCGAGAGCCTCGTTGTTTGACAATAACTCAGATCAGTCGGTGAAAAAGAATCACGGAAACATTAAAAGCAATCAAACTTTCCACTGATCTCATCTTTAAGGCGTGTCAAGATGACACACGAATCATTATGTTCAACAGTTAAATATTTATAGGAGATTCATTTCGTCATTGTTAGTATTTATATTCATCTGGGTTACAGGGTTCTTTCTCATAGGATTGGACCTGACCCTTATTGACATTTTTCAGTTGCATCATAAGAAAAGTCTGATCTGTGCTTGGGTCAAATCAGAGTCACTTACCAACTAAAGGGCATCTAATCTTACATACGTATGTGGCTGAGTAAAGAATGAAAAGGAGTGAAGAAAACACATGTGTCACTGAAACCTTGAAAACATGTGGATAATACAGTATTTATACTATTCATTTGAATCGGTACAGTCTCTGTGAAGCAACCTGCAGCAAGACACCCCCCAGTCTGCCTACAGGTCTTTTAATGTACTCGTGAGTATTTGTGCATCTGCATAAGCTTCAAAATAAAACTTCAGCAGTCCAGATCAAATAAAAGCACATCAAAAGCTTTTAAATAGCATATTCTACTCTGAGCACACCGGACAGTGTTCGTGTGCAGAGCTGACACTTTTCTTAAAATGTCAGCTTTCTTCTTCTCACTGAAAATTAAAGACCTGGCCTGGCTTCCTTGCGGGGGGTTGTGATGAGTATGTGTGAGAGGGTGAGGCAGAGTAAGCCTTTTTGATCTGACAAGCTTGAATTTAATGGACTGTAATGGGGCTACGGAGGACACATTAGAGGAATGATGTCAAGAAGCAGAGGTAGTTTCCTTTTTAGCTCACGTCCTTCACCGTGTTGACTAAGGGGTGCAGACAGACTGGTGGCAACTGTTGCTTTGAACCACAGCAACAGTCTGCTCAGGCTTCCCTGATATGGTAAGTCTGGAAAAAATCAAAATCAAGTTTATTTGCAACCACAGATTGCCCTTAGATAGCCTGAGAAATGCTTTTATCTATGAAAGAGAGTTGAAGCTATTGTTTTATTCACCATCTGTATTCATGAGAGTCTCTTTGTGCTTTTTCAGTTTGGTTTACAAATTCCTGCCGTTGGGGCCACCATGAAATATTTAGATTTTGTTTTTATTTTTTTTTATCTTCATAAAAAAAAGTTGCAACTTTTGCACACCACCTTCACGGATGTGAAGTTCTACAGAGGTAATGATTTCATAGTGTAACACAAGTTTTTCAGATTCTGACAGTCTCCTCCCGAGCGTTCATGGGATAGTACAGAGTTGCACCAAAGCTGATGGGATAGATGGTATCTCAGTCTCCCTGTTGAGACGACTTAGCAAAGTGAGATGGGAGGCAGAGTTTTTTTTCCCCCCAATGGCTTTAACATCTTATTTTTAGCAACGCAGAGAGAACTACTGACATGAGTAGCAGCAGTCCCCTGTGATGGAGTGGCACTCACAACACTGATTCACCGTTTTCTGTCAGTGCTGTGGGGATGTGATGTGGGTGCTTGATTCTCCGACTCAGAGCCCGAGGGAGATGGCAAAGGACACCGTTGGGTACATTTTTACATTTTTATGGCACGCTCTGGAAACCTTATTACAAAAGATGACAGACGATTCTTTGTTTTTAAATTAAAATAAGAAGAAAAAAATCCATTTCTCATTTTTTGTGCTCTGTTTATCTATTCATTCATCTGCCCATTTATCACACTTGTCACTAGGACTTGCCTCACCAATTTTTTTTAACCATTTTGTTTTCCTTCCAGCCAGTTAACTGCCTGCCTCCAGTAAACATGTCATGTCAGAACCATTGTTCCTTTTTGTATTAATGAGCTAAAAGTGAACAAGTTTTACTTTTGAGGCCACATTTGTACTGCTGACAAAATAGATGAGGGTGGAATTCAGTGAAATAATCATTGAAAGCAAATTCTTCAGGAAACTTACTTTGAGAATATAAATGATGTATCTGTATCAGGTATGTTTTCGGTCAATTTACAGACTCGGATCAAACGGAGCAATTTCACACTAAACTTGGTTGTGTAGCTACAAATCAAGCAAGGCTAGTAAATAACAAGAAAGAAGAAAGTTTTTCTTCATCCTCAATCCTCACTCCACTATAGAGAACATCGATACTGTAGCTTTAGCCACTTTTTATTTTATATTACAATTACACTTTATATGTTCACAGTCTCCAGCATCAAAAGAACAGAAAGAAGTACAGTCACTCACAGACCAAATGTACTCATTTCTGTACATTAAGGGACCATTAATGGAACTTAAGACACCAAAAAGTGTGTATTACAAAGAGTAGACTGAAAAAAATGTACTGTAAGTTTCATCAATATTGTTTTGAATTGAACTGCACGTCATATCAACACAGCATTGATCTCCAATGAAGATAGATGGTGTCAGAGAATGTTTATTGTTTATCAGTCATTCATCCATTCATCCATGATCACAATCGTCTCCTCATATCTTCTTTGTGGGTTACGGTTCTGCTGGATTCTATCCCAGCTGGCTATGGGCGAAACGTGGGGTACACCTCAGATAGGACGCCAAGGCATCGTAGGGCCACATGCTCACCAGTCGTGGTGTTTGTATTCTTCTTTCATACTGATGTTTGCTGTTCTACTAAATAATCAATATTAGAAAGCGTGCACACACACACGCACGCACGCACACACGCACGCACACACGCACGCACACACAGCAGGTTAGGCCCCACCTATTCTTTGAGTGTTTTTTGGTCCTTCATCCATTCTGTATAACCAGTGGACCAGAGAATGCTTAAAAATAAATTGCCTGCCAAATAATTTGGTCCCTCGCAGGCAGCAGCCTCCTGACTCCAACCAGGATGTTTTTTTCTGACTTATGGCATTACAATAAACCTCTGAACTGGTCAGGACTTCCTGCACCACAAGCCTTTACTCCAACTGGGACTGTTTTGTTTAAAAAAATGCACGGCTGTCAGACGTGCACTGTTTAGGTGGTACAAGCAGCATGACCTGAGCTGCCTTGGCCTTGAGCAATTAGCTGAGAGAACTGCAAATGCACCTATCCCATTAAAGCAGGGCTTGATTCACTTGTCACAAAATCAATGCTCATCTGTCCCTTAAAATAGGAAGCAGGAAAGACTTGGAAAGTGTAAAAGAAGCTGTGCCTGTCCTACATTTACTGTCATATTCCTTCCATATTCCTTTCTTTGATTCACGGTACTGTCAGGGAGCAGCAAATGCGTTTATACGGCAAACCCACTGGATCACAGGCAGGTCTTTCGCTTCTCATGTTCTTTGTTGTTTTTGTAGCAATGCTTGTAGTTTTTCACAAAAACTCCCCCGTAAAAAATCATTTAGATATCCTGGTTTTTACACAGTCTGCCATCTCCCTTCTTTCCCAATCTGACGTATTTCACTCCTAATGAAAAGAAACTGATCTCAAAGGAATACTTTTACTTTGATACGACATTTTGTTCTAATTGCACGCTTACTTAACTTTGGACATTTGTTGCCTTGTAAGCTTATTCAGCTTACTCTGTTTTCTCAGCAAATCCGTGTATTGATAATAAACCAAATATTGCCTTTTCCCTCTCAGGCCTAAATGAAGTAACATCAAGAAGAGTGAAAAAAAAAGATCAATGGTACTCAACCAAATAGTGATAACATCCAATTTTCTGCAACAGCAGTCAGCATTGCTTCCTTTTAAAGGTGAACAGAAGTGATTTGTGAGCTAAAACATTATTTTAATATATTGAACAGTGTCGTATGACATTTTTACTCGCTTGAGAGAGTTTGACATTTGTCTTTTCGGGATGTTGGATCAGACAATGGAAGCAAATGTGATGTTTGAGGAACGTCTTGAAAAGTCTTCCACAAATAAGATTTTACTCTTTCGTGTGTTTACATTGCACAATAGACAAATATGTTTATCAGTTGTAAACACAACCATCCCATCCAGAAGCATCATTTCTGACTCTAGCCATCAGGAAAACATTGACGCATCAACAGCAATGATGTTTCTTTTGGGTCGGTTTGCTTTAATTGTTACTTTGTAACAACTGATCATGGATGACATGGTGGTAGAATGGGTTGTGGGTTTGATTAGTTTCTGTGCAGAGTTTACGTGTTCTCTCTGTTTTTGCATGAGTTCTCTGCAGCTTCCGCCCACCTCCACAAACATGCAGCTCAACTGTGGCACTTTGAAGGTCACCGTTGTTGAACTGATCACTGTGAGTGTGCGCATGAGTGGTCGTTTGTCTATTGTGTGGCCCCATGTTGCTCTGGTGACTCATCCAGGGTGTACCCTGTCTCTCGCCCGCAGTAAATGTGCCAGGAAGATCCGTAGCCCAAAGAAGTAAATCGGCTGAAAATGAGATGGATACAGTCATCTTGTCTTCGAGAAGATGGATGGATGGATTCCATAGTCGATGTGTTTGAGTGTACAAGTTTAGGAATTTAGAAAACATTTTAGAAAAAATGTGTCATATTTTTCTGTTAATAAACACCTGTGATCATGTTATACAGAGTTCAACAAAAGGTAAAAAAGAAAATACCAACATCATAATTCATAATTTACTGTCACAGAAATTAATCTTAACTTTTAAAGTTGCTCATTTTGGTGTCCCCCCCACGGATGATGTACTGCACACAAACCACAACTCTTGCATACGAGGAAAAATCCAACATAGTATGTATAAATTCAGATGTACCTTTAGTACACTGGCATTTAGCTACAGTCTGACTTCATTAGTGTGCTTGATTTCTCTGAACACAGCTGGAGTCGGCTGCCTGCTTGGGCGGCACAATCATACTTGGAAGCCATACAAACATACTGATAAACCCATGTGTGTGTGTGTGTGTGTGTGTGTGTGTGTGTGTGTATGAATACAGGGCGGTGAACATTGCATATAAAATAATGTGTTCCTCAGTGTGTGCTTGTGTGTATTATTCGAGTATGTTGCACTGCGTGTCAGTGTGGGTGTGTGTTTATCAGAGTGATGCCTGTGCCGTGGGGCAGGAGCAAAGAACGACGGAGTGAGACAAGCTTGAACTCAACCTTGGATGCCCTGCAGCTTCCCACTGAGTGGGAGCGTGTGGATGTGAAGGGACACACTGTCTCCTTCTGATGGAGTGGCAACATTTCAGTGTAATCTAGGAGTGGTGTCAAAAAAAAAAAAAGCCATCAAACTCAGTAATCCCTGCATTTCCCACTCACTGTCATGTATAGAAGCCTTAACTGATGTAGGAGGATGTTATCTCTGTTGTATTCATTAGCGTTGAGTCTGTATTGTGCTGCAAATCAGCAAGATAGTAAAATAGAACTCTCTTTGATTAATTAACTCTATTTATTATCAGCGTGTAATAAACATGCAGCTTCAAAGTATTGGCTTGGGAGACAGTACCTGTGTGGTGTTGGAGTGTGTGCAGAATGTGACATGATAATCAGATACTGCTGGCCAGGTGATCAGGCCCATCAGCTGAGATGGGCGCCCTTCATTATATTCAAACAGCACTGAGCTGAAACAGGGGAGCGTCCTGACTCTCCTGGTAAGTCTGTTATTTTTCCAGCAGCAGAGAGGATTAAGAAGGTTTGGGAGGTTCTGTCACTGGCTCGCCTCAAGGTGAGTGACAAAATCACTACATCATCAGCATATTTTATTCCCTTTGAGCCCGTCGGCAAGAGAGCCAAAGAGCCACTTTGTCAGGGGATCAGAACAGAGTTTTATTCAAATTAAAAATCTTGAGCTCTCTGACATGGACTCCTAAATGTGGTATGAAAGAGAAATCTCTAATTTTCCATCTCTTGCTCAGAGCTCAAGGAGAACAGCTTTACGCCGTTACCCTCCGACTCTCCAGAGGACCACAGTTCTGGATTTCAATTATGATGTCTTGTAACATTTCAAACCCACAGCTAGGCAGAATTTCTATTTCAATATTTACTTAGATGACGCAAACACAGAATTATTAAAGATTGAAACTATTAATTATAACATTAAATGCACTATTCATTACTTTTCTTTATGCATTCCCAGTTTCACAGTAACTTATAGAAAGTTTTGGGAAGACACATAAATACTAGAAAGAAAATACAATCCCTAAACATTTAGTCTCACTAGACACCAGAATAGAATAGAATAGAATAGAATAGAATAGAATAGAATAGAATAGAATAGAATAGAATAGAATAGAATAGAATAGAATAGAATAGAATAGAATAGAAAACCCATACTGCCATTGCACGAATGTACCTCCTGGTTGATCCCCATTCAATTCTAAAAACTTATTGGCTTATTGTAACTACAACCTGAAAAGACTTTTGCAAAGAAAGAAAGAAAATCACAACAGAATACAGTTAGTGTCATAGCAATGGATAAAAAATAACACTGAAATAGAACATGATCGGTCTATGTATTTTTGGCTCTTTGAATGTCACAGTTGTTGGCTGTGCCATTCTGGGATTGAAGAAGGCAGCCACAGATTTTTTTGGGTGTTGTGTTTAGTTGAATGTCATGTCTTGAGGAATTTTCAGCTCATTTTTGGGTTGTTTACCTGGAGTCTGTGCTGTAATCGATTCTTTTTATTTTACAAACCATGTCCAATTTAAAGGTTAAACTACTGCAGGTGTCATTTTTATGTTGCCAATAGCCTTGAAGAAGACAAAACAAAATGTTTTCCCTTCTCTCAGCTTTTCTGTCGCTTAACAGTGTCAGCGTCAGGGAGGGGTTCTTCGTTAGCCATGAGCCTCACCCCTCCTCGACTGCTTCACATGCACGGGACAACAGCTCTATTCCTCGGGCCTCCATGGTTCATTGCTTGTGCTAATTGTTGGCATTGATCAAAAAGAAATAGAGCAGAGACACAAAATCCTTAATAGTTGCTGAGTAACGAGCGAAGAGCAAATCAAGGGATACCTGATCATTAACAAATCACTAAGTAGTTGTTTCGTAATGAGGAATGATGTATCCTGTTGTCTCTGGTTTATCATAAAATACTAACAGTAAATTCTATGTAAACATGAGAGAACACTGTTTTGTTGGATGAGGCCGTTTTGCAAAAATGACAAACTATTACTTTGAGTAAAATTATTATAAACTAAATATTTACCTTCTTAGTAGTTTTACTTGGTCCGTGGCCACTGTAGAACACATAACGGTCGGCTTTTTTCACTGTAAAATCATCAACCAAAACCTTGACTCATGAAAAGTAGAACTGCACCAACCCACCCCTCCCTTCTCCAGCCTGTGAAGCAACAATGATTTAACCCAGATGTATTGTTATGCAGACACATGCCAAGCTGCCATTCAGTAATATTTCTGCATATTCCATCTGACTGGAGGTCAAACATGAGAGGATTAGCGAGTTTGTGATCCAAGCAGGTGCTGGTGTGGCCTTAGGCTGCTCCAGTCCTCTCAGTTCAGTGTGCAGGCTGGCTGCTTTGCAGAATTGGGGCACAGCACCGCTCTGGGGGGGATTTTGAGCTAAATAAATAGACAAAATAAAGGAGCTGGAATAAGAAAGGGCTTATGAAAAAAGAGGTGATATCTGCTTTGTGACTGAGTGGGGAGAGTGGGAGGAAGAATTGGAACAGGTGCAAGGACTCTGGCATTTTGTGCCATGCCTGTTTTTAATTGTTATGTCCCCATTGTGGTTTCTTCCCTCCCCTCACCCACATTTTCTAACTCATTTTCAATTTTCTAATTGCATGGTTTTAATTAAAAACACTCAAAGTGACAGTGTATCAATTAAAAGTGAAGAAGTGGGCAGTGATACCAGGCATTATTTCCACAGAATTGTATTGTTTTAGGATGAATGCTGCTCCGCCCCCCCCCCCCACTTTCTCACTCTCAGTGTGTGTGTGTGTGTGTGTGTAATTTTACCTTGAGCCTAAAATTGCAGATAATGATGAAAAAAAAGAAAAAATACTCTAAGTATCATTATCAAAACCCCTAAATGACACATGACTTGTGACGTGCTTATATCCGAATCAAACCTTGTTCATAAAATTGGATGAAGCTTTATTCAATTAAATATATTATTTCAGTTTGTTGGAATTTAATCCTGCAGCCAAAATAATGATTTTAGTGCATCACAAATAGGAAAACAGAAAATGAAAATCAGTCAACTAGATGATGAGCTGGTCCTCTAAATGAGATGGGATGGGGGCAATCGCTGCTGCTAGTGAGTAGATGAGTATCAAACACCAGATCCCAGACCTGCAATCAGTTTAAATATAATTACACAGCACTCTCATCCAGGCATATAACCACTTCTTCTGTGCTCATTTATCATCGAACACAATTTGAAAAAAGTTTAATGGAACACTAACCTGTGGATCAATTTCCATCACAGTGAGGGAACATAAAGAAAAGGAAATAGAATTCACATTCTAAAGGCCTATTAATAACAATAATAGCCTGGAAAAATCTACAGATTTCATGTGACACTTTCATTAATATCCTTAGTGGTTTTCGGATGATTTACTGAACTGCAATATATCACAGCAAAACTCTGTCATCTTTGAATTTTCTTGTTTCCTACTGGTCATGAACTTATTCCATGTTTTACTTCTGTTGTTTTCACTCCTTTTTTGGTTCACTAATATTTGCCTGCTCTTTTTGGAGGATGCCCAATTTAGCCGGCATGGTCTGATCAAGGAGAGACAAATTATAAACTAAAGCAAGGACTGGACTGGAAACAGCTTCGAAAACAATCTAAATTCCCTGACAGAGTTGATTAGTAGTTAAAACACATTAAAACAAGTAAAAGTTAGAACAGGGTGCAGCGGAGGGGGGCTGGGGACTTACTCCTCACTACAAACAAGCCAGTAACTGCAGCAATAAACAGACTGTGTTGGCAACAGTAGACATAAGAAGATATAGATTTTAATATCTTTATAAACACTTTTTTACTCTTGTTTTCTGATGATAACTTACAGAAGATCGAATGATATCAAAGAAAGAAGATGAGGAGGCATACAATAGAACAAGTGACAGAAAGGTGAGGATTTGTGCATTGACAGATACAGGACAAGGATTGTAAAACATGACATGAATGTAGAACAAATCAATAGAAATCAAAATTGAAAACTCCTCCTGACAGGGGGAGTATACAACCCTGTTATCATCATCAATGTCATTGATATTGTTTTTTCTCATAGTAGTACAGTAAATGATTAATATCAGCACTGCAAGAAGTCTTCGTCTCCATTGTCACAGGTCACATCATTGATACAAACACTGTCTTGTTCATAGATTTAATGGAGGCACAAAAGCTCCTGAAGATGTCCTGTAATTGTACATCTGTCAATCGGCATTGTTCTTCATCCTCGTGTTACTTCAGAAGCAACTGTCTCGATCTTGGCTCCTCGAGTCTATGAACAATTACATCAGTCAATTAAGAAGAGCAATTCTGTCTGATCCTCATCGTACCAAACTCCATTCAAAATGTCTTTCATAATCTTTTACCGATCACATGAGTCAGCAAAGGTCCACACATATTTTTTGAAAAGTCTTTTTCTCATATTCTTTTAAAGTCTTTAAAAATGTGTTCCTCACGTTCCCAGGCTGGCGTGCCTTCTCTCTGGTGTGACCAGTTCAGCAGAGCCTCACTGGGAAACTTAAAAAGCCCCCTTTTTGACCCTCAACCTGTGAGGCTCTGCAACAGGGATCAATTTCTACATCGATTTAGTCTTAGAAAAGTCAAATGAACAACTGCTGACACAAGATATAGACAGACTTGTTGTTATTCACAGCTTCCAGAGACACGTGGGTTTTCCAAGCAAATGAAAATAGCGCAATGCAGTCCTCATCATATCGAGACAATTAGCAGCTTAGTATTCAGTTGCACAGAGGGAGAGACGTGTTGTAAATGAAGATAAATGCCAACTTGTGAGCAGAAAATCAAATAATAGGGATTGCTGGTAAAAAGGAAAAAATGTTGAGGTGTGTGTGAGTAGGTGTTACAATTTGCTGGAGCTTCATTAGCAGATGAGCTAACTGGCTCCTCTACTTGGGTTATAGGACAACACTGAATGGCACATTCTTATGTCAGAAGCTTATTAACTTTCCCTTCTTTTAGGAAAAACACACGAATCACATCTGGATGCAACATAAGAACATATTTAGTGAAAAGGATGAACAATATAGTCCTGATAGAAGATTTTTTTATGTAGTATTTTGTGAATTGAAAATTTATGCTTGGCTTTTTTGACCCAAAGCACAACAACTACCAGGTTTTACCTCATTTACTCTGTCATCTCATCCTCTTTGTCTCTATTTTCACCAATTTTTGGTTGTTTAAGTTCAAGCTGAGTGAAAAACTGAAGCTTATATAATATACTACGACACATGAAGATGAAATCATAACGGCAGTGGCAGTGAAAGCTTGGTCTGCATTAACCTTTCAACATTCTCTGATCTCAGTTCCTCTGATTCTTGTGCTGTGAGTCTATCTGTTGGAGATGTTTGATGTTTGATGCCTGTTTCAGTCTGAACATTAAAGCTCTCTGCACAACATTGACACATATAATCACACTCACACATACATACATAAACTCCTGTAGTGCAGGAGCAAGAGAGGGTCCTGGGGCTGTGGGCTTTTTTTTTTTTTTTGTGTTTAGCAGTTGCCAAATCCTCTGAAGGTCAACGGAGAATGTTGTCAATATTTGTCGTTATCAAGGCCACAGAGAGGGCATAGACATGTAGTAAGGACTGGGACAAGGATGCCCTATTGTTGGCTTGCTGAACCCCACTTGGGGGGCGAACAGTGGTCCGCGGAGTGCACTTCTGTTTTCTCCGTGTGACGGTACCATCTGGAGATGTGTGGTCATGTTTTCCCCTGTCTGTGAAATCTGGGGAGGACTCCTCCTTGTCTGCCATGACCTCTTTTGAGTGATGAACCTCGTTGTCACCCTTCCCCTTGCTGGCCCTGTTACGAGGCTTTGTGCAGTTCCGAGAACGGCCAGGCCTCGAGGGGTGGACAACATGGGTCTGCCCCCCAGAGCCCACCGCGACGCCTCGATTCAGCGACGGACTCATCGTGCCAGATAAATTGTTAGTCTGGGCTCTTGACTCTGAAGCAAGACTGGGTGCACAGTTGGAGAAATCTTCCTTGCTCAACTCCTTGAGGTCTTTTCCAACCATATCTGCAGGAGTGTGGCAACCCACCGAAGATGTCGAACCTCGGAAACGTTTCAACCATTCCCATAGTGACAGGGCCTTGCAGTCACATGACCAGGGGTTGTCATTGAGCCGCAGGTATTCCAAGGCAGGCAGTGTATCCAGGCACTGTCCGGACAGCTGTATCAGAGAGTTGTTGAACAGGTATAGGGTGGTGAGACGTTTCAGGTCATGGAAGGCCAGGCGATCAACCCATTCAATCTGGTTCTGGTGAAGAAGCAGTCGGTCCAAAGCTCGAAGACCTCTGAAGGTGTTCTGGTTAATGCTCCACAGACGGTTTCCATGCAGGAACAGATGGCTTAAGTTCTGAAGGTCCATGAAAGTGTCATCTGGCAGGAACTTCAGGTGATTATCCTGCAGAAATTCAGAGGGCATATAATAACAAGACTTTAAATTCCGACGTTACTGTAGTGCATTACTGTAACCTTAACTTGCATCATGGCAACATGGCATGTGATATATATATATATATATATATATATATATATATATATATATATATATATATATATATATAATATATATATAATATATATATAATATATATATAATATATATATATTACTGTAGTGCATTACTGTAACCTTAACTTGCATATATATATATATATATATATATACACCATATATCCCATTAAGTTGGACATTTAAAACTGGACACGACTATCAAGAAGTGCTGAAGAGATAAACATTCCATTAAGCTGCCTGCAGAAAAGTGTTTGCAGCACTTTTTTGTTTTATGGGAAGAATATGCATAAAGGAGAGATAGTTTTCTTGTGTTTTTTTCTAGACATTCACCTACTGGAGGGAGAAGACACACAAGAATGAACAGAAATTAATTGTGCAACATCTGAATTAATCAAAGCAAACATATGCTGAATCAATTTGTTTATTTGGAAAAGCGTCCGCCCTGATGAACTACAATAAATCTGACTCATGTACCTGCAAGTAGAGATACTGCAGGTTTCTGAGGCCTTGGAAGATGTTATTAGGAAGTGAACTGAGCCCACAGCGGTACAGATGTAATGCATTCAAGCGACTCAGCCCGTGAAAGGTGTCTTCGGCTAGGGAGCGCAGGTGGCGGTTGTCACCCAGATCCAGCTCCTCAAGCAGCATGAAGCCATGGAAGGTGGATGGTTCAATGTATGTAATGTTATTGGAGTAGATCCAGAGAGTGACCGTGTCAGAGCTGAAGTGGCCCCGAAGTAAGCGATGGATCTTATTGTTCTGTAAGAAGATGCGCTCGCTGTCAGGAGGAATGCCCTCTGGGACCGTCAGGAAGTTGTGGGCCTGGCAAGAGACGGTGCTGGGAGCAGTGTAGCAGATACAGTGACGGGGGCAGGACCAGGAAAACTCCAGCCCCCAGAGAACCAGAAGGAACTCGAGCCCGCAGCCTAGAAAGAGAGAGAGAAAAACAAATGAAGTGACTTTAGTAATGCTAACGTGCTGTTCTTTAACAAATGCTTAAAATGATAACATTTACTTGCAAATATCATTGTAAGTGCATCTTATGTGGATGAGGATAGTATGAGCTCAACAGTTAAAAAACCTTCAACCGCAAACAATAACATCAAATTTATCATTCAGGGTGTCTGGAAATTCAATGAAGATCAATCTCTTTTCAAATTGTGTAACTCTGAAATATAAATGACACCCGCACTAATATGAATGGCTCAAGGAAATGTTTTATGACAATCGATCTTCACTTTGTATTTCAGTCTGGACCAAAGTGCTTGCACCAACCAAATGACTGACAGATTCAGATTGCCATCCTGTCTCTTCCTGTGTGTTTAAACATTAATAATACAGTAGGCACTGATGCAATCCAATACATGTGAGGAAAAAAGATCAATGAACAAAATCCACTAGCAATTGAGTCATGACTTTGCAAACAAATGTATACTCCGATTTTATGCCAAATAGGGGCATGTATTGCTCATCCACGATCCTTTTTTGTGATTTTTTTTTCATGAAGCAGTGATATTGTCTTTCTGATTGGTTATACTCTCATCTCACTGCCTGCTACACATATGAACCTCATCTTTTACTTTTTATTGACCAAATCCTCTGAGCTTGTTTGGGCCCACAAGATGAGAATGCACAATAACACCTGCTCCTGTACCACACAAAGCATTTCAATGAAGCTGATTGGACCCCTGTGATGGTGCTTTTGTCTGATTCAACATGTATGCTGCCATTTCAGAAGTTATCTTGTCCAATATTCTGCCACCGCAGGAAGACTTAAGTGTCATTAACAGTCCGATCCCTTCCCTGTATCGATTGTCACTGTTTTCCAGGGAGCAGAGGCTATGATCTGTCTTTCTGCGCTATTTAATGGGGCATGGGTCTCTTATTTAAACTTGAACTAAAGCACTTTCTGGTGACATGATTCCCTTGATCCCTCAGACTGAGGTTGCCTTATCCACAGTCTCATGAAAAATAAGCACAATTATTCACCCTCATGAAAGTTCCATCTGACAATTCCCAGCTGTCTCTAACTCAATTTATTATTCACAGCATATTGGAGGCTTGATTAACTGCCTCTAATCAATACAACTCCGTTGCCTTTTAACTCAGCTTGTAATCCTTGGTCTTCTATGTTCAAAATTCAGGATATAATAATTATTCTGCAGAATTATTCTCCCCCAACAGACAGGTGTATTTATCTCATATATTTTTGTGCCAAACTGCAGCTTAGATGTGACATTCAGCATCTGACTTCACTGACCTTTAACAGTAATTCTCTGTGTTTCGTTGCAGAGCTAGAGCATGAAGCTGTGTGTCACCTGAACAGGAGTGTGCTCTCCTGGGCTCATATCTAATCCTATTAAGCTCTGCCACTGGGCAATAATGAGAATGCATGCAATGTTCTAAAACAGCAATGTCCCTGCTAAATGCGACGATTCTTAACGGTTTAACACTGTCAAAAGTTTGTTTATGAGTGTGCATTTGTTTGTGTGGGGATGTAAGGGAATACTGTATGTTGTGGCCATAACGTACCAAGAGAGCAGTACAACAGACATTTTATTTTGATCCCCTGATTTGCTTAAAGACACTGAGCCTTTTATACCAAAGCAGACATGCTCAGGTTTGTTACGCAGTGATGACAAAAAATATGTCCCAGTTCATTGCTGTTGCACATCTGTATTTTCTCTCCTTTGTTGTTTTTAATAATGTTATATAGAGCACAGACCATACTGACTGTTTCACTAAGTTAGAATATTTTGGTTCATGCCTGGGAAATAAAGGTCTGCTGATTAAAAGGTGTGCTTCTAAGCAAAACGAGTGAATTTTCCAAGATGCTTTGTGGAGAATGTGTACAATAACCAGCAGCAAACAGGGAAGTAAATGGTATTGCTATTTGCTCACCCTTTATTATCATATTGGCCTTTATAGTAGAAACAACCTTTTTACATTTACTCTGTAATGCAATGATACCTATTTCATTCATCTGCCCCAGCAGGGATCAATGTGAGACATTCCAATATCCATTACAGCAATCTTTCTTTCATTCCAGTAATTTGATTTTTTTTTTTGGCCTTAAAATATTTCCATTAATACTTTAATTCACGCGTGTCTGTAAAAGGTAGGTAGGTAAGAGATCTCGAGCACGAAAATCACCAGAGCAGGTGAGGCTCATTGGAAAAGCAGGGTGAGTAATGAGAAAGTACTGTAGACGCTGCTTAAATGGTGAAATCATTTGAATCAGTGATCTGTTAAACACATTGGAATGAAAGTATGAATGAAAACTTCTCCACTGGTGTTCTGCATATGGGTCCTAACCCTAGTGATGTTCGAATAGCGCCCCATGGGTCTTCGAACTATTTGGGACAATTGTGTCAAAAACTGGTTCATTACTCGGCGCCCCATTCATTGTGAATGAATGGGGATGCCACCCTCTTTGTCAGGGTGTCTGTACTGCAGCCACACAACGGTCGATGAGCCTGGAAAACAGCGCTTTGATGTTTCATGTATTGCATATATTTTCTGAATAAAACCGAGCCACCTCATAAAGCATTCGCTTCAGGTTGATTGGCCGGTCCCATATTGCCCGTAGGACTGAGTGTGTGTGTGCATGGTTGTTTGTCTTTGTGTGTGGCTCAGGTGTCGTGCACTGGTGTCGTGCATGGAGTGTCCCCCGCCTCACTCCCTGTGCCAGCTGAGATAGGCTCCAGCTCCCTGTGACCCGCTACGGCGAATGAAGCGGCAGAAAATGAATAATTACATCCCGCTTCAAAGCGGTGATGAGTTGTAACTGTCAGTGTTCGTGTGTTTGTCCGTTTGTTTGTCCGTCCATCCATCCGTCTGTTCGTTTGTCCACCAAATATCTTCACAACCGTTGCAGATAGAAAAATGAAACAAAAAACACATTACACGGGCAGCAAAGGGGATAAAAATGAAATGATGCTGTTGACCTTGTGAAAAGTAAGTCAAGGTCAAATTTTAACTTTTGTACACTCAGGACCTGGATAAGATAGAAAGATGAGGGAGAAGGCCAGTGTAAGACCATAGATCAAAGCTAGTGCTTTGATCTATGAAAGTATGTCAGAGCACTAGCTTTGATCTTTGACCTATGCAATTCTAAATGTTCCCAGACTTGAGATCTTTTTCCTGTTGGTTCTTTTGCAAAGCAACTTTAGCAGTACCAACGCTAATCTGATTAATCCAGAAGGTATTGACACAATAGGCAGCGCAACACGCTGGTTAATCCATTGTTTCACATCTGGGACCTACCGGTGTTTCAAATCTCCGCCCATTTATCCGAACCACTACACTGGTTCATCTGGTAAATGAAGAGCTTAGTGTTTCACCAAGTGAAAAAAAAACTTGATGTTTCACCTGGTGATTGAAGCACTTAAGTGTTTTGAATGTGAATGAACCACTTGAGTGGTTCAAACATGATCAGTCTTGTGGTTTTTTTGCGTTTGAAGCAGGCTTCAAAGCAGTGGTTCAGAAAAATAAACCCTACTGAGTCTGGGGCGTATATCGGATCAAAGTGAACATCACTAGTCCTAACCCTACACACAACACAGTGGCATCACATGACGTAACAGTGTCGCTGAAGATATCTACCAACCGGTCCAACTGCAGTACACCTGCAGGTCTGTGCAAACTCATGTTGTGACAGCTTCCAGAAAAGTTGGTGTACATGTTTCCAGTCAACAGTAGGAGGTGATGCCATTGTGTATTAGGTGATTTTTTATCGCAGATAACTGACATATGCAATTGTGTGTTGGGGTGGTGGGGCCAGGAAAAGAGATATGGACCGTCTGAACAGACTCATCTGCAGAGCGGGCTCAGTGGTCGGGCTGAGCCTGGAGTCTGTGGAGACACTTATGGAGAGCAGGACCATGTCTAAAGTTAAGGCTATCATGATCAACACCAGCCACCCCCCTGCACACCACCTTCTCCCAGCAGAGGAGCACCTTCAGTGGCAGACTGCTGTCACACAGCGCCTCCACAGAGAGGCTGAGGTCCTCCTTCGTGCCCCGTGCCATCAGGGGGTACAATGACTCTCTCAGGAGGAGCAGGGGGGAGGTGGCGAGGTCAGCACAGGGTTGAATGGATTTAATTTAATTTTATACTGTGTATTTTTAATTTTATACTGTGTATATTTTAGGTATAATTTAGTATATAAGTCCTGTTAATGCTGCATGTGTCTGTTAGTGTAGTGTATGTCTTGAGGTGTCCTGTGATGTTTCTTTTTTTCCCCTGGTGTTTATCCAGTATGTATTCGTTATGTAATGCCTGTACAGTGGATATGTACAATTTCTTCTGGGATTAATAAAGTATGTATGTGTGTATGTATGTATGTATGTATGTATGTATGTATGTATGTATGTATGTATGTATGTATGTATGTATGTATCTATCTATCTATCTATCTATCTATCTATCTATCTATCTATCTATCTATCTATCTATCTATCTATCTATCTATCTATCTATCTATCTATCTATCTATCTATCTATTTATCTATCTATCTATCTATCTTCCTACTTTCCTCTTCTATGACAAAAATCCTCATCTCCATGGAGGCTTTAGATGATGTGATGTATGTAAGACGCTCTATTCTGCATGCAGATTGAAAGATGGGGAGAAGCACATGTCATTTCCCTACAGCCACACAGAGGAGCTGTGTGCTGCCTCTTCAAGCTGCATTTTCCTTGGAGACAATTTCACCTGTCAGCCGGCTAATATCACCACTCAATATATTTACACACTAGAACAGCTCATCTATAAACTGATGCAAACAGTGATTGATGCAAACATTTATACTATCATGCCACAGAATCAGTATAGGTGATTTACTGCGTGTATACATGTATTATAAGCTCTCCATGAATACACTTAGACACACATACTTCAGGATTAACGTGTCTCAGCTTTGCATGAGGCAGATCATGTCTGTGTGACATAAATAAAAGGCTAAATGATGCTTGCTTGCAGAGGTTTGAATGGGGAGACTGGTTTTTCAGCTCAGAGGAATGATATGCAATGTGTCCTCAAATGACAGTGTAAGAAATAAATGTTTTTTAACTGCATTGTGGCTCCCACAATAGGCCATTCAACTCAAATTATATTATATAAATAGCTTTGGACACAATGGACTTTATATATTCCAATAATGTCTGTTGGAATTCGAAAAATCTGTTGGCTTTGAAAGAGAGCTAATGTATTTCTGAAAAGAATGAGATGCAGCCACTTTTGGCTGGAGTCTGTGTTACGTCTTATTCATCTCATCACCTTCCCGTCGCTCCATATCACTTCCTTTGTCTTCCCAAATAGTTACGGATGACAGATGATATTGGCATCTCTTCTCAGGCAGAAATCATTTTTGACCCCGTGACCTCATGGGCAAAGGGTTCAACTGTTTGGTTGGGTGTGTTAAAACGGAAATAGGTAAATATATGAATAAAACACAACAGCTCAGGTCCCCTGACAGAGAGAGAAGTGACCGCTTAGAATATTAGCAAGGCATAGTTCACACTATATTTGCCCTCATGAATAACACATGTCTGCTAATAGGAGGGAGAAGGCACGTCTATCCAGTTGCTTGAGTCTGGCCGTCATTAGAGTGGACAAACTCAATTTCCTGTTTCTCTCTCCAAAGACCCTGATAAGCACTCTGGTCTTTCAGCTCCTGCTATTGGCTGGTTTTAAATAATGACTTGACTTCCTCTGCACTCACAAGGTGTTTATAGACATGTTCATGCACACAGTGGTTATTAATGGGCCAAGCAATATATTAAATTACAGAAAAAATGGGTTTGTTCTTCTGAGGATCAGGGCTTAAAATCTGGCTGACAAAATGTAATGAATGTCAAAATTACTCAATGTGATGCCACTATATGTAATAATATGTAATATTATACTGTGTAATATACTAGTCTATGACACGCAATGTTGCTTTCTTACTCCAATCCCTGCTTTAAATGAATGACTGAAATTAATGAATATTAACTTCCCACGAAAGCATTTTGGTTTGTATTAAAACTATAGTTTTTTTAAATAAAGAACAAATTATGACAAAGAGGAAAGTGTGGGTGTGTTACTGGTCAAAGCTGAGATAGAGCAGGTCATTCACTAATGGGAAGGTTAATATTTAGTCCCTGGATGACTTGTAAATGCAGCATGTATTGTAAAAACCAGTGAGTTTATTTTATATTTGATTCATTTACCATTTGCGTTAAAAATATGATTTTTTTCTGGTTACTTTAACTTATTTTTATAAAATGGAGGTTATGTATGTTTTGATATAGCTCACATTATCTTATTAATTTCTATGAATAAAGAGAGGAACTTGGTTTGTTAAAAAATTGCAGCATGACTGCAAATGTATCTAATATGTAATCTATTCAGAGCGTATTAGCTGTTCATGTATTGTTATATGGATCTGGAATTATAAACTCTTCCTCATAGGATAAATCTTGGGCTACAATAAGTTTATTAAACATGTTGAATAATGATCTGAATAGAACCCAGGTTAGAGCATGGATCAATAATTGCCTATATATTGATGTAATCTTTACTAATACAAAAAAGGCAACAATGTCATAAAAATAATAATTTGTTCAAGGTAGTTCTCACCATCATGATTGCCTCTCCTGACTCTCCAGTTAAAAACATTGATTGCAACCATTATTCTCTGACTGAAAAGCAAACTAACACATGAGCACTCCTGCCAACAGCTGAGACCAGCAACACTTCTGCCAAGGAATATTTCTTTTTTCATGGCCTACCGCAGAATGTAATAGATTTTGTGTCATTTGCCATTCCCCTGCTCTGCTGCAGGCAATATTGCCTCATAAGGTTGCCTGACTATTCTTCTAGTGAATGAAAGGAAAACAGCGAGCTAACAATGATAATGCTGAGATCTGTGAGAAATGAGGCTGAATAAACATATTTCATGGACATAGCACACCATTGTGGCATCGTTGTGGTGCTGAAGCACCACCAGAGACGTCTGAAAAGTGTGTGTACATTTCTGTATTGTATTGGAGCAGCATCATAACCAGTCTCATCTCTTATCTCAGGCAACAATGGATTCTCTTTTAAAATGTTTCCCTATAATCAGTAATTTTCCTTCAACCTGGACTATTCATAACAAAGACTATACTACTTGTGAAGCTGCAACCAGAGTCTATTACATCCTGCTGCTCTACTGAGTGAAAGAGTAGAATGCCAGCTGTTTATCCGCCTTGCGGGGAACGGATCTACTTGATTTATGCCGGCTGATTATGAGCAAGGAGGAGGGTACACCCCGGATATATTGTGGGCACAGAACAGGGCCACATACAGACGGACAACCACTCACACTAACAACTATAGATAATTAGGAGTGATCAAGTCACCTAAGCTGCATGCGTTTGGAGGTGGGAGGAAGCTGGGAAACTCAGAGAGAACCCTCAGACAAACCTTCTTACTGGGAGACAACAGTGCTACCCACTGTGCCACCCCACTGCCAGAGTAGAAAGTAAAAAATTCAATGTTAGCATTTTGTCCCATATTGAAACCTAATATTCAAGAAAAAGAAAAACAGGCTGCATTTGCCTACCTGGTGAAAACCCTATGTGCATGAATTAGATAAACCCTTCACAATATTTGACAAAAGGCAATATGCCAAAGTGCTAAATGGACAGTCAAGTGGTAGTTTATTACTTAAAAGTTTTACATATAATCATGAGGTTTTACGTCTGTTTCAGACAATATCTGTTTATCTTGTGATGGAAAAAACCCTTTTAGCCAAAAACACTTGAAAGTGTTGGTCATGTCATCATTGATTAGCCTTTTCGCTTTTCTCTGGTTAGGTCCTATGATGGTCCAATGATGATGAGTGATAAATTTACAGCACAATGCGCCCTCGCGCATCAACGCTCGCGACTTCACCTCATAGTTTTGTTAGGCAGTCACGTGATACCGTACACGCATTCTTTTGGCTGACAGCATCCGGAAGTGCGCTCGGTTCCATGAGTCTCGGACTTACGTGAGACACAAAAGTGCTTTAAACAGTTGATAAGAGTGTGGGAAAACGTAATATAGATAGGAGGTGGTTTAATACCAGTATGGGGAGTTTTTTTTTTTTACCGTAAATAATTAGATAAATAGTCGCTTGATCGCGGAATTTGTTAATCAAGTCTGGTTCCTGGAACGCATTAACCGCAAAGAAAAGGATGCACTGTACTGTATATTCAGTTGTATAGAATGGCTGCAAAATGGTTAATCATTGCTGTGGACCTGATTCCAATGATTAGTGGATTAACAGTGAATGTTGCTTTGAATTCCATCTGAATTTAACTGTGGTATCACATAACCTAACAGGCTGCAGCAACTTTTATTTTAATTGACTTTTTTTTACACCTCTGCAATCAATATAAACAATAAATGAATAAATTATTAAGTACATCATCCTAATAATTATTTCAATTATTTCTTTTATGAAGTAGCCTTAAACATGTCTCAGTTTCCTTCCCTCCTTCCATGTTGTGATTGATTCAGAAGGAAGATGGAGATGCTTCTACATCATAAACATTTTTGCTTACACTTTATACATTTTTTTAAATTTAATTTCTTTGTTTTGAGCTGTATGTGTTGGTTTAGTCTGTGCTGTAAAACTGTAATTTGTCAGCACTTCCTGCTTATAACCATTCCTCTGTTTTGTTGGCTTCCCATCATCATGTTTCTGACTGTAGTGCTGCCAAACCAGAGGGGCGGTTAAAGACAGCAGGTCCACTACAAAGCACAGGTTGGCATACAGATAGCTCAGTTATAGATTTGAAGGTTTGGCATTTTATTAAAATATATGTGCTACTTTATGATTATTATCTTGTTGAAGTTGGAGTTTGTGTTGTGTTTGTTTTGTATTTTTCAGTTGGAAAACTCAAAAAGCTTCCAATGAATTTCAATTAATTTTATAAAGAATGTGAACCTGGAGATGGGAAAACTAATTAGATCTAAATGTTTATCAGGCATGCTAGTGTGGCAAACTGCAATGATTTGCCAATATTTTCCATATATTTTCATTAACAAGTTATATCAAATGTAATGCAGTTTAATGCAAATTTTCCCATCCAATGGTGAAGCAATGGCAGTCAATGAATGTTGACGCCACAAAGCAAAAACTTTAAATTACTCCGCTATCCCCAGTCAGTTCTCACTCAAATTTCACAAGTTTAAGAGTCATTGTCTGAAGAGATCTTAGCAGATAAAAGTCAGTACTAATCACAGTACTGACTGTGATTAGTGGCAAAAGAAAATGCAATGTTTCATACTCTGATGCACTCCTACTGTCCTGCTGAACCTATTTACCTCAAAATTGGTCAGAAAAATCATGACATTTTGATGAATTTTTACAAAGTTTCCATAAGCTGCAACACAGTCATTTTCAAACTTAAGGAGGATGTTCTGAAGATCGCCCAGGTTGAAGTCACATTTACTGAAGCTCATCCCTGCTTCAAATAATTTGTATAGAAAACTTAGTTATTGATTATACGAAACATGGACAGAACATTTGTTGAAGAGCGTACAGGTAAATAAATTCCATTTGTTTGAAGAAGGATAGTGAGAAGTCAAGTTGCCCTGTGATAGATGAGCTATCCACAGACACTAATACCTACAATTTAATGAATGGTTGATGCGAATTTGCATCGCTTAAATAAACATTTTCACTCGCTCCTGCTGGTCTTTCTTTCTCTTTGGTTAAAGCTAATGGATACCATTCAGGCTGAATGTGTACACAAAGATCCAAGAGTGTTGAAAGGGGAACACAATCAGCATCAAATTACATACATTCATCATTACAGCAACCAATTTTTGATCAAATATCACACATGTGGTGACATTGGCACAACATTGGGCACTGCAAAAACCTGCATGAATATAAGTCTCTATATGGAGTTGCCAATTGACAATTTCCATTGAACTAATAATTATTGTTCATGGTTGAAGGTGTTTGATATTGTCTAGAGGCTCTTTAAATGTGGAGAAATCTTCACTCTGGCATTTTATTATTACTCAATATACTGTAGAAGTAGGGTCTTGTTAGCAGTGGCATCTCACCATCTAATGGCAGTAAAATGAACAGTGAATTTTGTCTCATTATCCCAACATATGGTAAATTCCAGGTCAATTTATTTCGAAGCGATGGGCCAAATAAATATGTGTGTCAGATTTTTAACAGGTCATACTGTGCCCATAGTTATAACAGGGTTTCTAACAATATTCTTCATAAGTGTTGTTTTTGGCCAACAATGCTTTGATTAACGCCAGGAGACAAAAACATTCCTAGCAGATTCACAGAGGAAAAACAGCATAAACAAAAAGGTATTTAATTCACAGCATTGTAATCAACCATTTCCATTCCTCTCAGAGATACAAGCAGTGTGTATTTAATTTGTGACACACTTGAGAGAACACAGTACAAGCTGAGCTACTACTTTATTTCATGCCTTTTTAGATATAAATGTGTGTAATCTATAGACATTTAACTCTACCCATGCTAAACTGGGCCTGTTTATTGTTTTTTAATTTTTTTATTTCTATGCCTATTTATGATTTTCTATTGGTATATTCTTGATGGGTCATTTATTAATCTTTCTATTTGGTGTTGTACTACTATCTATGTGCTGGTGCTTTCTGTGTGCTTTTTTTGTGTTTTTTGTACTCACTGTGCTGTGTGCGACGGAGAAGTTAATTTCCCTGATGGAACCTCCTCAAGGGATAAATAAAGTTATACTCTACTCTAATCAATAGCATTTTCAGTGTACTGTATTTAGTAAAATATTCTCATTGAATTACTCTAAAAACGACATGCTTTATAAATATCATTAAAAATGCAAGACTATTATAGAGAGCACATTAATGGACTATTCAGAATTGCTAAACTTTTCTTATTAGTCATTAGTAAATTCAAATGTGAATGAAAGTGACATTGGGGTTTAATAGGAGGATGTGGACTTCAGGATATTTTTTAGTTTGTCTTATTTTAAGTACAGTGACACCTCTACTTACGCATGTCTACTTACGAAATTTTCTACTTACGAAATTTCTCAGCAGGAAATTATTGCCTCTACTTACGAACGAAATTTCGACTTACGTAATGTAAAGACACAGTATCGGCCGATACTCGAATCTCCCACAGGTTCCTGAACGCAACATTCTCATAGCTGCTCTGCCATTGGCTATGACGTATCTTCCTGGTATCCCATTGGCTAAGAGGGATGCCAATCCACCTCTGTGTGGAGACACTGTAGATTGGTGCTTATGCAGTGTCTTCGGCATTCGGCACTCGACCCGTGAGGTTGTCTGATAGTTTTGCGCAAATATAATACCTTTTTTAGTACGTATTCGCTATGGACCCTAAGAAAGTGACTGAGAAAAGAGGAAAAGAAAAGACGAAGAAAAGAGTTTTTTGTCCATACAAAAAAAGCAAGAGATCATAAACAGCATGAGAAACGGGTTGCGTTTGGTTGATCTCGCCAAAGAATATGACCGTAATGCATCTACAATCGCCATGTTATTAAAACAAAAGGAAATTTAAGGAGTTTAAGGCATTGCGTGGGTAGTTGGAGAAGTTCAAAAGGAGGACTGGAATTCACTCTGTTGTTCGGCATCGTGAGGCAGGAGCGCATGAACAAAAGGTCAAAAAACAATGGGGACAGCAGTTAAAAGGTAAATGACGATCATTTTTATTCTTTACTCTATTCTTTGTTTTTTACGTTATGCTCAACTCTCATTTATTGTGTAATAATCTAATCGTAACATGTATTTGTTACATGTTTTGATGCATTTTTATGCTTTATAAAACATTTATGTCGGAATTTTTTGGGGCTTGGAACGGATTATGGCATTTGCATGGAAAATGCGTCTCTACTTACGTAATTTTCTACTTACGTAATTTCTTCTGGAACCAATTAATTTTGTAAGTAGAGGAACCATTCTATGTAGATACATTAGCATTGTTGACTAGACAAGTGATCACAGAGATCAGTCTTCCTTTAAGACAGCTCAGTTTCCCTGTTATGACTTTACATTTAAAATCCATGAGTTTGACTCCTTGACCATTGAAATTTATCAAAAGAGCCTCCGTGAACGGCAAAATTTAGCTCAGTAAGTTTTGGAGATACAACAGATCTGACAATAATCCGGATCAGCAAAGTTACAGAAATCAGATCTTGCAAGTCTGCCACTGTTTGCGGAAAACACTGGACTGATTCGATTTATATGAGCATAGCAGCAGAAACAATGGATTTCCATCTGAAAGAATATCTTATTTTCATTTTGTCAGCATTTAGTATAGTGTATAGTATAGCATAGTGTTTTCATTTTCAACATACAGAAGAACAAAGACAGGAACTCATTCAACATAAAATAAAATATACGTATACTCTGTAAACTAACACAGCTTAATTAGATTTGATAACTTGGAAACCTGTATCTGATATCAGGGTGTTTGCTGCGTCCACAAGGCAGTCATGTGACCTGCAGCAATCATCACCCAACAGTAGTACTATTATTTATTACATCACAATAACAAAATTTCCGTGTATTGTTAAATTAAACAATATGGATCATCAGGTCCAGAATGTCTCTTGAGTCCAGATTAGACTTCCATGAGAGGAAGATCTTACTTTGACGTTATGTAATTTTTGTGAAAGCCTAGTAGACATTAACACAAACACTCTTCCTATTCCGTAATGTGCAAAAATGTATCCAGATCATGACTTGGGTTAGCACTAAAATCCAATGTATTGTTCCTCCTCCATACCCTATCTCCCATATCTTTACATTTTAAGTATTTATTTTTACAGGGAAGACATGGTACCACATCAATATTGGCAACAACGTTATCTCTTTGGCGCTAAGTAGGAAGTATTATAGAAATTTTACATATATGGTTCGAGCCCACTTATGGATGCTAATCAAGAACACACTCACAGTTTACACCCTATGTCACACATTTGAGGTGCAGCTCACCATACAGACAGAGAAACAGAGTTTATAGCTTTTAAGTTCATCTGTTCGCTGCATCTTGTTCAATGTATGTGGTGCTTGTAATGGTTTTGACCCAGGCCTGACAGCACAGCACTGAAAGAGCACCACATAGTCTATCATTGTGAGTCTGTCAGTGTGTCAGGTGAGGTATGGTGAAGCCTTGGTGAGGTGCAAACAGTTGGAGACAAAAGCAGAAAATGAGAGAAAAATCCTGGACAAAAATAACTTTCACTTTGCTGACTACACTTAATCAAAATTTGAAGGGAGCTTTAATATGGTAGCTTTAAACCTGGAGGATAGTTGCCTTCAGGACTGGCGCTGTTGTTACTCCACAAACCGGAACAGAACATGGTGATAAATCTCGTATCAGCAAGCATCTGCCTTATGAGCAATCTGAGCAAGGCCCTGAATTTGTAGCAGCTTTGGGGCTAATGCTCTTTATTCTATAGTGTTGAATTATGTCTCTGTGAAAGAGGAGAAACAAAACAGTCAAATTTCCCCATGGAGTTTGTAAATTTGTATTTTAGCAGAGTAGAATGGCCAAAGCACAGACGGTAGCCAAATGCAAACAAGAAACCTAAAAATAGAAAACCCCCATCATTTTAGGATTTATACAAACTGTACCATATATAAAAATAATAATGTTAAATGTTGCTGAAATCAAAATAATTACATGGCAGTGTACTAACAATGTCAAAATCTCCTGTCCATTTTTAGCACCATATCTTTGTCTTTATATTTTAGATACCCGTTGGCTCAAACACTATAATATGTGGCACCAGTTTCTCTGTGATTTAATGATGTCCATGTGCTAATATGAATAACCTGACATGTTTACCAGACAAATATTCAATTAGGTTTTGCTCCTGTCTTGTTATTGTGTTACCGCTTGATGATCAGTAGGACAGAGAGAACAAACTGTGTCGCTGAGTGTTTTTTGACTCTGATGCAACAACCTCTCTTCCACAAATGGTCCTTTATAAAAAAGACATGGTTGTGATTCAAAGACTCCATCCCAGTTTAGCTTCTTGAAATCTATGATTAAAGTTGCATCATGTTGACATGTGTAGATAATGACATTCACTCACCTTGGAGACAGCCACCATACATTCTACAGTACATGCCACTAAAAGCCTTTGTGCATTAATGATTCAGGAGCTGCACGGCTCTGCTTTGGAACCATCAGGTCCAGGCAGCCCTATACTACACTGAGAGGTGGCATTTTCCAGTTCAATAGTCTCCACCTTGCATGTTTTTCTTAAAACAAACTGTGAGGTATCCTCTTGCCGCAACAGCTGCCTCCTTGCCTTCAAACCTCTTGTGCCCTAGATTCACCAGATAAATTATTGATATCAGGTGAAAGTTTGGTGCTCCATGTATGTAGTCACACACACACACACACACACACACACACACACACACACACACACACACACACACACACACACACACACACACACACACACACACACACACACACACGGGGTATTAACTGTCACAACTAATGGCTTCAAAGGGGCCAGCAGAAAAGTGAAATCAAGCAGAAAAATGTGTGAGGGAACACAAATGCATAGTGGCTCATTAGTTCAAAGAGTAGATGAAGAGGCATCACTAGGTGGAGACCAAAGAAGAGAAGGGAGGGAGGACATAGTGTAAAATACATCATCATAAGCTCTTTGTGTAACATCACTCTACCTTGGTTTTGTTTATTTCCACTGAACAAACCAACAACAGCATGACTCTGTCAGTGGTGTGTGATTTTTAGATAGAATGCTAGAATTCCACACCCAAGAGAGCAATGGACAGCTCTTTGGAAACGATGATATACAAACACAGTAGTACCTCAACATAGGAGATTAATCCGTTCTGTTACTGAGCTCATAAATCCACCAAAGAAAGAAAACAATGATGTTGTATCCATCCACCAAATAGCCATGGTGTCCAGATGACCTGTATTTCGAATTTGCCTTTGTATATTGAACAAAGTATGTACAGCATGACGGCTTGTATCTCAAAAAATTTGAGCAGCTCGTATTTTGAGGGATTACTATAATATGGCAAAAATAACTTGCAGTCCCTGCCACTCATTGATGGATTTTTGGTGGATTTCCCCGTCATGCTTCAGTTTGCATCTTTTTAAATGTGCTGGTTGCAGATTGATCATTGGGCGTCAAAACATCATATCCCTATCCTCTCCTGCTGCCTCACTGACTTGCTCCATTTATACAAATGTCTACCACATATACCTTAGTAATGTTTATGCAGCATAAACAACTTCAGCACTATGATTTGCTTTCCGATTGATTCTCATGAACACTTTTTTCCAATCAAACAATTATATTAACAATAAATAACCAATAAGCTATTATTCTGTTACATAATACATTTAGTTATGCAATAGAGCAATGGAAATAAAAAGCCGCCCATGCTTTATAGACCAGGAGGGTTGCTGTTGGGTTTCAGGAGACATTTTCATATTTTCTGTTTTCTTTGACAACAAAAATGGCTACAAACAATGTGGATTTCGTATTAATTTATGCAAAGATTCACATTCCCACAAAAAAAAACAAATTGTGGATAGATATAAATACATAATGTGACAATGAGCACAGACTTCTCTGGCCCAGCAAGAATGAACCTTACTTTATACAGGAGCTTTCATAAACAGGGTTACAAAGTGTTTATGAACAAAGCTGGAAAGAGCACATGATGGAGAAAAAACAAAACAAGCAAACACACATGAAAGGTATTACAATACTGTACTAATGACAGGCCTTGTTTCTATTTAGTGAAGAAGAAGTCACTGAGTTGACAAGCCTCAGCTAGGTCAGGAAGTGCCAGCTGAGGGACTTTAACTGCAAACACAGCTTGGCTAAGGGTCTACGAATGCAGCCCGGCTCATATGGGAGCAACAGTTCAACAATGTAGCTGGGAGCTAAACTGAGTGTTGTAAAAACAATCAGCAGAATTTTCAAATGAGTGATAAAGCTGATGGGTAACCAGCAAAGTTATTCTAACACAGGGCTGATAAAATTCAGAACAGAATAGTTTCCATTTGTACGAGCAGTGACAACCTTTTGGCCCAGCTCTGAATACAGCTGGGCAGTACAGTCCAAATGTGAGGCATGGATAACCTACAGAAGATTAGGCTGCAAAGAATAAAAAAAGTATATAATGAGGGAAAAAAACATGCCATACAAGTGATGTCCAAACTGTATCACTGTCCATTTGGGTACAAACCAACGTCCTTCCTGCACGGCAGTGGGTAGGATATTGTTTTCTTGAGCTCATTCCACACCCAAGAAGCATGACAGAAAAACAAAAAGAACCCAAACATTTTACTAAGTTTGTGTGCAGCCTGGGGGCGTGTGAAAGAACTGGATAAAATTACACAAATTTTACTTTTCACTGATTTTTTGTTGGAACATAAATCTGTGAGTCATCCGTATAAAAATGGATTTTGTGTTGGCTTATGGTTTATCACAGTGGTTGCAGAAATACACAGAAAAAGAAAGGGCCATGGATGGAACCCTGGGGAACACCACATGTCAGATGGGCAATTGAGGCATTAGTCTCTGGAAGGGCTATTTTGACAGTTTAGAACATTGCATGGCAGTGGGTGATGGTGAGGTGATCCCGATGGATGATCCACTTATCTATCTATCTTGTGTGCAGAGCTTAGATCCAGAATGATTAAAACTGACTGAACACCTGATTGGCTATGAAGAACAAGTCATTTGATACCTTGCAGATTCAGTGCTGTGATGAAGACTGTACAACTGACTGAGATTATTTCAAAATATATCATTTCATCAAAGAAAACAATTTGGATTTAGAATTTCTAAATAGATTTAGAACCAATTTAGAAAATCGGTTGAGAAACTTATATCTTAATAAGGAGGTCAACGCTGTCCTGAGGTTGGACCATAATCATAATTGTAGACAACGTTAGAATATGTGCATGTTCTGTGGAGAATATAAGAGAGAAAAATCCATGGGGAAGAATGGAGGTGGAAGACCTTGATCTAAGGGAGTAATCCATTTTCATTAAGTGTAATTGTTCAGACCCTGAGAGCTTCACCATTGATCCTGGGGTAATGTCACTTCATTAATGCGACGAGCAACGACACGACTTATCACTTTGAAGGCCTTCAACTCTCTGCATAGCACAGATGGCATTTACTGTAAGAGTTTCTCACATTAAGAGAGGATAAAAAAGACTACTGTACTTTAAATTCTCATCAAATTAAATTTAGATCTGTTCTGCTCTTTATTGGATGACATTTTGATCTTTTCACTGTTCTAGCCTTTATTCAGTCTGCCTCTAGTTTCATAAAGTCTGGGTCCAGCAGAGGATGATAACTTATCATCCTTTTATTCACTCAATTCTGTGCAGTTCATTCCAGTTGCCCTTGAGTCACTGTTGTGTCTATCAAATTCCACACTCCAGCACCTGCTTACATTCCTGAATGTAGACTCCTGAGATGGTTTTCAATTTAATCAGAATAATAATGAATGAATGCCATCTGTTATATTTTGATAAATGTATGATTTAACTTTGTCCTGTTTGCCATTGCCCATTGCTCTTTATCACCTCTGTCAATCTCCTTCCTCATGTCACATTCTCTTTACTGTCAGACAGACTTTGAGGTGATCCATGATGAATCACATCTAACACATCCAAAGATTCATGTAAAAACTTAAAAACATACCAAACATACCTGTCACTAGTGAGAGGTAGTTGGTAGCGCTCCCAATCCCCCCTCAATTTATAACACCTAGTGCTGTCCTGCAGATGTTCTATAGATAAGTGATTTATTTTCTTTGATGCCACAGTGATGGTCTGAGACACACTTTGTATGTATGACATGGTCCCCTGAACTTTTTTTGGGTCTTTTTTTCAACATTTGACCAAAGAGAGAGTCTTCCACCGAATACTGAACCATGTAAGTCGAGCAATTCAGACAAGCAGTCGCAAAAGGAGATGTCAAGCTCCATCTCAGATTATATGGCTGGATGATGAAACGTGATTCCTGCAGCCACCCCCCCTCATCTCTCCTTGAAGGTGGATAACAAGAACTAAAATCAAGGACAAGGAGAAAGATGCAGCCACTGAGGGGTTTGTTTGCACAAGAAATTGTGAGTGTGGCATTCCAAATACAGGAGAAGAGGTAGACAAACAAGGGGAGTGGTGGTGGTGAGGGACAGCAGAGGAGCTTTGTGTTTTAACATATAATACGGAACAAGAACAACACTTTAGAACAATCCAAAGCTTTTGCACTCTGGGACCTAAAGGAAGGTTAATATGTCACTACTGTAATGATTCTGAGCGTAACTTTCATCCTTCAATCAGAGAAGGCAGGAAAGAAATTTGTAATACAGTACATCTCTGCCTAACTTATTTATGTACATAATGCCTCCTTCTCATTAGCAGAAAAAAAAGTATGGAGATGATGCTAGGTAATAAATAACAATAATGTATTAGTTCAGACTAGTTAGAGCAAGAGAGTAAAAAAATAAACAAATTAAAAAATGGTCAATTTAACTCATGAACAACTTCAGGGATTAACTCACAGTTCAACAGATGCTGTGTGTTGCTAGTTGGGCATGAGCCTCAGCTCCAACACAAACCAAACACCCTCACATAATCCTCATCAACTAAATGCAATGAGAAAGAAGTGTGCATCAAGCACTGGACATCTACGACAAGAATTTTACGCTTTGTAACACAGAACAGATAATACCAAGAGGCAGAGTATCTGGGCACCATTACCTACCAGAAACTGAGAAAGGCAAACACAAACTGACCAATGGTCTACTGAGACTGATTGACAAACACAAACCTGGCAACCCATGGAAAACAGACCGCAATAACTGCCAAAATCCAGAGACAGAAGAAGAACAACAAGTCCTACTAAAATGCAGCTTTAACAAATACCAAAAATAACACAAAAATTCAATATCTGCTTCTCGAAAACAATCTGGCATTGAATATAGCAGCAGTAAATATGTCAGAACATGTCACAGCCTGAGGGAAAACAACACATCACATGAACGAGTCCTGACCTCCTCTTCCTCCAGAATCTGCCTGCTCTTTATCTCCTTTCTTTTCTTGTTCTGGTTCAGATGATTCATGCAGTGTTATCATGTACTAAACAACCATACAATCTTATATGCTTCTTAAACCTATATACACAGAGTATTCACATATGGTGTAAATACACTACAAGAAATGTGTGTGAGGGAGTAGGGCTGTCATTTCTTTTATTAACAAGGACAAGGTGTAGAATGATGGTGCTGTGGACATCACTGTCGTGTCATGATAATATACTTCTGTCTTTGAATCCTGATCTTTGGCCTTTCTGTGCGGATTGCTCTCTACCAGTTTCATCTGGGGTCTTCCTCAAACAGTATGAAAGCATATAATGTTGGTAGCCCCTTTTACAGAGACTATAAATGGCAGGACTGTTGCTTTTATCAGGTATTACTACTGGATAAAGGTGCCTTTTCCTGGTTTATAATGTGTGTACTTCATAACTAGAGAATTCAAAAAGCAGTTTTAAGAAATTAAGATCCAACTCAGTACACAAAAATATATTTAGATGTAATGTATGTAATGTGATGAACTGTACGTGGTTACATTTGTTGTGTGCAGTCTGTTTTTTTGCAGTACACGCATAATGCCAAAATCATAAAGTCTATAAACCAAAACTAAAAAAATGTTTGGTTATGCCAATAAAGCAAATATCAACCTGAGATTGTGAGGGAAATAAGACAGAAAGAATGAGTGAGGAGACAAAAAATGGAAAGAATGACAAACAGATTAAAAACCACCACAAGTAAAATAAAACCGAATAAGTGGAAGATTCCACTTTTAGTTTTGTGTGCAGTGCAGGACTCCTTCACACCACACTGGCCAAGCATCATAAAGCATCCCTGCCCTGCATATCTCCCCTTTGGGGCTATTATCTTCACACCTCTCTGCCCTCACCATCACAACCAGTACCTCCGCACCGTATCACCCTCCCTCACCCTTCTACTCTACTCTACCCTGAGGCGGCATTGTTGGAGACCTGTTTCAAAGGTTAAACTGAGCCCCAGTCATCCATGGGAACCTATAATGGCAAAAGCCAAAAGTCAAACACACTAAGTTTGCCAAAGTGATTCTTTCTGCGAAACTCATATAGCTGTGTGCAAAACACTTTTAAAGGGGATTAAATTAACTTTGCAAAGTGCAAAGAACAGACAAAATAATTAATATAAACAGTAAAATGCCTTGACATTTATCAAATGCAGGATTTAACAACCTAGATCCTAATAAAACATGTAAAAATATGTCTAAAAGGAAAAATAAGTTTACAAGTACCGTATTTTCCGCATTATAAGACGCACCTAAAAACCTAAAATTTTCTCATAAACCCGTAGTGCGCCTTATAATCCGGTGCGTCTTATATATGGATTAATATTCATATTAATATTGGTTAAAAACATGATCGCTGAAAAAAAGCCGGCAGTCTGGCCGCCAGTCATGCCGCACTCCTCCACCAGAGGAGCCCCCTCACAAGGCACTCAGGCCCACGCCCCCTAACAACGGTAGTCAAGGGGCGTCACCAAAGTCCCGGCTCTGACTGAGCTGCTCTCAGACGGTAGAGCAGACTGTAGGAGCACCGGTGATTACGTAGCAAAACATAAGGAACGTTCAACAATTCTATTGATAAAGTTTGACTGACTGACTGATCTCAGTATTTACTATTTGGCGTCGGAAATAACCCACTTTAAACTTAATTGGTCTTAAAAATGCCATTGTGCTGTCATCTGGAATCTAGTGACGGTCCATTCTATTAGTCTGTGGAAACACACGGAGAAACTGGCATAAAGGTGAATGAAAGACCCTCAAACCTGAATTTACAGCCTTTTCTGAAATTCCAAGAGCAGAGTCACTGCTAGACAAATGTAATTTACAAATGTAGTTGATAGCTCTGGGCGGGCGGCGGAGGGGCGCATTCAGGCTTGTGAGATTCACGGCGGTGAGACACCGACGTTAAAGTCAGTTCTAGGAGTAAAACAGCGTCATATTTGACAGTTAATTATCAGCCTGACATTAAAAACTAGTTTAAAAATTGTTTAGGACACACAGCAGCAAATAGCTGCACCTCACCTCTGACTGGACTACCGATCGATCGAAACAATATTTAATTAATAAACGAAGACGAACGTCGGAGCTTAAATATCTGCTTCGAACTTCAGATCAGGAAATAATCCGCTCTGTTCGCACTGACTGCACTCGTAATGAATTTAACCAGTTTTTAATGTCAGGTGTTTTAATGTGCTTGTTGACTCCTTTCTAAGATGGCAAAGTGATCAAGTGATCAGGTTTCCTTGATGAGGCTCAGAAGGGCTTATTGACATAACAATAGGGGCCATTCAAAGGTAGTCAGGAGGTCATGAATGCAATCATGACTGCCTGAGCAGCGCGGCTCTATCTAGTGGATGGATTGCGCAACTACAGCCGCTGCAGTTAATCAGATAAATTTTATTTCTTTTTTATTGTGTGCGCCTTATAATCCGGTGCGCCTTATATCTGAAATAAATTATAAAACAAACAACTTATTGAGGGTGCGCCTTATAGTCCAGTGCGCCTTATAGTGCGGAAAATACTGTATATAATCTGCTGATCTCAAAATGACTTCAGCAATTAAAATTGAAAAGGTTACCCATAGTTTAAATTCATATCACCAAATCCCAGGATAGGACAAAAACCAACAATTAACTGAGTTTACTTAGTCTAGCAGTTGCCACAGTAGTACCCAGGCATTACATTTATCAAAACTTAAATAAACAATTTTTAAAAACCTATATTTCGAGGAATCAAGATACTAAATACTAAAACACAAGGATGACATTGTTGCATCTTTGTCAAAAATTTGAATCTGTGGTACAATATTTACAGTAGTGAAGTCAAAAAGAGACTGACAACCCGTTTGGTTAGGTCACGCGTCAGTAAGGGAAACATACAATAAGTTAACTTTCAATATTTGGAGAAACTCACAAAACAGATAGATAGATAGATAGATAGATAGATAGATAGATAGATAGATAGATAGATAGATAGATAGATAGATAGATAGATAGATAGATAGATAGATAGATAGATAGATAGATAGATAGATAGATAGATAGATAGATAGATAGATAGATAGATAGATAGATAGATACTTTAATAAGGAAATTAGGGGTGACATCTGCTCACAGAGATACATAACAGTGACGAAATTGGCACCGACAAAGACGTCGCATAAATTACATGATTAGCATAATGACAGAGTTATACAGCAGAAAAAAACAGGGGAACTTAACATAAAAAGGAAGTGTAGGAACATGAAAGAAGCGTGAGATGAAGACGATGTAGCATCACAAGGATGGATGAACTGATCTGTAAACCAAGCTGTAAACTGACACTAAGGACCCCCACAAAGTATCCCACAGTGAATCCCCAGTGCGTCCCAGGCCCTCCAAGTCTACCCTTTCTCGGCCGGCCTTGATGACCCTGCGGCTTCAGACCCCCTCCTTCTGAGAGAGTGGTTGTGCCCCCTGATGGCACGGGGCACAAAGGAGGTCCTGAGTCTCTCAGTGGAGGAGCTTGGTGACAGCAGTCTGCCACTAAAGGAGTTCCTCTGCTGGGCAAAGGTAGTATGCAACGGGTGGGTGGTGTTACCCAGGATCGATCCAAACTTGGACATAGTCCTTCTCTCTAGAACAGTCTGTACAGTGTCCAGTGACCGGTCACAGAACCAGTAACATGTTGTCAGATAAGGAACCTGCAGTTATTTGTCATTTCCTTTTGTCTTATTTTTCTGGTTGTGTAAGTTCTCACACGTTGTTTGGTAGAAAACAAGGAAAGGTTAATTCCAAGAAACAAAGGCAGTCCTGCAATTGTGTCTGTTGCTTACGTACGGTATATTTCCTTCAGAGGCTACGATCAGTATAAAGGAAGGAATCATTCGCTATAAACTATTTGAAAAGGCTTTCATCTTAAGTCTTAAGATGAAAACCATTTCTGAGATGTTCTGACTGATTTCAAACGTCACAAATGTTGAATGACTACATCTCAAAACTTTGTAGAGGTGGAGGAAGGATAGATAAAAAAAGCTTTTAATGCAAACTCTCTCTACTAAAAGCAAAACCTTTTTTTTTTCAGTAGAGCAGGTAACAATCCTTAGTATTAGAAATATTGAGAAAATGAATGAATGGTATGGATTTGAGTATCAATTTTTAAAAAAGCCCTCCTTTGTATCCTTTGTATTTTCCTAATTTCATTACACAAATTTCATCCCTATCAGCTGGACTGTTGCAAAAAATGTCATGAATCTATTTCACAAGTACATCGGTGTGATCATCCTCCTCTGCTTTCTGCAGTAGACACTCAGCATCCACTTCACATCCAGTACATAGCGGTATGTTTTGATTTGTATAACAAAAAACATATAACACACAGCATAAACTGACTCATTTTCCATACCAACAGAGATATTTTTTGCACCAGGACATTTTTTTTTCACAGATCTTGCTAACTACCACTGACTGGGTCTGGTAGCCACACAGTACACGTACCATACTCAACTCAGATGGTCATTTTGTGCTAGGGCAGCCAATACTCACAATCAGCCCATGTTGGCTAAACAGCTGAACTCCTCTGTGTGTGTTGAAAAGCCATCAGATGATGGGATACAGGAGCGAATGTTATCAGTCAGAGTAAGGTAGCATACCTCCTACGATACTCTCTTCTTCTTCAAGCCTTCAAGCTGCACATGACACATTTTCATTTCATTTTTAAGTTGACAGGATCAAACCTCTTACAGTACTTCCACCAACATCTCAAGAGTCTTGTGTGCTTTTAAAAGCACTGCCATGAGATGTATATCTTTAAGCAGAGCATGCATCTGTTTGCTCATGTGCTCAGATTTCTAAGATTTAGTTTTCTTCAGCGCAATTCTGTGTGCAATCATTAAGAGAGGTAGGGTACACCCCGGATGAGACACAAGCACATAGTGGGGCCACATGAAAGATAAAAAAAAATGCTCACACACATACAATTTGAAGTCATCAATGCACCTAAGCTGCATGTTTTTGCAGGTGGGAAGAAGCCACAGAGAACCCACACGACATACACACTCCACACAGAAAGGAATTGAACCTGGTACCTTCTTACTGTGAGGCAACAGCGCTACCCACTGCGCCACCGAGCCTTCCCCCATTAAGTCATTCATTCATTCATCATCAACAGCTTCATCCGTTTGCGCGTGTCGCGGGGAGCTGGAGCCTATCCCAGCTGACTAAGACCGTGAGGTGGGGGGGAAACTCCGGGCGCGACGCCAGTGCGCCGTGGAGCCAGACAGAGACAGACAACCATGCGCACTCACACTCACTCCTACGGCCAATTTCGGACGGCCAATTAACCTGAAGCTCATGTTTTTGGAGGTGGGAGGAATCCGGAGAACCCGGAGAGAACCCACGCAGACACATGAAGAACATGCAAACTCAGCACAGAGTGGGAATAAAACCCGGAACTGCCGTGCTGCGCGGTGACAGCGCTACTGCTGCGCCGCCTTAAGTCATCAATGTGAAATAACTTTATGTACCATATTGATCTCATTTGGACCATTTCACTCATTTGTTTTTGTTTGTTTACCTTAAAATAAATTAATGGGTTGAGTACAGTATCAGTAAAAAAAAAAAAAAGATCATAAAGTACTTCTAAATAGACCAGCAATACCAAATCATTTGGCCTTTCTTCATTTATTTTCACGGAAATGGTATGAAAACTCCTCATTGTTGGAAGGAAAATGAAGAGAGTGACACAGCTGGAAAGTTTTTAGACAAATTCACCAGCTGAAACCTGTTCTTTTGCCCTCCAAGTATCACTGATTTTATTCCTCATGTTGAACTTTCTGAAAACATTTAGAGTAAATAGAGAAGCTTGACAACAACTTCTTCTGAAATATGATAAGACAGATCCTCCTCCAACACTCACAAAAAATACAGTTGTCACTGCTCACAGCTGAATGCCAAATGAGATGGTAATATAGATTCAAGTATCTGCTGTGTAGAAAGTGGTCAGAATTATATGTGAAGCAAAGTTAATCGGCTAAAACTTGGAAAAACCATTCTATAGTCACAAGACAACAGCTCGTCTGGAAACAGTGTGGCATTGGACAACGATAAAATAATCACTTATGGTGACATCAGCTTGAAATCTGACATGTGGCTTTTAACTTGCCGCAGTAATTCTGTAATTGCAGCTGTCACTAACACCCATCAAATAAACAAACAACAAATGTTGCTACTATTGTTCTATCCTCAGCCCCAGCTTTATTGTCCCCAGCAGCTCATCTATCAATGACAGCCTGCATGTTTAAAGGACAAAAACTGTGAAGAGATGATGCACTAAGTGTTACACTTAGAAAAAGAGAAAATGAACCTTTTTTCTTATCTAGAGACTAACGACACCAGGGGAGTTTGAGAAATGGTGATGGTGAAAAAAAATTGTTCAGCA
Source organism: Antennarius striatus (assembly GCF_040054535.1). NCBI lineage: Eukaryota > Metazoa > Chordata > Actinopteri > Lophiiformes > Antennariidae > Antennarius > Antennarius striatus. The sequence goes on along the minus strand of NC_090781.1, from coordinate 11,285,656 downwards.
AATGCTTCTAAGTCAAAAAGAATTATTTCCTTTTAAGTGCGGGAGACTTCCTTGTACCCTTCCCCACTTTCTCTCTGCCTCTCTTGTTCTGACTTGTATTTTGGCACTTTGGGAACTCATTGAGTGGATTGCTCCATTTAGAAAGGACAAAACAGAAAATGGAAGTATATTTCTCAAACAGAAATAACTGCACTAAATCTGTGGAGTGAGAGTCTTCTTCTTCTCCTTTTCCCTTCAGGGGTCGTCACAGTGAATCAGTTGCCTCCATCTAACCCTGTCTTCTACATCCTCTTCTCTCACACCAACTACCTTCATGTCCTCTTTCACTACATCCATAAACCTCCTCTTTGGTCTTCCTCTAGGCCTCCTGCCTGGCAGTTCAAAACTCAGCATCCTTCTACCAATATATTCACTATCTCTCCTCTGGACATGTCCAAACCATCTCAGTCTGGCCTCTCTGACTTTATCTCCAAAACCTCTAACATATGCTGTCCCTCTGATGTACTCATTCCTGATCCTATCCTTCCTGGTCACTCCCAGAGAGAACCTCAGCATCTTCATCTCTGCTACTTCCAGCTTTGTCTCCTGTCTTCCTCAGTGACACTGTCTCTAGAGTAACGCCGCTAATATGTTGGAGGATGGTGAGAAATGAATTGCGTTTACAGTCATCCATATTTGTGTGTTTCACCTGCCTCTGAGTTTACTGACAGTGATGTGCTTGAGAATGATAAATTCATATTAGATGCCATAAAAGCATCAACATCCTGCTTTCAGCTCCTCCTATCTGGTGAGACAGGGTCTGTAATGGAATAGTCTATAGATTTTGAGTCTGAAAAAGTTTTTGTTATGCTCCGAGCTTAAATATTTTCTCTTAACTCAGAATTCTTTAGGACCAAAAATAATTAAGATACAGCCATTTTTGGTGTAATTTTGAATAAATATTCCACTAATTGTAGAATGATTTGAATTTTGAGGGATCGATTACACATTTATTATCACTAATATAAAAAAAATAATTAAATATAGCATGCCCCATTTGACAGCGTTCTGTAACAAACACCTAACAGTTCCACTAGTTTTAAAACAGCAACTTTGGCCTTGACATAACACTAATTTATGCTGTCATGTAAATTGCTTAGTTTTCTTTTGTCTTCTTTAAAACAATCCATTTGCCTAATTGTTGGAACTACTCGCACTGTAAACAGCACAGTTTGAAGTGTCATGTTTAGGTAAAATGGCAACAAGCATATCTGGAAAGTTTCATCTTCAGTTCTTGATTTTGAATGTGGTAAAAATCAGGTTGAAAAAATGATTGTTATTGTTTAAAAAACACATCTAATTATTCTTTGCAATTTTTTTCATTCATTCACAGCTCTCTCTCTCCCTCTCTTGTGTCATTGCCATGAAAACTTTAAATCAGTCCTTTTTGATCCTGTCACTTGCCATTTCACTGCAAAATGGTGACCCTTTTTGATCACATCCACCTGTTTGTCATCACCAGTGACCACTCCTCATCACGTTCAGAGCTTTAGACATTCTCTTCACTTCATCTCTTCCACTAGCAGCCTTTAAGCTCCATTGGAGGTTTCCCCCATACAGCTAACAGTGTCACCACCCTCTGATAAAATACATAGACCTCACAATGGGGCTTAATCTATGAAGACTCATATTTATCATCTTTATTCTGTACAACGCAATAAAAATATTATTTGTTGACTCGGATGAAGTCGTTCCTGATTGAACTGTCACAGGAGAAAATACTAAGTGAGGATGGATTACAGAGCAGGTAAAGTGGGGACACAGCACCAACACTCTGAAGCACATGGTGTTTCTGAGGCCACCCACAGAGTAAGCCTGCCTGAGAACTCCATGGGAAATTAAAAAAACTGCTGTTTTATTCAATTTGGTTTTTCAACAATATTCTGGCAGGTAGATTGTGTTATATTTAAATAAAACCACTTTGTCTCTGTGTTCATATAAGCTACATAAAATATTCTACTTACTGTAATGACATCAGTCTGTGATGAACTGGGAACTTGTCTAGGGTGTATCCTGCCTCCTAACCAATGGCATAGACTGAAGCCCTGCCATGACTCTACATAGGACAAATGGTGCACAATCCTGGACACTAATATTTGTTGAAGCAAATTACTTAAAAGGGATGATCCACAGAGTCCACAGCTCCTTTATGCCCCAGATGACCTTAGTACATTTATCTGGGCAAATACTTCATGTGTGCACTATCGATCGCAGGGCATACAGTAGGGCACTATGACGGTGTATCAGCTGACATGTTAATAAATGTGATAGGGTAGTCCTGCAGAGTGTGTGAGAAAGCACATTATATTATTATGAAGTTTTTGGAAAAGTAAGTATGATTTATGAATACAAGAGTCTCTCCTGGTATTCACTGGTCTGTGTCTAACCACATGCTGTATTTTTTATTTATTATTCTACACCTTTATTTCATTTATCCAAGCTATAATCATGTATTGCATTGTTCTGCAGCTGCCAACCTCTATTTTTTACTGTCAAAGCTTGCCGAGGTGCCTGATTTCTAGCTTAACAAAGCAGCTCGTGGCTATGTTGCCATCTGTCCCACCTCTTTGTCTTAGTGACTGCTATTTGCTCACTCTTTTGTTTACACACATGATTGGGCTGAACAGATCATTCCATGTGGCTGGCAAGTTAATTTATCCTTTGAAACATCACACTGACATCTTGTCATATGCATTCATAGTTCAACAATGTGTTTCAAATGTCTTTCTTTTAATTTGTTACTGACACTTGGGTTTGGTATGAATTTATATAGACGTGAGGAATACATCACACATTTAAAAGGAATTGGATTGATCTTTGAAAAATCAGCAAGCCCTTAAAGAAAGGAATTTGATGCCTAGAGGAGGCAATATGTGACCTGAACTAAATGAATTTAATATTTCAGTTTACAAATGCATGTCACATTAAGCTTAAAAATGACCTTTATTACACAATTTCTTTAAATTCCCACAGGCAATGGCAATGCTAGGCTCCTCTCTACAGATTGCATAAGACATTGAAATATTTTCTTCATGTCAGACCTGAGCAGCTCGTGCTAACACTCAAAAGCACAAACACATGCATTACCTTACCTCAGAGTTACATTGTGGTTTCTTAAACAGGGCATGTTCGTATCTTCTCGTGACTACCCTTGTAATCGACATCTTACTTATTATTCATTAATATCACAATCCCACAGAACTTGGCCCCACATTTGGACACAACATTTTATGAATTGATGTCACACTACAGTAATTTCTGGGGACATAAAATGATTCCATGTGAACCATTGTTACAGTCCTACACATCTTGCATCTCATGCTTTAAGCATGTATGATTATCCTGCTGAAGGAAGAGGGTTCCCTAATGACACACATAAAAATCATTCTCAATTATCTCACGTTATTTTTCTTCCAACTCTACACTTTCTATTTCTATTGTTCACTCATGTCAAATGTCAGTAGTGTTGTAACTGGAAATACTTGAAATTCATCTTGTGCAGGATACATTGATGGATGGCATTTTCCCCATTTTCCCATTCGCTATTCATGACAGGCAAAACTGTGTTGACAACACTTACTAATACCAAATATAAGAACTGCTTGTTTGCAGAAAGAGGCCACGTGGTGTCATTGTACCAGTCTTTTACAAAAGACTGTTGATTACATCCCTTAATTCCTATTTCATTTATTTTCTTATTTCCCTTTGCCTATTTGCTCATTTGGTTTCCTGTTTCCTTTCACAATTCCCATTTCCTCATTCCCTACTTCCTCATTTCCAATTTCCTTCCTCTTTTCCTTTTTCTCCATTTCCATTATCATATTTTACATTTTCATATTTTGTAATTTCCTTTTTCTACATTTCCCATCTCATAGGTCTTTTTATAGGTCTTATGTTAAGTTTCATATTCTCTATTTTTCATTTCCCATTTGCTGTTTTCCATATTACATTGCTTCCAATTTCCTATTGCCTTACATATTCCCTCCCTTGCTGTGTTTTACTTTCTTCCTTGTTTTGTCATCTTTCCCATTTCTTCTTTTTCTATTTCCTTATTTCCATTTCTATTATGGACTACGGCAATATAATCTACATCATTCCCCTGCCTCCACTCTTAAAACTATTGGTGCAGTCTGTAAGTCAGCTCTTCATGTTGTTGGGGTGATCTCAGAACACCAATGTTTACCAGATAGGAGTGTGAAGTGTTGTTAGCAGGGAGAAGAGTACAGCAATACACACTGTAAGCCTATAAAGCATTTCTGGCACGGGTAGCATGACTTTGCTCTATGGGGTGCTATTTTGTGATGCAAAACCCTTTAGGCATCGTGTTGGAATAAAAGATGGCGGTTAAAAAACAGAAACACAACGAATCATCATGCATTTCACAATCACATAAACATTACGTAGAAGAATAGTAACACTAATTGTTGAACAATTATAATAAAAGATGATACTAATTAATTAATTATATTTTCTGGTCTTCCCATCTGATGACGCTCACACCGCAAGAAATGTGTTGTACATTCATGGCCATTTGGTCACATTAAAGATTAAATCACTTTTATTATCCACACAAAGGGGAAATTATCTTTATATATATACACACACACACACACACACACACACACACACACACACACACACACACACACACACACACACACACACACACACACACACCTATGTGTTAGTTAGAGCACACAAACACAACACACATACAGGCCCCTGTACAAACACAAAACACTAGGAGCCTGTTAGCATGCAATTAATAACAGTTAGTACTGGGGAGGGGGGGGGGGTTGCTCAAATGAGAAAGCATATTACCTTTGGTGTTGTAAGTGTGATGCTTTCTCTTTCTGCAACTGGAAAAATGTTATTTACTGCGAATTCTATCGGAGCTCTACCTCAACAGAGCCTGATCTGTCTCATTCATTTTTCAAAGGCTGTTGAAATGACAGCAGAGAGATCGAGTTGAGAAAAAGTCGAGCAAAAGTACAAATGCAACCATTGAGTACTGAACTGAAATTAGAGGCATATTGTTTTGGACATTTTCTTTACCAACAATTCCATATATCAAATATCAAACAATTGCATTAACCCACCTCAGTCATAGCTTGTTATCAATTTGAGGTGAGATGGAGCTAATAAACTCATTCTACATAGTTTACCCAGTAGAGTCTATGTATCATTTGTTGTTGCCTGTGCTCAGCAAGACTCAATAAAGGTACTTTTTATCAATGAATGGCTCAGTTCTAATGATCCATATGGTGATGCTGTGCTATAATATGCAATAAACACGAATCAGAGCAGACTAAGGGAAGGACTGTCTAACTATGCCTGAGTGTGAATCTGTTATATGGTAACAATCTACTCTGGAAGTCATGAAAAAAAGTAAAATCAGAATAATTGCTGCACCAAAACATACAGGGTATCATTAAATCTAGACAGCAGCTCGCTCTGGGCAAAATTCATTCCTTTAAGAATATGATGCAGTCAAAATTAAGTGGACACAAAGTCCATTTCCTGTTTTGAGCCTGGTACCACTCACGCCCCCAAAACACTTACAAGCTACACTGTTGCAGTAATTACCATTGCATTTCTCTGATCACTTGCCAGAAGTTTGATGTTTAAAGTTATGAGAATTAATCAACACAAGGAGCTGCTTCCATAGGCAGGATGAATGACAGCAAATGTGATTTCCCTTGATGTATTTTTAGTTTTATTCTGCAAACCATTATAATTGTATTTCCTTTTATGATCTAGGCTGTCTGGGCTGAGAAAGTGCCAATGGCTCTGGAACGCTTCATCGCAACTAAGTACTCTGGGCAATGGCATTTCTAGCTCATCCTTGAAATTTGTGTAATCACATGCACACACAAGCATTTAAAGACTTAAAATTATGTTTGAAACAGATCAAGTTAGAAACAAACTGGTAAATTATTTTGTCATGTTTACATATTTCCAATATTTTTTCTTTAATGAAGAAGATCTATCAGATTGAAGTGTTGCTTTTATCTTAAGAGAGAAATATTTTTAGTGGCCTGACTGTGTGAAAACTTCTCTGTTACGCACTTTGATATCGTTTTTGGCTTGCACCTGCATTTCTACATGATGAGCACACACCAAATCCTGCAAAAAAAAAAAAAAGATGATGCAAATAACTGCAGACGGATAGTGGGACCTTACAAGTACCCACTCTATACCAATGTCATTACTGTGACTGCAAAATGCAAACATGAACAGTCTACACCACTCGCCAAGCTTGTATTTGAGATCTCTCAACCTTAATGAGCAATGTTCTATTCAAATGATAGCAATGCAGCTCATTGCCAAAACAAGCATTTGCACAAAATTTTCCACATGCCATTACATCGTGTAGATAATGCTGCAATTCCTGTATTATCTGTATGAGTACAAATATGCTTGGTCTATAGATATATTGAAATAGCTTTCATTTGTACACAGGCACACATAGCAGAGTGTTAAAAATGCCTACAGAGTGTTCGTTATATACTGTAATGCTGTTGACCTTTTATGATCTTAAGATTCATTGACAGAGACCTGACAAGTCAAATTTTATCTTTCACTGCTATTCAGTTCTAGCAAGACGCCTTTAGTTCTCAGTTATATCTGCAGGTTTGTTTTTTTTAGGCCACATGAAACAAATAACATAAATTATATCTGACCAAAAAAGTGAAAACCAAAATCAAAAGCAAATATTTTGAAATAATGCAACAACATATCAACTCAGATCTTTCTTCTGAACTGGATGAGGAAAGCATAGAAGCAGATTTAAGTAACAAAATCACAAAACAACAAATGTAAGAATACATTTCTTGCAGGTACATCTGATTGTTGTCCTTCAGCTAAAAAACATAAGATAAGCAGAAAGCCAAATAGTGTGCCAGATTCCCGCAAAATATACCCACAAGATGCCGTAACCTCAGGGGGGGTTCATGCACTTATGAACTGGTATAAACCCACACTGGAATAGCAAGGTAATTGTGATATGCTGTAGTGTCCTGTCATACTTACGTGTTATCTCCAGTAAGCCCATTACAGATAAGCCAGGTTTCTGTCTATTGTCGAGCTGATTTTATCTCAATGGAAGTAGAACAACATTTCTTTTCATTGATAAAATAAACACACCATCTTGATTCGGACTTGTGTTTAATTTGCCAAACTACACACTAGTTTCAGCTTGAGCATGCTTGTATCCTGGCTCAGTTAAATCACAAATGTAAGCAAAACCCGACTAATCCTTTTCCTAGTCAATTTGACTTTGGCTTCTAACAGATGACTCAGGCATCCTGAGGATCTAATCCTGCTCAGGAAGGAACATGTAAAACATGGGAACAGGCGACCATAATCGTCTCATGACATGTAGCACCACTGCCAGGCAGATTTGGGCTCTTCATGCCACTGACAGCATCTTCGTGGGACTGACACTGTTGTATGGAATAAAGAAAGTTCTCTTTCTGTGTTCTTCTTGGATGGACAATTATCTAGGAGGATGAATCTTTTCATATAGATTGGGGGAGTTAAAATTCAGAAGTTTATGCCATACACAACTTTATCTTTCTTGGCGTTGCTGCAGTGAACATGTTTTTTCCGCCTGAGCTCCTCCTGCAGTTTCCTCTTTAGCACTGGATGTCGACTGACCTTGTAGAGATAGAAATCTGAGGCTAATTACCAATAATTACATGTTTCTCCTTCCCTACTAGTGTTTACATGTGTTGTGTTAAATTTTAGATTGCACCATTAAAAGATTTCCAACGCTCACTTATCTGTGAGCTGGAGTAATTATAGTGATTGTCTGGCCTGGGTGAAAGCGGGAAATCAGAGGATAGTATGAGAGGCTGAATTTTCCTGTGTAATTACAAGTACAGTTATGCTGATTTGAAAATGTGTAATTTAGCGCTATCTGTCTGCTAGGTTAAAACTACACAAGAAGGAGACGGTGTGCTCCAAAATGTAGAAAAGTATCCATTTCCTCCTTTTACAAATTATTTAGTTTTAATGACCTAATGGTGGATGTGCTCTCCCAGCATCATTACTGTAAGGGCAACAGCAGCTGCTGTACTGGGGCTGACTGGCACCTTGCTCAGACCTTCTCCCTTGACTGACTGCAGACTGCATTCCTTGACAGCTGGGAAGCAGTATATTGGAGAAAAAGCTCACCCTCACACACAAAAACACCTAAACTACTAAGATGCTTGAATGTGTGTGGCTGGAAGTAGAAATACTGTCTATTCTCTTCAATAACATGACATTTAATATGTACAAAATCAACTCCATGGTACCACAACAAAGAAAACATAACCCAGAACAGTGCAATTTTATTCTGTATTACATGTGTTTTACATGCTTTGCTCTTTCATCTCTCCTTCAATATTAATCCATGTCATCCAACAGTATATGTGGTTTATCATCTTATTTCAATGCTCTATTGAAGCTGCATATTTTTTTCACATAATAGTCAAAACCAGGACGACATGTTGTTTCATGGCTGCATCATTCCATCAAATGAAAATCTCCCACACACAGTATCACATGATTTATTGCACAAAACCCCTTGTGACATATTTGGTGTCCTTAATCTCCCCTTTAAAATAGAAATAATGCTCCATATTTGACTCCAGTTTGCTGGCCAATATGTGGCCATGGACTGATCTCTTAGTTTTTTCTAATCTGTGTACACACATAAGGCCCGTGAAGATTGATGTTAAATGTAAGATTGCCAGAGCTATAACTGTCATATTTGTTCAAATTACTGAACATTTATCAGATATAATCTCAAATTCAATCATATACTTTCTCTGTAATTCGGTCTCCAAAGAGTTGGAAAGGATTTCACTTCTTTATGACATTTCTCCCCAGAGGAGATCAGATGTTAGACGCAACATAAAAATGATTGGCCAAAGCAAACTCACACCAGACTGCTATTAACCTTATATTGAGTTGTCAGACTAATCATTTAACTAAAGCAGTTACCTAAGTACAGTAGCACATTTTGATTGAATTCTTTTGTGCGACTTTCTGAGGAAGTATGGTTTGAAGTGTTTTTTTTTCTTACCATAATGTGTCATTTTGATGATTAATATGACTTCCATGGCTTCAAAATGGCTTTCACATCATCACATTTCTAGGTAATGGCTCTGCTTGCCGGCGTTGCACACTGACAGGCCTGATGGACCCTATAAAATGCTTAACAAAGAAGCTAATATTGAGTGTAGTGTGCTGCAGCTATGCCTCCACCTGAAAGGAAGCACGTGGATGCAGCATGGCAGAAACAGTTACCTGGAGATTCTCCTAGATTTCTGTCCACAGATGAATGAAAAGATTTGATTAAAGTAGGGCTTATGAAAGGCTTACGCATTTCTTCTCTTACGTCTCATATAGGAGTAGGTCAATATTTCTGAAAAAGGTTATTTAGTAATGCTTGCAGTTGTAAATTCAAGTCCTATGTTACTGGCGATGGAGTCTCTGCCTCTTGAAGAGGTGATGTTATCAGTGGACCTGAGCTCTGCCACCAACATCACACCGAGTCAAACACTGACCTTGAAAGCCGGGTTCGGATTGGGAAAAGAATGAAGATTGACAGAGATGTAATGAACTGTTGGGAATATTAAGTGCCCCTCTCCACACTGTATTGCGGTTTAGAAAGGATATTAATCAAAAATTGCACCTGTAGAATGTCTATCCATGACTCAAAGTCACCTCATAAATTACACAAATAGAAGAAAACAAGTGGTCAGAGGTGAGATTGCAATCTGTGATGAAAAGCTAATAAGACTCCGACGTTGATTAAATATGGCAGGTACTGTGACTATAGCTATCACACCAGACTTTAATTTCATCACCAGTGGAGGTGAAGTGTTTGTGTAACTGTATAATTGTCCTAGAGGTAACAGACATTAGACTCTGCACATTGTGCAGAGGCAGACTTTGTAGTGTTTGTCTGCTTTCATAGACATGTATTTACCGCCCACTCATTTTTCTGTGGCCTAGATCCCCACTCCACAGAAACAGGATTGCTTCTTGATGACACTGTTCTCTCTCTCCTCAATCCAGAGTCACAAGTGGAAACACAAGAATGAGAAAAAGAAAAGAAGCAATGTGGAAGATGAGTTTCACCTGTCTGGAAGATCAAAAAATGATTTTGTTTTTCAAAAATTGCTCTCACATTCCAATTCCTGAGGTGTCAAATTTCATGCATTTGAATAATTTTTTTAAATAACGTCTTCTGATATGCAATCAGACTCTATTCAAATTGCAAAGTGATCATATCAATAATGGTAGACTACAACACAGTGTGGATATGGCCTGTTTTCTGGAATTTTCCTTCTTATCTCGTGAACTTTACAAACAGGAGTAATGCTTCTATTGAAAAGAAACGGGAATAATAATGGAACATATGTCAAAGATAGAGGTTTTAAAATAACTGTCATGGTTACAAGGAAAAGGTCTTTGGACTATGGAGCATTCACAGCTATGAAGCATGTGCAGCACTAACTGGTTGCTCTACTAAACATTCCTCCTATACACTAACTCTTCTCCCTTCAGACCACCAGCCCCTCAGTAAATTGTAGGGCAGAAGACGACTGATAGAAGCACAGGGTGATTATGTGATGGGGGACGTAGAAACTTATAAATCCTAGTCCAAAACTGAAAGCCCAGAAAGACTACAACGCTTAAACACTCCACAAGGAAAATTGGAAATAAGTCACATAAGTATGTCAACTGGGATGACCTGGACCCATCAACATGACCCTGTTCCTTTCATCAGTACCTTAATTCACATAAAACATAAAAATACACAGAAGTGCTCTTGGCCAAAACCCCCTGCTGCATCTATTTAGAAGAAATGCTGTTAGAGTGACTGACCATTGCAATTTACATCTACTTGACATCTTGTGGTTTTATATTTTGACTTCTTTCTTTTTCTACTTTACTGTTATTTACACAGTCATGACCCTCTCTAAGAATGTGTATTGTCACGATCAAATGAAAATTAATCCTCCAGAAGGTGCCTGTTCTAGTATTTGGATATGGAGCCTATTCTGATCTTCCTATTTATTTTGGACACGTTTCTACGACTGGCCTGCGGCATGACCAGGTGGTGTTATATGATTTTACATTATGTAAGACCTTTCCCTCACTAGGTGACATAAAACAGCTTTAAAAAAGACAATATCTCATTAAAGGTATGCCATGGTGGAATTCCTATAAAAATATAAATAGTCTCCCTCCATCATCACTTGTAATTTGAGTGTATGGTTTCTGTAGCTCCAGGGATTCAGCCACTTGGTTTATTGTTGTCTTATTTTCTTATCATTCTGCAGTGTTGGGGTTGGCATTTCTGAGCTGAAAATAGAAAGGTGATACAGAACAATCAAGCAACCATAAGTGTTGCATTCGATAACATGAAAATGAAGCTCAACAGTTTTCTTTCTGCTTACTGCACCTTTGAAAGGTGTGCTTGCAAACAGCAGACACATCCTGTGAGGATGGCTTTAACTTGTGGCGTGTCTTAATGTGTCTCTTTAGATTGTTGCTACGCCGGCTATTTTATGGCCATAACGGTTTCTTTATAACAAAACATTTTCTTCATTCTCGCTGAGGTGAAAATTGCGCCAATATGATGTTGATGTAATTTAGTCATAATGTATTAAGTCTCGATATTGCACAACAAAAAGCCCAGAACTGACCCATTGGTGGTGGAAGTCTAAAATATTTAGTCAACAATTATTATTATTTTGCTTACTAAACTCATTTGAGAATTTGATGTTTATTTTGTGTTTACTTGTAAATAATATTTGCCTTGTCTTTGTCATGAACCACAGTTGTATGGTGATAGAGTTACTTGATGATGATGATGGTGCTGCCTTGTTATTGTCAAGGTCACTGACAAAGAGATGCTTTTTTTTTTTTAGTCCATTCACTGTTTTGACTGGATAACACAGAAATGGATACTGGATGGATTTTCATATAATTTAGCAGGATAGATGGGTGTATAAAGGCGTGGATTTTGGTTTGACGCCTTTCTTTAACATACAATTGATAAAACCTGGTAGAAGAGTTTGGCATGTGGCAAATGAGAACCCTTTACATATTGGAGTGAGGGCCATATTCAGATTGAAGTATTTATGACTATAATGTCATTTTGGGTTCGAAGGATACGTTTTCATGATCAAGCAATCGTGTCATGAGGTTAAATAACAGGTTCAATGCAATGACACAATTGGAAAACTGTAGAGGATTTTGAATGTTTAAATTCAGGAAGTTGACTTGTCTCTACTTGACAGGTCTTGAGTAGACCATAAATCCAGCAGTAGCCACCTGCAGGGTAAAGAATTACTCGACTTACTCCATGTCTTGCTGTCTCTGTTTTCAGGATTTGTACACGTTTTTCTCCAAATTGATTGGTCAGGATTTGAATCAGAGATTTAACTCAGCCCAGAGATATAGTCTCTTTAGAAAAGTCATTGGTGGGAAGCGGGGCGTTTGTGTCTTCTAATGAGATTGTGACTGCTTTAAGTAGAAGATAATTACAGACTAGACATGTAATCCTACAACTCCAAAGGCAAAAAAGAGAAGATTAGACTTACAGTAAAATTAGGATTTGTGATGTTAACAGTGATGATAAGGTTGTGAGACAGGGACCTGAATTGCTAATGATAAGCCCCAGAGACAGGATTGGATCCAAAGGAACCTCCATGTGGAGACGTGTCCCACAATAACACAGGTTTTTAACACCTAACTTCAAGTTCTCCTTTACACACACACACGCACGCACGCACGCACACACACACACACACACTCAGCCACACTTTGTTTTATTCACTTTACATACCAAACCACAGAAGCCTGATACCCATCTCCTAATTACCTTGAGTTGTTCTCTCCACTCAGACGGGCACGCTACAGCTTAAAAGGCAAGAGTACTTTTACCGCAATATATCGAAAGCTAAAACATTTCATATTAATGCTAATATTTGTAAATGACGTGGTATTGTTTTCTGAATTGGTTGACTGTTTTTGGATACAAGGTTGTGATAGCTCAAGGAACTAATGGGAAGGAGTCTGTGTGAGTAACAAAACAGACTGAATGGACAGTTCTGAACAGTCCAATTATGTTGGAACAAAGGTCTGCTCGAGCGAGACGTTGGAATGCAGGTATCATGTTACCTTGAAAAGCCAGAATAACATTCAAGAAGTGTCTTTTATGGTTTTATGGCAAATACAAACAAATAAAACAAAAATATGGAGACTGCCTTAGGTTTTTTGAACAAGATTTGCAGGGTGGATTTTTTTTTCTCATAATGATTTTACATTATGTTAAATGTGCTGACCTTCCCCGACTGAAAAAAAACATGAATCCTGTTGCTCTGCTAAACAGCAATAAACATAATAATAATTTATGTATGCTGAATAAAGTGTAAATGATTACAGTTTCGTAGTTGTTTTTGAAATAACTCATTCTTAACAAATTGATCTGCTTTTGACAATTCTTCTGTCTTCCAGGCTGCTGTAGTAAACAAGCAGAAATGCAGCACTTATATATTACAGCAATGAAAAACAAAATGTAATAAACTTCATCTCTTAATTTGCATTGAAGAGAATTCTTATTCTGTGTGTGAAAAGATATGATTCTCAGTGGAGCGCTAGATAAATCTCTTTTAAGCTGAACTGAGCTGAACAACTGATTTAAGCACAAACATCTCTGCCTGAAACAAAAATCAAATGTCACCAATCACAGTCTTTCATTGTTAAAAAATCAGTTTGAAAAAAATCCACCATGCTCACTCATTGTCACATGTGCTGACAGAATTTATATTTCAGAGGTCCAATATCTCACCCCATGTAGGTCTATTAATCCTGACTATTGATGACATTTCTGACCAAAAAAGGATTGAAGTCATCAAATGGGAATTTTACAATTTGCACGAACTGAATTTTGGGTAAATTCAGCAGAGGATGAAACATCCATCCACACAGTTCTCTTGGAGACACTGTTTTAAAATGTCCAGCTTCTTATTTGGAAGACTGGGCAGCAGCAAACAAATCATACAACCTTATTCTTGTTTTATAGTTTCAAACAGCTTTTGTGGTTGTGGTTTCAGCTCTTTTTTCTGTGTGTCCTTCTCTGACTTCTCTGTGTATGCTTCCTGTTTGTGTTGAGTTCTGCTTTTCACAACTGCAACAGACTCTGCACAACTTACTTACTCCTCTGGACTTATTCCTCTGTCCAGATGAGTAATTTGTCATTTTAAACGTTTCCTCATTTTTGATAATGCTATCTTTTCATGCTTTATGTGCTGTAGTGTGAAGACTGATGTAGGAGGGTTTTTTTTAGCTGTGTAGCTTCAGGACTTGCATCAGAACATCATTGGAACTTATGGTGCTCTATTATCCAGGAAATCTGATGGCTGACATTGATGATTGACATTTCTGACAAGTGATGCTTCAACCTCTGTCCTGCCTTGGATCATGGTTTGTGGGGTTTTTTTTTGCTGTTTTTTTTTTTTTTAAATTTAATGTATAATATCTGCTCTTGTCATGAACCAGTTTCATTAAGGTGCCTTACATTACATAGTTCTCTTGAAGTGCTGGTAGTTTGCTGTCTTAGCTTGTTGATAATCAATCTTTTAGTATGTTGCATTGTGAAGGCAGCAAAAGTAAGGAACCAAAGAGGTAGACCAAAAGCAGGGTGGTCCTGCGGGGCACCAGGTAGTCTCTAGGGCAGAGAGAAAATCCCTTTATACCTCTTGTCAGGAAGAGCAGTGTAAATGTTAAACAAATGGCTGCAGAATATTTAAGGAGAGGAGAATTGAGTTGGAGAGTTAATTGCAGTGCTGGAAAGCTTGTCTAAAGAGATGTGAATATGTTTTGTGATGCTTAAGTCATACAAATGCACAAAATGTTGCTCCGTGCTGCAGTGTGTAACCCTAGTGCTTACTGATGAATGTGTTTTTTCCTGATATATCTCAGTATTTGTTTTTTTGTTTTTTTTTGTTTACTTTTCTCTGTCTGATGCATCTTTTGATGAATCCTTGGAGGATAGAGGCTTTTAGAAATCTGACTTTAAATCACAACTGACCATTCTCATGGCATCCATCCATCCATCCATCCCTCCCTCCATCCATCCATCCATCAAACTTTTGTCATGTATGATTTGTGCTGATTTTATTTTTGTCTTTCTACAACAGAAAATGAAGATCAAATAATTGTTATAAATTTCACCCTCCGTTTTGGGTATGAAAAAAAAATGATTGTTTTCAGTTTTAGTTTAGTTTTGCCTTTGTTCTTTCATACGTGTTTCTGAAAGGGAAACTATATTATCAAGATATGCATTTACTGTTCGGAGAAGTCATCAGTTCAACACAATCAAAGACAATTTGTCTATCAAATAATTTCAAAATACAGGTGGTAGCCTTTCTGCCTAGTCTTTGTCCTCTCTGCTCTGGCTCGCTTTCATCATAACAGCAGACGCGTCAAATAAATGAAACAACACAAACGATAACAGAGACATATACATAAAAATACTGTTCATTGCCAAATTGAAAAGCTAAATTAGGCATAAATAATGTCTGCCTTATGTCAGTGGGGGCTTTAAATGCTATTTACGTAGAAAGACTGTGGCTCAATGTAAATATTTATGTGCAATGATGCTGTCGTGGATTGATTTACTGGCAATTCCTTTCTCTGACAAAAACAAAAGGAAAAAAAAGGTAGAGGGCTTGTGCAGCATTATTAAACATAGCCCTGCTGAATAGCCTGTAACCACAGCCACAAACCCATACAAGCTGAAGATGGTGCAGAAGTCTGTTAAATTTTTTACTGCTGCCTCCATTGTCCTCAAAATACAGCAAAGTCAGTATGAAATAGCAGATGCATTAGTCTTGCTAAATTACAGCTCATGGGCTCAATTGGTGCTGCCTTCAATAGATGAGAGGGGGTCAGTAACAGTTTTGTCTTCCACTGATAGGAGCCTCTCATTCCAAGCCTGTTCCACCAATTTATGTCACCAGGGACAAGTCCATGTATGATAAGACACAAGTACCAACGCTCTGATTATTACAACAATCCGTTTATTTTCCCTCAGGTGTTTCCCCTGACCCCCCCCAAAAAAAAAAAAACACACACACACACACACACACACACACACACACACACACACACACACACACACACACACACACACACACACACACACACACACACACACACACACACACACACACACACACACACACACACACACACACACACACACACATCACTTCACCTGTGCTGAAAGACCTACCTATCTATCTATGGTCTTACATTGAATGGACAGATATGAGTATCATTCTTCTCAGCTACAGATGCATGTTTGTACTGCAGGAATGCAGACAAATATGAAGCTGTTTCATGCTCAACCTCATTTTATTACTGCAAACCTTATCTGCCATTCCAAAAGCTAATATGATTTTGTGCATGACACACTCTTTGTTACTCACAATGGACTATTCTTTACACAGTGGATTGAAAATGTGCAAATGAGATAAGATGTAAGGCTGTAAATGTGGTCTGAGGTTCTATTTTCCTCTGGGGTGGGCAGGGGGGATAACCTGTGAGACTGTGAGCACATACAGTACTACATGTTCGTGTGTGTCCGACTGATGTGTGTGTGCACATATTGTGTACTTGCTGTCAGACTAGGAACAGTGCTGTGACAGGCCCTAGCGCTGTGATTGACAAGTCTACTGGGAGTTGAACAAGAGATGAATTTTGGTTCACTAATTGAACTGCAAGAACAATGAATCCATTAAATGTGCACGACCAGCACCAGTTAAGGCGCCTGTGTGTGCTCTCGTGCAAATGTGTATGTTTTAACACCCTTAATCAATCTGCATTTTTTCTGGGTTGATGATGACAACAAATGGGTATGTTTGGTGTTCACCACAGAGAAATAATGCCTTGACTGAGCTTTTCTTTGATGCTGTGAATTGTTTTTGACAGACCATACTGAGGCCTCATGACTCACCAATGACAGCCCTAACTTTAGTCAGTGTTATGTTACATTTGTTGTTCATGAGTAGCCTCAAAAGCTGACTTGAGCCTCTGTCAGAGTCAGATTTCAGCGAGGAGCTCGCTGTTTTAGAGCTCACCTTGTATTTTCTGTAATATTTACCACCAGGGACTCAAAGTGCGGTCACTGTGCAAGGTTGCACTCACAAATATACTCATTCCCACACACACCTTTGCCTTTTTTTGTGACAAGTTGATGAATTTTTTATGTGTTTATCAATTTTAATTCAATGGCTGGTGTATTTTTGAAGTGCTGGTGTGCACCTTATATTAACCCACTCAGGCAGGCATACACAGGATGGACAGGGCAGTCTTGCTTGTATCTTGCTGCCTATCATCTATCATCATCCGTCCCTCTGCCTTTTTCTATTTACTAGCATTGTCTCTATTCATCTCCGTCATACCCCTTCTCCCTTGTCACAGCTGCCTTCCTGCTCCTTGTTGTACCTCTGCAGCATCGCCCCCCAGTCGCCCCAACTTCGATCCTCAGCGAATGTATATCTCTGCTGTCAGAAAGTCCCTATGCAGCCCCTCTGTCTCCCAGGAGGTATCTATCAAGCTGAACTGTCTCTGTGTCTTTCCATCTTTGTCTCTCAGCCTGTGTCAAGTGAGCCAGGAGACCTGAACCTCCTCATGGAAGGCATTTTAAGTCTGAGTGAGCTTTGGCCATGGAGTTCTGACAGGAACTTTAGAGAGCCTGTCTGGAAGAAGAAGGTGAGGGGGAAATTGAGAGGGCATTGAAGAGGTTATGAATCCCTGTACCAAACCCTCTGCTGACAATCAACTCACCCCTGTTGGCTCTGAGATGGAGGCAGTGATGGATGGTAGGGATTGAGGAGACGGACGCTTCCCAGCTGAGGACACAGCTATGAAAGGTAATGCTGGTACAACAACACCAACAGGAGATGAACCAAATTTTGATAGGTTAAGGACAACAGCGTGAGAATGAGCCTATGTACATATTTGTTTCCCTGTGAGGATTGACCAGGACTGAAGCGCCCAAAAAGGCTGAGAAGATTATGCCTAGAAATCCCCTCATACAGGTCTCAGCAGTACTGGTGTGTGGTTTCTGAGACAGAGTGAATTCAAGACAGACCATATCAGGCTATGCCGTTTCAGTTTTCTGTGACCCTGTGCGGCCTTGGCTTTGGTCTTGACTCTGTCTCTACCTGCTGATTGTAATCCACTCTGTGGCATCAGGCTTTGGACACAGCTCTATTTGCACCTTGGATCCTTGGAGGAAAACAGCATTTCCTCCTCTGACAAGACTTATATACTTTTGTGTCACGGGCCATTTTATGCCAACCACTGTCTGGTCTGCATAGGTTTTGTTCAGTTTGTCTCAGTCTGTGTACACAGATAGCATTTAAACTTGGTCATGCAAACTGGCAGGTTTGGAGCCTTCCACCAATACTAAAAGCTACATTCATTCTTGGCTTATTAACACTGTAAAAAAGAGCTTGCTTGCACGAGGTGAAGGCCAGTCACATTGTTATGCCCAGATACAGCTGCAGGCGAAAGGGTGTGAATACTCTTCATTAGTGGGAGCTTTTGAAAGAACAATTCGTGTCTTTCTGAACTGTATGCAATGCAGCAAGAACACAAAAGACAGTTACCTGGAGATGTATAGACAAGAATGCAATTCTCTTGATTCAAAGCACTAGTTTGCTTCATTTTACCATAAACATAAAGGTCACACTAATACTGTAATGCAGGCTATGCCCCGGTGGGAGGTTGATGAAAGGTGTTTACAGCTGGTCTCCAGACACCAGAAGCTGTGGTACCAGTGAGGTGTAAACCCACCTTTTCTGTAGTATAGCAGCTCATTTATATTCCATTTCGACAGGAGTCACTTATTATCGTCACGGTATCAACCACGTTTATTCCCACCACAGCTCAAAGACACATCAAAATCAGTTTACCGTATATTTGAATCCATACATGTATAGCTGTCGAGGTAATTGTTGCTCAACCCACATTTTCAGTCAGATGATATGGTTACATGTGGGAAGAAAGGATCGCCTTAGATTGTAATTAAAACGCTATCATTAAAATAAATGGGGAGGAAATAACGGTGGATAAATTCACAAGTCACAGGAAATAGTCATTTAAATGGTTTTCAAGCTGAACAAGTGGATGGGTTATTCAGACAGTCTTGTCAGTGTTGTGTTTGTAGCATCAATTTTTACATGTGGAGCATATGACGTCAATAAATGGTAGCAGCATTTTATATCTGACTGTATAGTCAACAAGGTTGAACTTCAAATAACTCATTCAAACTCAAATACCAACAATATACATACTGAGTGACGTCACAAGGTTGTACAGGGCATGTTAAAAGCCTTCCTGTGTCTCAAAGGGGCATCAGCAGGTGTTGAAGAAAAACCTTTTAAGTTATGTTATGTTGTGTTTTATGGAGTGGTTAAAGGTTAAAACAACTTTTTTGATGTTTTCAGTTGATTTATTTTCACTTTATCAGAGTTTTCCCTCGGAAGACACCAGGGCTGTGCTCATTTCACACATTCTGTATGTGAGAACACCTCTATGACGGTATATTGCCGTCACCAGCAACACCTACCTTGGATATTTTGCATAATTATGGTGGTATAGAAAGGAACTCCACACAAATGCATTCTAATGTCTGTAAAAATAAGATGATGAATCGTTATGACTGCTACAGTGGGAGTGGGGAACCATCTGTGAGGCTTGTAAGTGTAAGGTGAGTGCCAGAAAACCAGTGGAGGAAAAGACAACATAGGGAGTGACGGAAGACAGAGGTGTGGAAGGTAGTGAAAGGAGACATCAAGTGGGGGAGAGAGAAGTAGGATGCTGTCATTATGCTTGAGAGGACAGGTGTGGACCATGATTAAGTCTGAGTTTCACTTGCAGCCATCTGGAAACAACCCTCACATCACCCGCAAGGGATGGGACATTTGCTAGGATCCACAGTCATGTGCACACATGAGGCCTTGTACCCAGATGCCCATATTCACACACATATACACACAGCTGCATCTATATGAGAGTGCTGCTGGGGTGAAACAAACAAACTATGCAGAAATACTGCAGTTGAATCGGAGGCTGGAGGGATGCTTGAAATGAATTATGAATACAATTATATTTCCCTCCATTTTAGATCTTCCTGTTCCAGCCTCATCCTCAAAACACAGAAACGGCCCCTGCTGTAGCTCTTACTGCTCAGTTGGTCCAGCCCAAATCATTTCCCTTCCAAACTGTGCTGCAGGGTAATAAGGAACAGGAAAAGGGAGGGAGAGAAAGAGGTAGCGTCTAAATGAAAAACCAGCTTCGGTTCAACATCTTCTCTTTCTGGGGCACAGCTAAGCTTTATTGGATTTTTTCTTCTAGTTTCTCGTCTAATCAGAGAGACGTTTCACATAACCTTCGGCATGTACAATGTCAAACTTGATCCTTTCCCTTGTTGAAATACACTGTACATGAAATTAAAATACAAAGATGGAGGCATATAATAATTTAGTGTCTGACAAGAATGGCAAATTATTCAGTCTGCTAACCCTCCCCCACAAGTTAGGCAAAATTATGTCATCTTCGTCTGACCCCTACTTAATAGCAATGAGATCAAGTATTCTAATGAACCAATACTCAATATTTAATACCCAGACTTATTGTCACTACACATTACAATAGCTGAAAGATAATCCTTCATCTGATTTTTTTTGATTGGAGACGCTGAAGCAGTGCAGTCAATGTCAGGTTGCAAGACATAGGGATCAAGACTTTATGTGGAGCATGATGTGGGTTTCGTGAAAAGGTCCTCTTGACAACATGCGCCACACAAACAAATCATCTCTTTTTGAGAAAAAAGGACATTTTGCAGCTATAGCATGAAGGTCAAAAGGTTCTGACTATCATTTCCCATGGAAAACAACTTACAAAGCCGTTTCCTCGTTCACACACTCTCCCTCTTACCCATCCATTAATCCACTCATCAATAATGCAGTAATATAATTTTGCCAATGAGGAGATATAATACATATCAAAGATTGCTCATCAATTATTTCTGCTTTGTGCTTCATCTTTGTTTTGAATTGTGTTTTTTTACTTGTTGTCTTAATATTGAGCTAATTTGTGAGAGGTCTCATATTTAGGTAGTTCAGACCTGTGTGGGTGTTAAAAAAGGAATTCACAACAGCTCATCTCAGACATTTCTTGATTGTTTTATAATTAAATCGATAAAACTACCTGAATAAATGACGTTAATATAACGTGATTTGACAGATATATAAAGTTCCATTTGACGATTTAAGAGTTCAACAACTCAACTTATTATGTCAAGCAATTAATGAATAATCTGTCTCAGAGAGGCTACTGTTCTGTTGCTGACATTTGAACCTTCAAACTAAAACCATTTTTTTTCTTCTTCAATAAATAAATACCGATGATAATAACAGTGGCAATAAAAAACATTAAACAGTCTGACCAGTGCATTAAGTGCAAAGAGACGTTTGAAAACATGTTCATATTAAGAGTCATGGGGCAGCACAGTGGTGCAGTTGGTAGCGCTGTCGCTGTGCAGCAGGGCGGTTCTGGGTCCCATTTGAGTCCCGCTCTGTGCGGAGTTTGCATGTTCTTCCCATGTCTGCTTGGGTTCTCTCAGGGTTCTCCAGCTTCCTCCCACCTCCAAAAACTTGCGCTTCAAGTTAATTGCCGTTTCACATTGTCCGTAGGAGTGAGTGAGTGTGTGTGTGCATGTGTGTATGTCTATGTATAGCTCTGCCATACACTGGTGTTGCACCCGCAGTTTTCCCACCTCGTGCCCTAAAACAAGGTTGGGTAGGCTCCCTGTGACCTGCTCAAGTGGATGAAGCGGATTGAGAAAATGAATGAATGAATTAAGAGTCCTTTCCTGCTTCCCTTTTCATAGAAAATTCATCATCATCGTCATCATCATTATCAGCTACATCTCAGAGTTGTCTGGCTAGAAAGGTGTGCAAATCATGGGGATGGAAAAATAATTCATTAAATATTAATAAAGAGCATACAGTATCTGATTGGTGTGTTTTGTCCTTGGGCTTGGTGGTGCAGTGTGTGTGTGTGAAGCAAGCAAAAAAAAGGCTTCAGGTAAGGAACAACCACAGAATCTCAATATCAAAACCAGTGCAAACTACACTAAAATGCAACTCTCTGTCGAAAGGCACTTAAATCAGTTCCCAAGATACAAAATACTGGATACTATTTCAATTTTTATTCCAATACAAGCTGATCACATATGCAGTGTGATGCATGTAACCATTTATCTTACCTAAATTAGTTAGGACATGAATGTCTGTGTTTGTCTACACAGACGAACAAAGACATTGGACTTGGTATTTTTGGATTTGTTTTTCCACAGCATCATGGAGTCAACTACTGTCAGCCATGCATGAACTCAGCAGTGCAGGAAACATGGCTCTGAAACACAAATGACTAAAAGCTTCTCTCTGGAGAGACAACACTTCAACATAGCTGAGAAAATGTGAGTTTTTCCATGCACAATTTTTAAATAAAAAGTCACTCCTCAGTCTAAATTTTGATTCTAGTTAATTCACATATTTGCTGACGCGGGTTAGATTTTTGGTGCCAGCTTAATATTGAATATAAAGCACATGTGTTGAAGGACTTATGAAGCAGCGTCATAGTATATTGAAAATATTCCTGTGACTAGTATTCCTCCGGTAGCCACGGCCCCTGTCAGTGATTTCAGGCTTTCCCTTTGTTTACTTGTTTTCTCCATCACTGTACTCCCACCCATCTTTGTAGTTTTCCATCTGCTTAGTACCGGTTACTCATTCAGTCACTCGGTACTGAGTATTTGCTTAAATATGTCCATGCCTAATCTGCCTGTGCTTTTTGCTTCTCTCTTTTTCCTGCAGTGGAACCACTTTCGCCAGCTGCCAGTGTCAATCTTCCTGAGTTACTTTCCTCCTTTTATCTTTTACCTGTCTTCTACTATCCTTTCTCAAATCTACTTCATGGACCTCATGGACAGCAGATAGAGACTTCATCTGCTAGGCATTAGCCACCTTAGACATTTTTGGGGTGGTGCCCGCAATTAAGTGGTGGATGCCTTTTGGGGAATTTTTCACATGGTTGGTTCGGTGGTTAGCAGGAATATGCAAAACTAAATAGAACGGTGGGGGATGTAAAGAATGAATGAAGGAAAAAATGAATGAATGAACAAACAAATGAATGAATGAATGAATGAATGAATGAATGAACAGAACATATTAAATTACAGTGTAGAATAGAATGAATAGAACATTTTGTCACTATATAGCAACTAAAAATACTGGATCCGATATTTTCCCTAAAACAACAGAAGTATTGAACTTTCACAATGCTTGGAAATAACTTTGGAAGTATGGCATAACTTGTTATTCCCGATGTTCTCCACGTCCTACATGAAAATATGTTTAGATAGACCTCTTCAAGGTAAAGTGGCTGCTGAATAGGTTCTCCTCTGTCAGAACTCTTCTTCTGTAGCAAGACTAAGTTCACGATCCTTGAATCCATGAGTGGATGTGCTGAGTCCTCTTGGCAGGGAGTTTTAAGTAAGATGAACAGCTCCAGGTTTTTAATTATCCTTCTTATGCACATGGATAACAGCCTTAGGGAACTTGCTAGTTGATGCCAAACTTGTCTCATCTGTAGAACCCTTGCATTTGGTTCTGTTTCACTTAACATCCATGAAGGCAAGTTTTTGTGTGTACTGTTGCTAAGCTGGTCACATCTTCTCCATCTATCCCATTCACCCAAAAGAGGAGGTTCAACTGCAAGGACCCCAGTGAGCCATACCACCTCCTCTTTCTCATCCCCTCTCAACCAAATCCAGTTTAGCACTCCCCTTTACTGAAACAGGGGTCCATACCTCTCCTCACCCTATTTTATTAACTCCACAACCATTGCTCAGGCCAGAGTCCCAGAAAACGCTGTCACCTCACCTCCCAGAGGGATGCTACGACTCTAGATGGTAAACTACTAGCTCACATCACTCACTCCTCCGTGCCCATAATGTTTCCGCTGTTAACTAGGAAAAGCATTTATGTTATTGTAATCCCCATCACCTCACACTCATTCATTCATCTTCCAACCCGCTTAATCCGCTAACGCGGGTCGTGGGGAGCCAGTGTCTCAGGGCGTGAGGCGGGGGACACTCTGAGCATGACGCCAGTGTACCGCGGAGCCACATAGAAACAAACAATCATTCACACACACACTCACTCCTATGGTCAATTTGGGACCGGCCAATCAACCTGAAGCTTTTTGAGGTGGGAGTAAGCCGGAGAACCCGGAGAGAACCCACGCAAACACAGGGAGAGCATGCAAACTCTGCACAGAGTGGGACTCGAACCCGGGTCCGCCGTGTTGTGAGGCGGCAGCGCTAACCACTGCGCCACCGTGCCGCCCTCCTCACACTCATGTAGTGTTTAAGTTGTGTGCTGGATTGTTTTCTGGCATTCCCAGCCTGCCTGGCTTTGATTAAGTCATCCACTGCTATCGGTGCATTATCACCTTGCTGGAGTTGACTGCACCTGAATGCCAATGGGAGGTAAAGAATCTTCATGCAACATCCACAAAGTGCACAACTAGATCCAGGTAGTGGCTCACCTAACCACATGTTTCTAACTGATGCTGTTCAGTGGGAGCATGCCTCAAAACATTTGTCATCCTGGTTCCAACAGAGTTGTCAGGTGTGCGCTGATTTAAAAGGTGCATAGTGGAGTCATGATGGAATGGGTGATTGCTGGACTGGAAAAGATAATAACATACTGTACATCCCCTTCTGGAAGTTCATAAAAAAGGTTGAAGAAGCTTTATTATGAAGGATTAATTCACCACAAGTGTCATGTCTGCAAAGACCCCTGTGGGAGCCTCTTTTGAGTTATAAATTACAATTTGCTGTATTGTCAACTCTTGGCAAAAAAAACACTTTTCTAACAATCTAATAATCTATAAGTACATATATCCAGATTCTTCCACAAATGTTCTATCTACATATTTACTGAGTTGTCAAGATGTTTACAAATCTGTCCACATATTTATACATACTTGTCTCACTACTTGTAAATACAGATTTGAGGATATATGTGTGCATTTACAAATCTCTTAATACTTCCACACATTCTGAGTCTGCATTTATATTAATTCATGTTTATGTTTACAAGTCTCAGTGCAAATTTAGAGACACTTTTACTAATTTCTAGATGTGATCATACAGAGGCAAACCAAAAAACAACTGTCTACACATTTGTAAATAATTCTGCTCCAATAATAACCTTATATTAACCCTCAATCTTCATTTGCCTACCCTTGAACTTTCAACAGCTCTCTATAGCTCTCTATAGCTGTGTCTGTATAGCTATAGCTGTGTCTTCTGGGTTAGTAGATACTCTAAACCTCAGATCCTTTGTATAACTCTCACTGGTTCAGCTCCAGACATACCTTTGTTCTTTCAGCAAGAGATTCACTTGTAAATCTCAAATATGAGAAATCATTCTGTTTCTCACTTGTAAAAATCTCTGTTACATTTTATAGAGAGGATGATGTGAGATAGTTATCCTCAGCACATCCTGAATATGCATGAGATCACTGTGGATGAGCCACCGAATGCTGGAACCATTTCTGTGTTCAGTGAAGAGCTGAATAAATCTAGCTTGTGTGCAGCTGATGAAACTGGGTCTTAATGCTGTGAATCTGGCCAAATTGCAACTTAAAATGGAAAATGCCTCCCAAATGGTACTATATAATGAAACCATTTACTCAATACAAATGTCAACTCACAATTTGTTTTCTCTTTGCAGTTGGCCAATGTAGGGTTGTAAGAGTTATTATACTATAACACCTAATGCTGTGTTTGGGGCCCCCCTTTTGATTGCATATAAAATATTTTCAAAATCGATTTCTCACTATTGAGTTATGGGCAGTTAAATATTTTACAATACAATCAAGAAACTATCCTGCCAATAACCCTTGGTTAGTTCTCAGTGTAGTGTGTCGTAGCGCATTCGTGTATTAACACTCGCAACTTCATCATAGATTTTTTGTAGGCAGTCACGTGATAATGTACGCACATTCTATTGGCTGACGGCCTCTATTGGCTGAAGTGCGCTCTTTTCCGTGAGTCTCGGACTTCTGTGAGATACAAAAGTGCTTTAAACAGTCTATCAGAGTGTAGGAAAAGGTAATACAGATAAAAAGTGGTTTAATAAATGTTTAAATTACCGTAAATAATAACATTAATAGTTTGTCACGATAGTGCGGAATTTAACATTCGCGTGTGGTTCCTGGAACGCATTAACCACAAGTAATGAGGACACACTGTACTGTTGTTTACAGTATCTCATGAAAACCAGGAACCTCTCCACAAGAGTTTAGCCTTACCCAGCCAGTAGTCTGCCCCAGTCAGCTAATGGGCCATCGTTGTTCACAGCAGGAGCAGGCGTTCATAATGACCCATAACTGAGCAGCCCTGTAAGAGCACTCAGGAGTCTATAGAAATCGAACCCCATGTCATTTTGCAGCACCGTGAGTTTCCTGTGTAACATGGCGTCACTGTTGGAAATGCATAATACAGGAGCGAGACAGGCTGCAAGCACGCAGTCTGCATACTGACAGTTTTAGTACATTTATTAGACTAACCTCCCCCATGTCTGCACTTACATTGTTGACCAAGTAATATAATCTGCTTTGGCTCAGATATTTTTAACATAAGCCATGACCATTCATGTCCATTTCATTCATGGCATTTCATCTGAAGTCACTCCTACATGCATACGTACAGGTTGAGCTGCTAGATTGTTGAGGGAATGAGAGCAAGTGAGGCGATGCTGCCGATGCTTCACAGCCCCTAATCCTATTGGAAGTTAGACCTGCTGTTTGTTTCCCTCTGTTGGTCATATCAGTCACACTTAGATGAAGCCTGAGGGGAAGTATTATGGGTAGATTGGACCTGAGTGGCGAGGGGAAGTAGCCAGGGCAGATGGGGGGACCACCCAGTAATACTGTGTGATGCAGCACAGCCAGAGGTTAAGTTTGCTATGGACAGTGTAATGGAAATGAAGAGTGATGACATAAATCTGATACTCAGAATAGGGAAGTGTGTAGCATACACACACACACACACACACACACACACACACACACACACACACACGCACGCACGCACACACACACACACACACACACAGACACACACACACACACACACCAGTACTGTCACAAATGGCTCGATGGATTATATGCTGAAATGCTTGCGATAAACTTCATTCAGCGCAGTTGCTATTTCTGCAGTGTCTCCATTTTTAAATGTTTCAAGAGAGATAGTGTGAAACTTAGAAGATTAGCAGTCATATATTGTGTGAAAGGAATATGCTGACATAATACGCCTTCAGCTCTCAAATCATGGATGTCTGGAAATCATTTCTATGATAGGCCACACATCCACACACTGTATCAGCAGGCAATGGACTTCCTCTACAAGAAGAAGATTAAGGACCCCTCAAAGATGGAAATGGAGATAAGCTGTCAGTTTAAATGTCTACACCCAATCCAAACTGTCAGTAAACTTTAGAATATGGGATGATGAGATGAGGAGTTCATTTCAGTCTTCTAACCAAAAAAAAAGAAAAAAAATATGGCATTTTGTCCTGAGTTCATAAATAACTGGCAATAAAGTCAGTAAGCAAAAAACATCGAAGCTACATAATGAGATGTAAGAGGAAAATATGAAATTACAATCATACTTTTATCCTTTCTTGGTAGTTAATGTGCTCTGAATGTAAATCAATGTCTCCAGCTTCAGACTTATCTGTTTTTATTATTAAACACACTAAAGAATCATAAAACAGCCTCTTTCTCTTATTCTGCCTGTTAATGAAGATTAATATTTAGTGATGTCAAATCACAGTTGATTTACATAACCCAATGGGTAGCCTGCCACCAGCAGGCATGACGTCCCATTACTATGCATGCATATGTGCCCGTGTTAAATAATGTGGGGCTGATGATCATATCTGTCAGATTCATGAAGCACCACAGCAACCAACTGGGTACGTGATATAATGCTGATTAATATGCAAACAATCAGTGCCTTTCTACTAAATATGTAAAATTCAGATGCAATCCCAATTTTGAAATGTCAGACAAGACAATTTGTTTCTCATTTGCATTCTTCTAGCTTTATATATAAGCTCGTTCTTATGTGCTGATGTTCTAGTTTTGGCTCTGAGTGCTCTGCTTCTTCTTCTTCTTTAATAGTAGAAGAAATTGAACACGTGAATTTGAGCTCATGACACGTCTAAAAACAACGCACTACACTTTTCCTTCCCTTGAATGAGTTTCTGGCACATAAAAGCTTAACGTTAAAGAATATTTTTAATACATTAATAATTGAGTGTGCCCCTGTGTGGTGATTTAATAATCCTTTAAAACAAATTAAGTATTTTCATCATCAAAAGTGCAACACCATAAAGGTTTTAAGCTGAACATCTTTCTAATTATAATTTACATATAGAGCCTGATGTAGGAATAACAACAGGAAATAAAGCCACTGTCAACCACACACAAATAGAGGATTGACCGGCCATGAGTATTAAATCACAATGAAATCACCAATTTAGTAAACTTATATTTTTGTGTACGAGCCATAAAGAGGAAGTTGAAAAAAATAGCAGTCCTTCTTCTACTCATCCTGACATTGATGACTGTCAGAAAATGTTTATTTTACAGGACATTCCAAAACCCGAAGATTTGAAAGTTAATCAGGAAGATGAAGCACGAGTCCCACACAGTTCTATTTTTAAGCAACTTGCTATGCCCACGTTAGCTTTAATCATCGCTGATCCTTCAGCGCCATACACAAACACACAACAGCTCCTGCCCTGAACGCCTTTGATATGGACAGGTGAAAAACCGCCTATCACCGCTGATCCCTTTCACCACCAATCTCACCATCCCAGTGAGTCAGTTCTCTGTCTCCAGTTTGTGAATAGATTGCTTTGCTTCTTCAAATTTGTGTCTTGAGAATCTCTCTTTCCCTTTCTCTCTCACTCGCCCTAAAAAAAAAAGAAGCTCACTTCAAATCATATGAAAATCTAATCTAGGAAGGTAATAGGAATGGATAGATGATGACCTATGACAGGAAAGCGGGCGCAGAGATGAGTCCATAGGCGACTTTTAAGGCATACCGCTGAAATGTTTCTGATATAAAATAATTACAATAGCTCTTTTGATTCTGAGATTTCTCCACTCCTCTCTATCCTTCCCCCAAATCCCTACCTTGTAGAAAGCAGATCAGACAACTCCAGTATTGTACCGACTTATATGTGGCTTCTCCTGAGATTTGACGCTTCAGCGCTTACCAGCATTTAGGGTTTTGCCAGCACAGCAGGTGATGCATGAGAACAACAGCCATAGGGTGGTGAGGAATTGAGCTGACAATGAATAATTACAGTACGCAGGCATGTGTCATTCTGACTAATTTACGTAAACCTTGCAGTAGGATTGGGCCGCCTACCCTCATCTTAAGCATCGCACTTTTGGTGTTTTGGACATTCATCCCACTTCTTCTCACTTTATTCCTCACCATCCTGCCTTGTCTAGACAGAAATCACCGAGGCAGACTTTGTCATGTCATTGATCGATGAATCACCTAGGGTAGCACACACTGCAGATGTGGGAAGAGCCTTTCTCCTAAAACCACATCCATTTCACAAACATATAAAGACTGAATGTCAGAACAGGCATGCTAACTGTCCATCAGCATTGCTAGCATTGTAGATGATGAGTTGCAGGATGAAAAGGTCATTTGAAGGGCAGCTTCATCCCTGAAGTTGAGAGCTAAATCTTAAAATTATGTCTAAGGTTATTACAACTGTAATGCCCACACTTGAGTTTCTCATGGCCAACTCATCTGCTTCAAGTCTCTGTTGAGTTTTAGGGAGTACCTGTGACCCCAGACAGACTAGAGTTTTGCTTCGCTTCCTAACCCAGATGAGTTGGTGTGTCTATGACGGTGTGCTGACAGGCAATAGGAAATAGAATGCTTAAATATTTCATCGTCTGACTGAAAGAGCGACAAGATTCAAGGACTAGTGTCAGCCTTAGTGCACAGGCACATGTTTTTGAGAGCTAAGATGAGTTTTTATGCATGAAGGAGTGAGTGAATGTAGAATGTAAAAGGGAGAGGGATAGATGGAGTAGCAAAATGTAACACGACAATGGAACACGGGGAACCCACGGAGAAGGGAGACTAAAAAATAGAATGGACAGGTCAAAATGTGTTGACTCATATAAAAAAAAAGGCCAGCGTTGACAAGGATGTTTTTGGCAAACCTCCTAAATTGTAAAAAGAGAACTGCATAAGCTCTGTGAAATGTCACAATCACTACACAAGGGAGCGGAGTAATTTCTCTTTTTTTTTTTATCCTGTCAGCTTATTTTTCAAATCAAAACAACAATATTTAGCATACGGTTGAGCATCTCAATCATATTTACATTTCTACTGGATGCTGAAGAAGTACATGATGAACTATGTCAACTGAGCAAAGGACGATTTTTTTGCAAAGCACATTGGTTTGAAAGAAGACAACGATGTAATCAGAGTGGCACAATGGCACTGATTGGCTTTATGTGTAGAAAAATGCTGGGCTTGTGCTAGTCATTCGCCATAGGCGAAGTAAATTCTAGATTGGCTACAAGGTTTTTAGACTGTGTAGCCACAGTGGCGTTCTTATTTTTAAGGAAAAAAGGCTAAAACGTAATACTTTTTCGCTCGCTAGCGCCGCTCGCTAGCGCAACCATTTCCCCTAGGGCCGCTTGCTACCGCCGCTATTTCCGCCGGAGCGCTATTTCCGCATGCCGACGGATTTTAGCCGAAGCATGCCGACAGACATAGCCGAAGTGACCCGAACGCTCCCGAACGTTGAATATGCACTCAGGTCATGACCTCCTCTCGTCCAATGAAAAACAAAAAGATTTTTTCAAGCTAAACCCGCCAATTGGTGTACGACAAGGCGAGGACAATCGATTGAAAGAAAATGAGAATAGAGTGTTTTATTGTAGACTTTGCGTTAAAATTCTAATTGAACAACAAATGGTGAATGCTGAGAGGGGGTAGGAGTGGTGACAGACCGATCAGAAGGAAAATGAAAGATATTATCAATACTTTTTTGTAGTCTTAGACTTTTGGTCTCTATGACCGGCAGGAATAACCAGCGATGGATCTAAATGTGTATTCACCTCGCTTGTTATTTTTCATGCCTTTTTATATTGAAATGAAAATTAATATTATCGAATTAAAAAAAATAAATTAAACTATGGCATACCAATGGTGTTGTCTATGTCAAAGTTAAAATGTATTGTAGTCCAAGTAAAACTTACAAGTAAACATTGAGTAATATTTGTATGACTGTATCTTCACATAGTGAATGCAAGTTTTCAATTGTTGAATCTCACATTTATACCTGTATAAAGTAGGACAGAAATACAGATAGTTCAGCTTGAACTGTTGACTTTAGTGTATTTTTGTAGTTAAAAAGAACAGAAGATTTTGCCCTCAGAATGCACCAGAATGCAGGAAAACAACCCCATTTTCTAAAAAATTTCCCGGGGGGGAAAATCCCTCACACACACCCCTGTGACAAGCGTGGTTTTACACCCCCCAACAACTAAAAACCTGCATTCACTATGTGAAGATACAGTCATACAAAATATTACTCAATGTTTAATTGTAGGTTTTACTTGGACTAGAAGACATTTTAACTTTGACTTTTTTTTCTCTTTTTTTTTAATTTTATATACTGGTTTGATCCCCGAAGGGAAATTAAGAACGCACACTCTACTCCACACTTTACAAACGCATGCCTACATATATGTTTGTGAGTACAGGCCCCTGTATCACACACACACACACACACACAAGAGGGCCTGTAGGCATGCAGGGGAGGTAGAGTGGCAGGCAGCTCCTTCTTGGTGCGCCTCAAATGAGCAATTTGTAAAGGGGACGGCACCTTGCTCAAGGGTGCCTCGGCAGTGCTCCGGAGATGAGTTGACACCTCCCACTGTCAGCTCACCTCTGGGTATTTTTGGGGGGGCGGGAGCGGGAATCGAACCGCCGATCTTAAATAATAGGACGACCTGCTCTACCGCCTGCTTTACCACTGAGCCACTGCTGCCCTTAGACACTTTGATTTTAATACATTTGATTGTTGGTATTAGTGAATGTTTACTTGTAAGTTTTACTTGCTATTACAGCAAGCCGCTGTCTTGGACACAGAATGTGGCTTTTTGTGGCTTATTTAATTCTTTTACACTGAGCCACAGTGGCTTAATCATACTATCTCCTAGTGCAAGCCCAGAAATGCTTTATATTCATACTGTACATTGTTCATTTTATTTAATTATATAAGCAATTATTTATTATATGAAGGCTATGTGTTAGAAAGTAAAATGAAATGTGCATTTAAAAAAACAAATTCATACATACTTGATATGCTTCATCTATTACATGAATATATTTTACTGTCTGGCAAGTATGTAACATATTCTTTTATCGGGGTTGTTCATTGTTCCAGTGTCAAATCAGATTGTACCTCGAAAGGAATTAAAAAAAAGAGAATGGTTTGTCTCTCCTTTATCATATGAATAAATATTTTGTTAGGTCCTCTTCCATGAGAGGAAGAAAGCCATAATTACCAACTTTACAGTTAGCTTTGAAAGACTTGTTGTGATCTCAATGGTAGCTGTAGCACCTGCACAGCCTTATGTGTCTTTGTCTGTGTGCAACCTAGATTTACTCCTCCTGAGAATGAGGTCCCCCCCAGTGACTGTCTAGTACACATTCACCCAGTGCTGACGGCCGGTTAAATCCCAGTTCCTGGGGCAATAACTTCCAACACATTCATCATT
The DNA here is from genome assembly GCF_040054535.1 of Antennarius striatus. Taxonomy (NCBI): domain Eukaryota; kingdom Metazoa; phylum Chordata; class Actinopteri; order Lophiiformes; family Antennariidae; genus Antennarius; species Antennarius striatus. The sequence continues at coordinate 11,252,620 of NC_090781.1, read as the reverse complement.
CCCATTACTTCCCATCTAAGTACACGTTCGATGTATATTAGAGGATTTATCAGGGGCTTTTTTGTCAGCCCCCCCCCGCCCACTTCCTTTAAGAGCAGTGTCGACAAATGGAGAGCTTTTTAATCACACTTAATATTCTCCCCACTGGTCAATAGGCTGGCTGGGTCAACTGATAGTTTTGTGCTGCCTCTAACACCCAGTGTACATGGACTGACCTGGGTTGTCTCTGAGTATACATCCCTTTATTGCCTTGGGGTGATGTAGCTGTGTTACAGCATCAAGAGAGGCTACGTCTCTGAGATCCTTGAACAAGTTTGAAAGATGATTACTCACAGAAAACATTGTTGAAACTGCTGTTTCCTGGAGCTCAGTTCAACATCATTTAAACTCCGCTAGGTACAGGGATTGGAGCCAACGCTTTACTCATGGAGCTCACATAAATTTATCTCAGGGTGTTGTTGTTCATGGCGGGCCTCCGGTGAGCCCCGATTCATCACTTTAAGCCAGAGCTAACACAAATATTAAAAAAGCTGCTCTGTTGCTGCATCTACAAAGAATGCAATTAGTTGGTCCTTTAAATCAGCCAACAGTGACAAATGTTCAGTTATCCACAGCTTTCGCCAGTAGGTCTCCACCGCTACAGGGCTATTTGTTGCTAAATAAAGATCAATACAGAACAAGATATCCATGCAGATACTAGTAGTCAGGGACATTTACTCATTAGTTCAGCAGACTTGTGTTGAAAACAGGCATGGCGTTAGTAGTCAAGAGATGCTTTAAGGTAATTTAGTAATTCTTTAATGCAATTTTGACAAAAACCTGGACAAGTAGTGCCTCAGGTCACTTTTCATTTAACACTAACATGCAAGAATCCTTTTGATCAGAGCAAACGGAATGTTCCCTATTTACTTTCTACAAATTCTGAAAAAAAAATTTTTTTTTCTATGTAAAAACACACAGTTGTAACTTATTTAATAAAATGCACAAGAGTCACTCAAGACGCTGGGCTTGTTTATACAGTATTTGTGCAGTCATCCAAGGCTGAGCCCTAAACAAACGTGGCTCTTCCCTGTGTCGGCCGATACTGTTGAATGACCAGCTCACAGTAATGGAGGAAATATTCAGATCCTACAGAGCAATGGATAAACTGTATTTCATGTAAAACAACTAAAAGCAAATAAACATAAAGCACTGGTAAGGTTCCTCTGACTGATATACTGTACAGTATTATGATATGACATATATAAGATATATAATACAAACAACAATTCAAATGTTTAAGCAGCATATCACATTGGTTACTGCGAAACATTGTGATATGCATTTATATTTAGCTTCTGTCCTCAATCTCTTACCTATGACTTTGTTGGAACATTTGAATATTTGTAAGCATTAAATCTTTTAGGGTAAAACTCAGTACTTAATTGAGCTGGTGATAATTCCTAAACACTTGAAACTAACCAGTAAATTGCTCTGTGAGTCTCTGTGATGCAAAGGAGGTTGGAAACCACTAATTTAGTGTTTAACAATCTGTTAAATTTGAAAAGATTTATAAATCATCCATTGTGTATAATTTTCATCTTAAGGGAAACTAGTAAGTAACACTGTCAGTAAAATGAAGTGCATAATTCCCATGTAGTTCTCTCTCAAGCAGTAACAAACAGAAGCATAGTAGATATACTGAACAACTATTTCAAAATTGCAGTGCTTGAGTTAAGAGAGAAACTAGTTATTTTATACCACTAAAAACCAGTACATTTTTTGTCAGGGTAATATTTGTGAATAGAATTAATTTTGTTCCCTGTTGTTTCCATTCTCAACTCCTAATGTATATTTTAATAATCGCATCTTCCATTCTGATGACATCAGACAGCATAAGTGAATGTGTGTTCTGACCTCTGCTGAGGTCTAGAACTAGAACTATAACTAGTCAGTTCTAAAGAGGAATAGAATATGCTTTACATCTTTAAAAACAAATCTGTCAGCCTCTGAATAGAGTGTTCAGCCGGCATAAGTTGGCGGGAAGGTCTGACTGGAACAGTTGCTGTTTGCTGTCCCTGGCAGTGATAGTGACCAACCTCATTGTAGCAAGGGCATTTCAAAAGCATATGCAGTATGTGTGCTGATGTCCTCTAAGAGCTGGTGGCGGGTAGTGGATACTGTCAGTGTAAAAACAAATTACACACGCTGCATGTACAGTATGTGTGGCAGTATAGAACAATTTTCCCTGAATATAAAGCAATTTATTATATTGTCCTTGGTGGGAATTCAGGAGTATCGTTTATCTGTAGTCTTGCATTTTTCCATTTAACTGCATTGTAACATAGACCCAAGTTACAAGTGTATGCAGTAGCTCTCTTTCTCTCTGTGTGTGTGTGTGTGTGTGTGTGTGTGTGTGTGTGTGTGTGTGTGTGCGTGCGTGCGTGTGTCTTAGGCGCACAGAGAGGTTGAAATTAAAGAGTGGCTTAGTGAGTCTTCCTTTATCAATTGTTCCAATCAGTTCCTTCAGGCACACACAAGCACTTTCATCCAAACAGTAAATTAATTTCATCTCTATTCAAGCATTATTTCTGTGAGGTAAAATTTAATTCATTAAATTTGATGTCATAATGCTGCTAATCTGTCAGGCCCTTAAGTACCGTACATCAGAACACCTTTCAAAAAGCATTGTCACTACTCTTTCTGTGTTACTCTTCATGTTTTCGTGAACATTTCTTGTGTCTGGTCTGGATGATGGTGAACTACTTCCTGGCCTATCTGAATCTATAGGCTTTTGGAAAACATGTGCCACAAAAGAAGCTCCATCCATATCTGTATCTATTCTTTTACTTAGTCCATTATCTTTTGCAGTTAAGGCAGTGTAGCCTTAATTTAACAAGTACTAGATTCATTATCACAACTTTCTTCTACTTTCACCATTTTTGTTGCCTTTGACTCTTTTCTGTTATCTACTGGATGCATGCATTACAATGTGAAGGACACATATGGTCATTCATATGTACACATCTTTTTTTAAGAAGATAGAGTATGAATGAGTCTTTAGCTGCCCTGATAACTCTGATCAAGCAAAATGAATTAATCTTGAAAGCCTTTAACTATTGGAAGGGTCCCATTGGACGGGCAGCTAAAAAGCCCGGAACCCAACCTCAGTGACAGCCCAAACTGATTTATTGCATGTCTGTGGAACACAAGTCAACACAGCGCATGGGAACATGAAAATAACGTTCAGCAAAACCACAACTGTTTTAGAGACTATCCCATTATATAAGTGATGAAGCTGTCATACTGGAATCCAAATCCATAAATGTCTTTAATTTATGTAAGCTCTCTGATCCTCAAAGCAGCATTGCAGTTTGAACAAAAAGATGACTATGTAAGGTTATTGCATTGGTCAAAGTGTATCTGAAAGGGATAAATGGCATTCATATGATGTTAATATGGGAGTCAGGTTCATTGTTGGTTTAGATGAAGTAGGTGGTGTGAAATGAGCCTGGATCAGACACAGGCAGAGCTGAGCAAACCCCAGTCCAGCTCCAACAGTGCTGGTCTTTGGCCTCTGTCAATACTGGGTCTCTCTCACACACACGCACGCACGCACGCACGCACGCACGCACGCACACACACACATCCATAGCTGTGTTTCTCTGGTCACCGACTTTCTGTTTGGCAGAACGTCACAAACAAACCACAGATAGAGCTGGGTAGGAGCTGACAGAATAGAGTCGAATCTGGAGAACATATAATAACTTCTAGATATGAGTCAGCGGCTGATATTGGTTTCAAAGTTCATTAAAGATCAAGTAAACTTTTATATAAACTTTTCATTACTTGATTACTTTTGCATTCTGCACATTTAATTGATTCCCAGTTGATGTGTTGTCTAAGATATCCAAAGGTGTAGTACTAGTAATACTATTATTATTATTATTATCAGTAGTAGTAGTAATAGTAATAGTAGTAGTAGTAGTAGTAGTAGTAGTAGTAGTAGTAGTAGTAGTAGTAGTAGTAGTAGTAGTGGTAGTAGTGTTTCAGAGCTTTGACTGTGATTAGTTCACTCATTCATTTTCTAATCTTCTACCAAAGGGAGATGATTTCAAAATCAATTTATGTGTTTACTGAACGTTAGTGTTGATTAATTCAAAAATAATTGTCAAACAAAACAGTAAATCCAATGCTATTTGTTTGTTGTTCTGTTCAACTTTTGTCTTTACCATAGACAGTTTCATTAATATATGAATACCGACATCCAGGTTTATGGCACTTAAGCAATAAAATCACATTTCAACATTTAGGCTTTCAGTCATAAGTAGTGGGAAATACGGGCCTCTAAGCAGCCCCATTTAGTCTAATAAACAAGACTAGAAGCAACTTGATGAAACTGTATGATTTGATATTGGGAACCATAAATCAGTTAAGTGCAGAGCAGAACTCACAAGGTAAATATAACACTGAGCAGAAGCAACATGGTTGGAGCTAAGTTCTCCTTCTCTGGTAGCCTCAAATGATTTTTAATTTTTTTTTTTTATAGAAGAACAGTTCAGGTCTGGTCTGACTCTCATGTCAAAATGTCCAAGTAGGTTAGATGTTAAATTTGTTGTTTCATCAAGCATCTTTCACTCTCCTGTGTTCTATTTCACAGCATGAAGGTTGGTGCTGTGCAGTCATTTGCTGAAAGTATTTCACCCATCGGTGCAGAACTTTATGTCCATGACACAGGAAATTAGAACCATAAAATACATCCAAGATATGTTGGATTGGTAAGTCAAGTAGAACCCAAGCGCTGCACTGTCTTAACACTGAAATTCAATCAGCACTGAGGGGGTGTTGTGAGGATAAGCCTTCGGACTGACAGTACTAAAAGGGGTCAGGAAGTCTAGGGCTACTGATCAATACATGTGTGCAAGTGTACACATGATACACACCGACAAACACATACACTAACAGTCTGTCTGTCTCTTTCCGCAAGAAATACACACCATTTCATTTCAAATCCCCAGACCTTCTCCATCTTAATTCCCTCTCACACAGTTGGATATTCTCAATCCCTTTAATGAAATGTGTGGATATCCTTATTGTGTATTTACAACATTAGATCCACGATCTGGTCTGTGTTGTCCGCGGAAGCTGTACAAAACATTTAGCCATCCTCCTCACTGCATTATTAAATGGCTCAGTCATTATTTTTGACCATTTCACTCTGGCTTTTCTCTGAAAACAGACCTCCATGATGCTGATGCTGGTAATGTAGAGACGGAGATGGGTGGGGATACGTGTGGCAGAGAGACGGGAAATCTGATCAAATGAGCCAGACCAAATGAGCCTGAAGGAGAGGCGGTTATATGTTTACCAGATGTGTGGAAGTTGGTGGCTGGGGTGATAAAGAGATGAAGACAGCATGGCCCATTATGGCTAAGTGCATCTACTAAAACTTTAGAATGATGCGCAGCAGAGGCTTTCATAACTGTGAACAATTTCCAAAGAACATCATAAGTTCTTTGGCTGATTTTTTTTGTGCACCTTCTGGGCAACAATTCAGTTCATTTCAGTGCAATATTAAACTTAGCCTCCAGACTCAATATTTAATACCCTATCATATCTACAGCTTGAGCTCTGTCACAGTGAATCGCATGGATTCCTTATTCAAGCTATATTTCACCTACAACACTTGTTAATAAAACTTGTGACCAAAGAGAATCAATGGGCGCTTTTTGGTAATTTATTTGAGGGGACTAACTTCAGGCAAACAATGACACTCTGAAAAGGACAATGCAAATTTTATCATTTTCATTTCAACCATAATTGATTGCTATTCAACTGCAGAGTCTGACATTTAATAAGTGTCATCCTATAACAATGATGTAACTGTAGAAACTGTCCTAAGAATAACTACTGTGCCAGTCATTTAGGTAAATTCACAAAAATGTCAGAAGTGACAAAACCCTCCAGCACCAATTTAAATTACGATTGTGCATTTCAGGAGCAGACGAGGAGTGATGATGGAGCCACTACTTAAGTGCCGAAAGGAAGAGGTTGTGGATGTGGAATGAGGATCGGGATGTAGGGATGTCATGTTGACATGGGTTTTTACGGTGGGCGGATTGTTCTGTCTGAATGTGTGACTGCTAAAAAGCATCTGTGTATTTCATGTTAGTTTGCTAGCCGAGAGCATCTCTGTATCACTAACACGTCATTCATCTTCATTCAAAATAAACACACAGTATGTTAAACACAATATATCGAAAAAAAAACTATGCATCTAAATCTAAGACAATCGAAACCATCTAGTATTTCTTAAAAGTATTCCACTGGATGAGGGAGCTACAGCAGCGGTTTTCTGACTGGAGAAACAGATCAGAAAATTATTGTAAGAACATTACATTTTATGATCAATTTGGAACACAGACTTCAGCAAACAGGAAGCAATATAGTAAATTATATGTTCAATTTGTTTCAGATAAACCAAACATATAGAAGTGGTAATTTTCAGTCGTGTGCGGACTAGAATCTTTTGAAATTTAATAAGATTTGTTGGAAATAATTAGTGTTTACTGTAATTAGTAATTACTCATAAGACAAGCCATTACAGATTGGTGTGCGTGTGTGTGTGTGTGTGTGTGTGTGTGTGTGTGTGTGTGTGTGTGTGTGTGTGTGTGTGTGTGTATGCATGCTAAAGATTCTTTTTCTGAGGAATTGTATGTGTGCTGCACGTTTGCTAATGCATTATAGCTAAAATTAGGTCAATCAATAATTCATATTACTGTATAAGGTTTTGAAAATATATTCCTGCACATGATGCATCAGCTGAGATGATGCTTATACACTATATACTATATAAGGAGAGCTGATTGTCAGACAGCAGTTTTGTTTACTTGAGATGAGCAGTGATGTTATGGATGTGACTGTACTTTTATTTATTTTAAACAAACTATAGTTCTTTGCCTCTGGATATGATCTTGAGTTCACTTTCAGCCTTTAAAGATAAACTCCAACAATCCAGGGCACCAGGTGTTCTGGTGTTATCCCTCGCGTTTAATCTAATTTTTGTGATCAGATTGTCTATTCTGGTCTCCAGCGGCTGTTTTAATTCCACTCAAACTCCTTTCAATTCCAGGGTGTGAGAGCACTGAAAACATCCTTATCCTAGCATTACCACTAGCTGCTTACTGTATATTACTGATGGATATCATTCTAGTTCTCACTCATTCTACTCTCCCTCATTCCTCTCAGGTCGTTTGCTGATTGTCAATACGCGAAGGGAGCCAGATTCAATAGGATAGATCCCAACTAACAGCAATTGCTAGACTATCTCTGGAGACCTGCTCTCAAACAATAAATCACACAGATGCACAAACACCTCTTCTACCCTGTTCGTGTCCGAGGACCGACACCATTTCTGTATCATCTCTCCACGTTGCCCTTTGCTCTTCTCATTTTCCATCTGTCGCTGATCTTCTGCCTCTTCAACATTTCAATCCACTACCTGCTGCTACTCATTCCAGTGGGGGAGTGAGGAGGGAGTGATAGTGAGTTGTCCCCTTTGGATAGCTAAGCGATTACTAGTTGAAAAAAATGTCATCACTTGAATCATACTGTAGCTCTCACAACCTTCTCAGCACCCCCATGACTCTGAGAGAACCTGCTTTTAGCTCTGTTGTATATCTGAAATTTCCAATCCTCTTTTCTACATTTCTCCTTGTCTGTTTATTCTCATTTCTATTATTTATCCTCTTGTTGTTTTTAATCCCACCCACAAGCATTTGATTCACCTGTATTGGCTTCCGTATTTGGCCATTATTGCACATGTATCAGGTTTCTTAAAACTTTAAAAACTGTATTTCTATCTACACATGTACTGTATGTTTTGCTGATACACTGTATGTGTGTTGCTAAAAGTATATCCAAGGGTGTGACAGAATATGCTGTGAACTGCTTCAGAAGCCATTTTTGCTTGTCTTATCTGGCTGAGTGGTGTACTGGCAGCTCCAGCAGCAGAGGCAGAGCCCAGTGCCCACTGCTTCAGTGGAAGAGGACTAATCCCTCCTCTCAAACCCACTCTAGGAAACACCACTTCTCCAAAGGCAACCAAGCATACCCAGCATGTCCAGTCCAGCCGCAGTCCCCATTACTCTGTGTATGTTATGTGCGGCCTCGGGTTTCATCATGAAGGGAGGAATTATTGAGGGCACCTAATCTCATATCAAATAATTACCAGTGCCAGGACTCAACGGTTACTTGTCAAATCCCTCAGCCAGGCAGAACAGACCCACATGCACTCCCTGCATCAAATTTCCAAACTGCCAATTTCATTGCTCTTCATCACTCTGATAAAAAGAAATCATATTATCATGGAAAATGTAGCAACCGGAGCTGAAACCTTGGAAATCTGAATCATCTAACATCTGAAAAGAGGAATCAAACTGCCAGTGAAACACTCTTAAAAGGGCTTTCATTTCATCCTTGGGGGTCTTCATTTCCAATGGGAAAATTATCTCTTCCTTGTTGAATGAGTCCAGGGAACAATTTATTCTAATGAAAAATGATTACGCATTGAATTAAAAAGTGTTTGGCACCATCTAATCCATCAGTTAGGAATCAGGCCTGAGTCAAGGAAGGCAAAAGTTTTTCATTCTGACTTTGGCTGCACTTACTTGTCCACTGTAGACACAGTTGAGTAAGAAGAGCGGTTTGGCTTCTCTTACCCCAGCAGTGCAAGTGAAAGCAATTATCTGCTTACCTTGGCTGCTATGAAACAAGGTGTTTAACATGAGAAGGTCAGATGCAAAATAGGAATCTGCCATATGGTGTGATGAGTCTTTGATGAGGAAATTCATCAAAATCACCACTGTATCTGGCAGCCTTGTGATTTTCTTCCCACAATAACACTTCCTTTAGCCATTTATGGTACATTTTAAAGTCGGGTGGGTGCTTGGAGGGAGGGGGTGCCAGATTGAAATTCATTAAAGTGAGTTTTGCACACCCACCACAAGCCTCATGGATGGCTGGCTCTCAGTTCAATCAACTTCGGTAAAAATTGAACCACATCATCCATTCCTATGCAAGTCAGTAATATTGTGTAATGTAGCATGCATTTTTGTATTATTACAGGTTGGCCCTGCTAAAGATAGTTTTCCAGTCATAAAATAATTACTTTACTATTACAAAGCATGTGGATGTGGCCTAGCCTTTTTGTATTGTTGGATTTTTCTGGATATGTGTGTTCTGTTCCATGCGTAGAGAACATTAAAGACGCCTCAGAAAAAAAGCTAGATTTCTGACATTAAATAATCTGGAAACCAGTAAACTTGTTATGCATTAAAGCAAGATTGATGGTGAATATTTAGCTTGCAAACATACATACTCTTAACCACAGAAAATCAATATCATATGTGCCTAACTAATTACACATTCAGCCATGTTTGTTACTTCTGTCAGTGCATAAATTATTAAAGTGTAATAAAAATGCATTTATTTAAGCTGCTGTCAATCACTGCATCTTCTCAAGTGACTTTCTGTGGTTAAATTATAGTTAACCAAAGTTCAAGCATCTTACACTCTTAAGAGGACACCAGGAAACCCGTGGATCGAAGTCCGAATAAATATAGCAAGACATGCTAACAAGTAAGACCATTACATTCCAGGGTGGCCTGAGTGGCCAAAGAATAAAATAATTTGAATGATATCATAAGAGCATGTCTGGATGTTCCATTAGCAGTATCCCACACCTGTGAAGTTGCTTCATGCTCTAGTAGGCCATCAATCTTACACAATTCAGCCCATGAAGGCAAGGTGGCTCTGGAGCTGGGTCGCTGCCACATGAAGCATAGCCAAATTCTGGGCTGGTGAAAACAAGTGCAGACAAGCTGCAGCAGCCAGCTGGGCCTTTCTGGTCCGCTGGACGAGGAACGACAGAAGACCTAGTGCAGTTTGTTTGTCTGCACAGCAGACTGCAAAGCAGCAACAGCCCAGTCACTGTTGATATATTGGACACAACCAAAGCAATGCATGTGGATGCTTCAGTAACAAGGAATATGGCCACATGAGCATATTTCAACCACTCAAAGCATTCTGGGTACAGTAGGCCTTTCTCATGCCATTGGTTCTTAAAAGTCGTCATATCCCTTTTCAATCATTTTACTCAATGCACATAAAAACTGAAGCTTTCTGAAACTTTCTGTCAGCTGTCAGCTGGAGATGTTTTGACTGAGCTCTATCTTTTTTTCTGTTTCAAAGCCAGTCACCCCACAAGAGCGTGAATGTTTCTGTTGGAGATGTCTTACAAGTGTAACCATCCAATTTTGCTGTCAAGAAAAACTAATGAGCATCAAGTCCCATTCATCACCTTTCAGTTCACACGGAATCATTCTTGCACACACTCTTCAGCTCCACTAGCCCAGGATGCTTTGTGATTCACAGGAGCACACACTTTGTGTCTGGTTCTGTTTGTTTCTTCTGTTTGATGGAGTTTGCTGACCCAAGGCCACGGTCAGATTATAACAGGGAGCCACAGGGCATAAAAGAATCTGAGGTCTGATTTTAAGTTGTTTCCACCATCAAAAAAATAAAAATAAAAAAATAAATAAAACAAGTTTCCTTTTCAGTGAGTCACAAATTCCTGCATGGACAAACCATATCTCTATTTTCATGTACTGCATGTATACAAAATAACACATTGACAGCAGTTACCTGCAAGTCAAGAATTGAGGACATTAACATGATGTACTTTTCATCCCGATAATAATGCATCACTACGTTGACTTTGGCAACGGTAAAGTGGGATAGCTTTCTAGAGGGCGAGTATTTGTATTTCAGAGTGGCTTCAATTAACCTTTTTAGTGATTGCACTGGAGGACACATTGGAATCCATTGTTAAACCAATATTTATTTTCTGGTGGACTGGACTTTGCCCTTAAATCACTTCCATGTTTTTTTATTTTATTTGCTAGGGCCAATAACTCTTCTGATTGGATTGGTATTTACTCTTAAAAAGGAGACATATTTATCACATGGTTAATCACACTGGTTGACATGCAAACGAAAATATCATTGTAATTTAGTCTGATTTAACAAACTGTTAAAGGCATTAATGAGCAAATCCGATAAGTAATAATGAAATGTGACACTTTCCCTGTCTGATGAACAATAAAGCATTTTTACTACACACAACAAGGGCATATTTAATCAAAGAAATGTACAGTCTATTATGTCTGCATATCTGGATAAGCTAGAGATTGAATGAACACACAGTTATAAACACAAATAGCCTGCGGGTGCTTTCTTATTTGGAATGAGAAGTGCTATGTTGAAAGAAATGAATATTACACTTACATTGAAAATTAGACAGAATTTTTTCACAGCAGGTGTATCTGAGTCTGCACGCTGCACTACTCTACACTCAATACCAAAATAACATTGTCATTGTCTTCAACTGCCATCAAAGACACACTTCTGACTTGGTGGATTGCAACAGTGTCCCATCTCTCAATCTTCCTGTCACTGCTGCTGCTATTCTGCATTGCATGCGTAATGCTGCCTGCAACTTCAACATCACCATCTGCCTGTAGACTCAGGTCAGGGGTTCAACACGTTTGCTCATCAACCCCCAATATCGTTATGTAAGCACACATGAGGGGAGTGAGAAGGTTGGGACTTCAACACCAAACCCAATCCCAAACTACTATATGTTTCGTCACCAAGTTCTGAAACTGTCTTCAGTTGAATTATATGGTTCTAAGAAAATCTAATTAAATTATTCAGAGAAAATCAAGGTGAAAATAACCCCCAGCTGAAAATCTGGAACAAATACATGAAGTATATCAAATTCTGTTTTAATGACACAAAGCCACAATTACCTCCAATATGGACAGACTCAAGTATTATTCTACTAGTATCCCATTGTAGCATATTCCTGTTCTATTATTAAATTATGTTGAAATGTCTCGGAGAATATGATCTTGCAATATCATAAACCAGTGGAATAAATGATGCCCCGTTGCTCCTACCTTGCTGAGGTCCCTGTGTGTGCGTGTGTGTGCGTGTGTGTGCGTGTGTGTTTGTGTGTGTGTGTGTGTGTGTGTGTGTGTGTGTGTTTTCTATTCCAATGTTTCTAAGGGGCGGCAGTGGCTCAGCGGTAGAGCGGGTCATGCAATGATCACAAGATCAGCGATTCGATTCCCTCTCCTGCCCAGACACCTGGAGTGTGAGCTGACAGTGGGAGGTGTCAACTCACCTCCCGGGCACTGCCAAGGCGCCCTTGAGCAAGGTGCCATCCCCCTTTACAAGTTTCTCAATTGAGCGCACCAGGAAGGAGCTTCCCTACACCCTACCTCCCACTGTATGCTTACAGGCCCCTTGTGCATGTGTGTGTGTGTGTGTGTGTGTGTGTGTGTGTGTGTGTGTGTGTGTGTGTGTGTGTGTGTGTGTGTGTGTGTGTGTTACAGGGCCTGTACACAACATATATATAAATATATGCATGTGTGACTGGCCAACAGTACAATGCTTCCTTGCGCATTCACACATCAACACTCGTGACTTCACCTCATTGCGGATTTTAGGTAGGTAGTCATGTGATGCCGTACATGCATTCTATTGGCTAAATAGTTCATCACTATATCACAGAATTCGTTACTCGTGTGTGGTTCCTGGAACGCATTAACCATGAGTAACGAGGGCGCACTGCACTAACTAAAGTGGGCTATTAATTTCCCTTCAGGAGTTATTACAGTATATAGAATTTAAAAAATCAAATAGGAGAGAATGATAAGAGTAGGGCCTTTTTTTAGACTGGTTCATTTAGCTTGTGTGAGATCAACAGTGAGGATAGATTGACAGGGAAAAATCTTAATCAACCAAATTCCTAAAAGGACTGAAAATTAAGTTTCCTTTGTTCCTGCATGTGTCCTTTTGAAGCGACAAAATATCTGGTCAAATAACAGGTCATATTATTATGACAGAGGTCCTATAAATCAGGAAAGTACAGTGTCTGCTATATCTCCTCATCAACAATGTGTTCATAGTGATTTCAGCAGTTCTTCCAATTTCAAGTATGGCTACAATTCAAAGAAAAGTTACAGGCTTAAGATTGATCCAGAGAATTCAGGCCAGGTGATGGAACTGAGGTTAGTTTGTAATGGGACAGGAAAGGTTAGGGGTAGGGAATAGATGGATAAGAAACAGGAGGTATAAAAATGTTATTGTAAAAGAGAAAGTTTCCATTGAAAACATCATTTTGAAAGTGAACAAGATTATTAACACTGAATTGTATGACTAAGAAGAGCAATTGAGCATGATGATGAAAAACTTTGTTTATGGATCAATTTTCCCAATCCGATGCAGTTATTTGGCAAAAGCCTCTGTGAAACCAAAGACAATGCAAGCAGAAAACATCGGTTAATCTGATTCCTTTTAATACAGGAAACAACATAATTGTTTCATTTGCAAAAGGTGTGATGCAGCTTTTTAGGATGCAAAAAAGCAAAATAATTCATCTAAGATAGATTTCAAAAAGATGCCGAGTGTGTTTGAGCCCTGTTTATTGCTTATTTCTCATTTTAATTTGTAGTGGGAAATGGAGGCTAAACCATGTGTGATGGGCTGGTGATTGAATTTTCTTATTAACACTGACTGATCAGGATTGGTTTGTTGCAGCAGGCAGTGGGCTTTGAGGGAGAACCAGCCCAGCTGAGAACACTTTCACTGCTGGTATGTCACAAGCAGGACAGACACACATAAGGAGGAAGTTTGCTTTCCTGTAGAGCGAATTTGTGTGTGTGGACAGTTGAGTGTTCTAGTGCTGATGCCTGTCACATAAGCCTCCATTATGAATGAGTACGGCTCACTGGGGCAGCTGCATCAAGCTTGGGGCAGCTGGGTAATTTGGAGAGTTGTGAAGAATGGTTTGTTGGCCCAGCTGTGTTAGCTGAGGTGGTAAAATGGCTTTGGACCACATAGTGTGTGTGTGTGTGTGTGTGTGTGTGTGTGTGTGTGTGTGTGTGTGTGTGTGTGTGTGTGTGTGTGTGTGTGTGTGTGTGTGTGTGTGTGTGTGTGTGTGTGTGTGTGCGTGATTGTGTGCGTGCATATGTTCAATGCTGTACATGTATGCATATCCTTCTGCAAGATTGGAAGCACCAGGGGCAGCTTATATTAAATCCTTGATGTAGACAGGAGGAATAAACAGGACAGGGACTAAAATGACACTTCACTGAAATATTGATCATCCTTCAGAATACAGACAGACACAACTATGGATAAATGAAACACAGTAATACAGATATGAGTATCTGGTGCTCCACAGTTTTTACATAAACAGCTTTTTTTATTCTCCTACAGCTTCACTACACCTGTAACATTAATAGCTGCTAGAGGATTTTTTTTTTTGATTGATTCAGTGTTGACAACTAAAATATGGAGGAACCTGATATGTAGTGTAACTTTAAATAAATAAAGAGAAGCTCTGCAAAAAAACAAACAAAACAGAACCAACATTGCTGTTAAGGTAAATGTAGCAGCAGGACTGGCCATTCTAAAACAAATTAATAATTAAACTCACACACAACACATAATTTCAGTTACTGCCACACACACACACACACACACACACACACACACACACACACACACACACACACACACACACACACACACACACACACACAAAATGGTGATATACTGTAGGTGGAAGCTGAAAGTACAAGGGGATGCTGTGCTGCTCTGCTGACACTTCATGCAATTTGAAAAGTAAAACTTTATGCTGCTCCATCTTGTCACAGAATAGTCCTTGAAACACAGTGAGAAACTGAGTGGGTTTTAACAAATCAATTAGCACCATTTCTCTGTGATCCATCTGACTGAGGAGTGCGAGGGAGGGTGAGAGAAAATGAGAGACGCTGAAAGGGAGAAGACATCTGGAGCGAAGGAAGGAGAGGTCTTTGTTTTTCTTTTTCTCTGCCTCACTCTAATTAGACAGGCCAGTGTGAGCAGAATCCTGATGGCAGGTAGCGGGACGTAACAGATGTAGAGAGCAGGAATAAAAAGCAGAGAGGAGGGTATGCCATAACACTAATCTGAGTCCCTACAATGGGAAGGAAAAAAAACAAACTCCTGAGGTATATATGGTCTCAATCTGAGACGATGATGAATGGCGTGTAAAACAGATGGAAGCAATGCTGAGATTTGCAAGCTATGACGAAAAAAAAACCCCAGAGTCAGCCAGACTGTGTATGTCTGATTGCAGATAAAATATAATTTAGGAGAAATACAGCAAGACAAGATTCCCGACGTCAAACTATCAAATACTGAGACACTTCATTTTTACTCCTTCATGATTGACAGGCTCAGTAAGACAACTGTTTTATTAAAGATGACTGTAAATGACAACTGGGTTCTGTTAGAGCAGTGGCTGACCCAAGGGAAGGGCAAAGGAGGCAATGCCCCCATATTTGAAAAAGAACCACAGGGATGCCTGTATGTGTGTGCTCTAGGAACCCCCTCCAGTGGGCAAAACATAATAAACAACCATGTAAGATGATTCTCCATACCATAAAAAGTGGTGGTGACCGACAAGGTGACCTTAGAGTGAACAAAACAGAACACAATGGCCTTTAAGGTGTCCGTCCTGTGAACAACATATGATAAAAATACATTTTGGGGGCCTTTCCATTGGACAAAACCAGATAAAGTGCTTCTAATTTTGCATTTCCAGTGGAAAATACCTGTCTAAGCACCCCCCTATGTGCCTTTCCAGTGGTCGATACCTGATAAAGTGCCATCTAGTACACCATTCCAGCCAGGATGAGATGAAGTGCCCTCTTGAGTACCCTTCTAGTTTACGTGTGATAGAATGCTGTGTATGCTGCCAAACATGCCATATGCCTCTGTGTTTTCCATTTCTCTTACAGAGATGTGTAGTTAGTCACATAGCAGCAGTTCAAACAATCTGAATTTCTATCATTTTAGCCATCGATGCCTCATGACAGCTTGGTCATACCCTAACACACACAAGGGGTGGTCTGTTTCTCTTTCACCCCTGCTCCTCTTCCTGGGTCTGGCACTAAGTTGACATATCATGGATGTTAACGCTTACTGACATATACATACAAATACAGCCAAACACACGTTTTCTGTATTTTTCTTTTTTGTCTCATTTTTATATCAGAAATAGCAATGTCATGCATTGCCTAATATCCTCTCTAAAATTGGTTTCATTCAGAATTAATTTATTGTATTTGTATCTAATTAAATTGCTTTTAAGGAATGATTTTATAGTGACATTAACAAAAATGCTTGCAATCTATGAACAAAAAGGAAATTTATCTGTAGTATTAAGTATTGTAAGTATCGTTCTATAAGAACAGACAAAGCCTTTCTACATACTGTTGTTAATTAAATTATACTACTTGTAGATAAAATGCGGTCAAAGACAGCATCAGTATAAAAGGCTGCACAAACGCAGCACTATCTCGTGTGTGTGTGAAAATTTGTGATTTTTCTGAATGACTGGAAACCTGTTTTGTTCTCCGTTCATGTGACTATGAAATAGGTTCATCCACAGATTATCTGTAGAACCAATGAATTGGGTTGAGAAGAGGATTTCCAAACTAATGAAGTGAACATTACACCTGAACATTATATAAAATCCATTAAAATCATTAGTTGTCATACCTGGAATGATAAACGTATCCATCATTATGTAACAGAAAGACTGTGCCTCTTTAGAGTGGTTGAGATTTAAGGTTGCTTCATCAAATAATGAACTGCACTTCAAATGGGACTGTTAGACTGGAACTGGGAAAAGCATACTTGAGAGTGAGATAATATACAATACATTTGAACCCGATGACCCATGTTTCAAGGCTTCAGTTGCAAACTGCATTATTTACACTGATCGTGCATTTCCTGAGCATCTGAGTGCAAGTTTCTACATTTGTGAGTAAAGTGTTTTATTCATCCATTTATTGATATTCTTGAAGAGGAGACGACTGTAGTCACCTTGTCTTGAGCTGCTTATTCAAATCTGGGTTATGGGTTATGATGGACTCCTATTCCAGTTGACGAAATGCAAAAAGCGGGGTTCATCCTCCACAAGTCGGCAGTTCAATGCAGGACCACGCAGAAAGACACCCACTCACACTCACACCCATACATACAGTCGATTTGGAGTGACCAATTGATCTAAGCTCCATGTTTTTGGTGGTGGGAGTAAACTGGAAAACCCAGAAAGAACCCACTAAGACAGGGGGAACATGAAAGCTCTGCACAGTAAGGCCCAAGGTAGAATTGAACCAAGGACACTTGTTGCTGTGCGGAAACAGCACTACACACTGCACCACGCTGCCGCCCACAGTGGTCTATATCAAAAGAGAAAAACATTCTGAATTCAGTGACCTGTAACAATGAAATAATAATGCTCTCTTCTGAGACATGTTTGAATCTTATGCAGTAAGATGAGAATTTTGCCTTTCCATTCAATTAATATCCATTCGAGAGCCAACAGGACTCACATTTATCCAAAGACTAAACTATCGAGTTTGCTTCACAGGTTCATATGTCAGCAATTTCAAATGACACAATTCTCATATTTTACACAATTTTTCTTGTTCGTAGGACTAACCTGTTTGCATGTGGTACTTTGGAACAGAACACTGGCAGAAGCATCGCTTTGAGGACGATATTCCAGCACTACATTTAATAGACTTGTTCAGTGGTGCATTTTTGTCTAAATCCTGTCTGTAAATGGAGGCTAGCAAGCCGTAACACTGCTTACCAGAGATTTCCTCAAAGCCCCCCAATCTGAAACCAAGCATTGTTGCCACTGTGGATAATCCATCTGATTTAAGTTTTTTAAGAGCTGTAATTAAATTTCCCAATCATCGTAGCGCTATAGGAACTGGCGTTCAGAGGAGGGAGACCTTCATAATGCTCATTCTTTTAAAGAAAACAGCACTCACTCACTTTCACCATGTTGTCACTAAACGACCTGACAAAGAGTGATGTACTGTGTGTGGCAGCAGCAATAACCCAGTTTAATATGAAACCTAGTGCACATCACCAAGGCACAACACATGTTTTTTTAATGAGGGAGGTAATTAGAATGTGATTTTGAGAGTCCATGTGTGTAGGATTGTTAATTTCAATTACAAGTTACATCAGTATCCAGCTCAGCACTCACTTTTCTCTCTGGAAATTTTAGAAGCTCCATTATATTAGTGAGCATAACTTTTTTAAGTTGGGAGATTATGCAGTCAGGATCGACACAGGAGAAAAGCTTGGATTTTGGGAAATTCTGAAAAGGCTGTTTGGATTTCAGGTGCCATGCCTTGGATTGCACACAGAGATGCTGTTTGTCTTTTTACATACAGGCAACTGAGGACTCCATCTTGGTGTCTTGTTCTGGTAAATATGGTATTTAATGTAACATGGTTGGAGGTGTGCTGCTACACCTGACTTTATGCAGACATACCAAAAAAAGTTTGAACTAAAAAGAAAGCACCTAAAGGCTGAAAATCTATGATGTGATCTATATTCTAGACATTGCTTACTGCCACAACCTCTGGTTAGTGACTGAGAGGATAAGATTGATCCTTGGGAGAGGGTGAGAAGCTCAAGGTAGAACTGCTGCTCCTTAGCATTTCAAAGCACCAATTTAGGCAGTTCAGGTATCTGATCAGAAGTCCTAACATGTGCCTCTGTTTAGATAGCACATCTAACTGATGGGGAGGAGACCCAGGAATGCCCCAGACCAACTTGAAGTAGATTATAGTATATACTGAATCACTCAAAATGCTTTGGTATCCTCCAGGATGAGCCAAAAGGACACATAGGTTATCCGATTACAGTCCGCTACACACAGTGGGCCAGCTTTTACTATAAGTTTCTCTAAAATGACAGGAGAATCAATCATTTTCTATCTGACAACATGTGATTTGGAAATTTGAAAAAAACTTAAAAGTGCATTGTATACTTAAGGAAATGGCTGCATTATCACCTGGATGTTTTAGAATCAAGATAAGAGCTGCATTTAATCCATAATCTTGGACAAGGTGCTTTGTGATGATTGTCCCAGCCATTCTGAAAGATCTGGGATGACTGTTTGAAAATGTAGCCATTGTTTCAGATTAACTGGACCTGGCTCTTTAACATGTATCTTCATTTTGCAGGTGAGTGTGGTGAGGATGAGCACTGGGTCTGTAGTTCCTTGGTTTCTCTATCCACATGACAGAGGATAACATGTCCTCAAGATGGTACTCATGTGTGACAGTAAGAAGGATCATGGGATTAATAGAGGGTGTCAGCAGAACATATTTCAAGAATTATGTGGGGAAATTCACGTGGAAAAAAATGAGGACCACGAGTTTAAGTTCTTAATGTTTTCTTGCTGGTTGCTCTGCTCATCTGTGGTTATAAGTTTTGTGGAAAAATGGAGAATATAATATCAGTAATGAGGTTTCTCGACAGGTTGACTGGCCTTACTCTTAGTTATAATAGAGCACATTGGCTTAAACACACAATAAGAAAAAAAAGACATTGTTGTAGAAATTATATCTGGGCTTCTTCCTCACACCGTTAGGAATAATTTATTTTACATGAGGTTTAAAGGAAAAACCATTTCTGATAACACCACACAGCATTTACCAGAACTGAAATTGCATGACTGGAACCTCATCGACACGAAGGCTTTGCAATGGTAACAAATGGCTCAACTCCATAACTCCATTCTTAGTGTAATGCCATTATTATTGGTGACATGATGTCAGCTCAGAACCATGATATGGTGCATCACAGACTTATTGTGTTGATTTTTCACAATTGGATGGGGACAGAGCTGTGTTTGAAAAAAGAGAAACAAAATTAATCTAACGAGCTTTAGCTTGTTCAGTATGTGCTCTGTCTACAGCTGAATAGCAATAACAAGGCATCTCCTTACAACAATACACTTTCCGCTGTGAATAATGCATATGTGAGTATACAGCTAAACAAATGAAAAATGGAAGAATTAATTCAACGAAATTAGAGATAAACTAAAAGGCTTCGTTGCTGATGTATGAAATATGTCAATGTTTGTTCAGCCACATGGATAAGACGGCTCCGTCAACATGACAGTTTGTTCATGCACTGTTGGAGACTTATAGCTCTGGCCAGGTTTTCTTATATAATTAAGTCAGCAAGGTGTTTTAACAGATTTTTCCAATATGAAACCAAAATGGTAGGTGAGACAAAGGTCAAAGAACAACAGAGAGAAAAAAGATGAGGAAAAAAAAAAGAGATCATTTTGCTATCGAGTGAAAGTGATCCCATGAGATTGTAACCCGTGCTCTGTTTGAAAAGTTCGGCTGAGGCTAGAAGCTTAATAAAAAATATGTACTTTTATGTAGCTACTTCTAGCTACAGTTGGAAAGATCAAAGAAAAAATCCATACCAAGATCCGCATTCATTCACCCAGACCCACAGCAGTGCATCGCGGCCAGCAGCTGCACAAGAGGTAGGAGGCTGCAAGTCCAGCTTCAGAAAAGCCACTTGGCAACCGGGACAGCTGGAACTGCCACAGGCATGCAGCCACAAAGAAGAGGTGCCCGAGTGTGGGTGTGGTGGTGGTGGTGGTGGTGGTGGTGGTGGGGTGTCATGTTTGATGTTGAGGTGATAAAGATGGATGGTCACCCTCCCAACAACCTCTCAGTCATAAATTATGATGTTGAGTATGGGCAAATCATAAAAATTTAAAATGGAAGCCAGGAGGAGCCAGACGGTCGGGTGTGTGGAGTAACACTGAATACTGGGTAATTGCAATGAGAGACTCCTTGATGTTACCATGAAGATTCACTAACAGTTCAGAGAGTTTTCCACATGTTCCACTGACACATACTTACATATCATACAGTGCAGCCAGTCTTTGCTGTAATGTAGTGGTCTTAACGGCTTCCTCAGAGCTGCAAGGTTCTGGTTTTCTGTCTCTAAACATGCGATTCAGGAAAACTGGTAACTTGAAATTGGCCATAGGCATGAACATAAGTGTGAATGGTTGTCCCTCTATGTACTGACCCGGGGCGTCAGCTTTAATAGCCTTATTGAAAATGGATGGTTGTGTTTCTTTACTGAGCACTAACTGATTAACTCTTTTAAAAAAGAAGGATAATGCAGAAGCAACCATATAAATGGTAAGAACATGCAAGCGAGCATGTTAAAAGTCCATATTATTGAACTGAATATGAAAGAAAGGAATAGATTTTAATGTGTTCCATCTACGATTCTCTATTCTGCCCCATGGATGTTTTTAGATAGAAGAGACGTTTCGTAGATGGAGAAATAATAAAAATGATATTTCCCAGTATTATAAAGTGGGTAGGTGCACAAATGAAACAAGCAGGAGCAATACAAGTAGAGTCAGACTGAAAATTGGTGTAATTTTCAGTGTGGGACTATTATATATCACATGATTCAATTTAATTTTGGGAGGTGAGGAAGCAATAACTTGATATAACTTTGATGCAATGCAAAAATGGGAGACCATCATCCTTGTTCCCACTGACATTGTATTTAAGTAAATTTACTGTAATGATATAAACACAGTTGTAAAATATTTTTTTACAATAAGCCTGGCATATGATATGCTCATTTGCATTAGTGCAAATAAACACTCCACCCATCTGCTCCTCATCTGACCCACCCGTCAAATTTTAGAACTGTGTGGCCCACAAGTCAAATAGTTTCCTTTTCATAAAACACATTTTGTTGTTCATGTCATTTGTTTCCTTGTGCTCGGTCTCAGCTTTAACCAAGGCCACAAGTGACCTTGAATTCACACAGAAATGTATGAACACATACCGGTGATATGGAGACATTTCCATTCAGACACACTGGTGGCAAAATCTGGCTTACCGTTATAACCTACGACTGGACATGATCTACACATCTTCATTTCTCAAGTGCCAACTGTGCTCAGGTAACATTGTGTCTCTGTCAGGAAACAGCTGACAGAGGTAAAATAGCTTCTGTCAGATTGTACATAATAGATTTAAATGTTGGTCGATGTCATGAAACAATAGTGTGTTTAAAAAAAAAAGCATTACGCTTTTCAAAGCTCTAGAGGCAGCTGTGTGAAATCTGATAAAATGGCTCAAATGATGTCAACTGGCAGTGTGGCCTCTCTTACAATTGAAATAAAAAGAGAGGCTGGAGTTAGAAAGATTTAGAAACTACTTTATATATCTTGCTCACTGTTTATCATTGCCATTTAATCTTAAGTGTCTTTTTCTAATATTTGTTGAAATTTTGCACTGTGTAAATGTAGCTGACTGACTTCCGAACATGTGTTTATTCATAGTACATTGGCAGTTCACACACTTCTACACCTGAGACCTGCATTGACTGCAAACCTCTGCTCTCAGTCTCTACAGCACTTTGAAGCAATCATAGGAGCACTGCTTTCCTCAAAGCATCATTAACAGTGATTGACTAGGCTTGAGTAAATGCGCTCTGTTTACCACTTTGCCCTTTACCCCCTTATCAACCAATCAGAGTAAATTAACCTTCTTCTGGTGAAGCTCCTATGTGGCTCTGCCATCCTGCAGCTCTATCTCCAAAGTTTAAATTTCTAGCAAATGCACTGACATGCCATAATTTCATTGATTTTACATCTCAATGACATGTTCTCTCTAGCTTTGATGCATTAGTGTCCATTCTGGGTCACTTAATACCGAGGTGACCCACCTAATATGACTTTTCATGTTCTGTTTCTTTTCCCACACTCTCTTTCATTCTCTGAAAGCTCTGGTTTCTGTCCCTTATTCCCATTCAATAACTATGTATCATGTGGTATCATGCAGTCTAAGGCCATTCTATGTCCACAACCCACTACATTAACATTTGCACATTGGGCAAGCAATGTTCCATAAAAATCACAAAATCACTGGGAGGTTTCCAGAGGTAAGAAGGCCTTAAGAAGTGTAGAAGGAGTTTCAAACTCTATCTATCTATCTCTCTATCTCTCTATCTATCTATCTATCTATCTATCTATCTATCTATCTATCTATCTATCTATCTATCTATCTATCTATCTATCTATCTATCTATCTATCTATCTATCTATCTATCTATCTCTCTCTCTCTCTCTCTCTCTCTCTCTCTCTATCTATCTATCTATCTATCTATCTATCTATCTATCTATCTATCTATCTATCTATCTATGCTTCAACACATATGAGCAACACAAGGGCATTGCAATATGTGACTGAACTAGGTCCCACAGAGCTTTACACTTCCAGCATCTTTACAACCCACTGACCACACAATGCACTTGCTTTAAGTCATGGTAAGGCATTACACTTTAAAAGATTTCCCATATGTGTTCAGTCCAGCTTCACAGGCCTAAATGTTTACAAGATATGAATTGCCAGCTCTCAGACACAGAGAGAAAGGCCTCTCTTAGTTTTGGCAATAACATTCACATGTTGTCCTGTTTAATTCTTCATATTTGATTAGAAATTGGAAATGTAAAAAAAAGGCGTTAGTAAACAGTTTTACTCTGACAGAATAGAACGAGTTTCATTCAGCAGACATTCTGAGGATATACATGTGTTTTGTCAGCATGACAGCTGGAATTAGTTCAGGCAGCAGTACATCTTTGCAGTAATTTGTTTAACCACAATAAGAGCCTGTGATGAAATGTACTGTTCAAATGGTGGTGTTTAAACATTATTATGATATTTTGATATTCTGATAATCTGTAAATTTCACCGACACAACCAGTGTCTCACAAGGTGAGGAGTTCCCTACCCATCCATCCATCCATCCATCCATCCATCCATCCATCCATCCATCCATCCATCCATCCATTCACCCACCCATCCTTCCATTTTCTTAGCCGCTTCTCTAGTTTTCGTGGGTCACGGGGGTTGTTGGATTCTGTCCCAGCAGACAATGGGCAAGAGGCGGGGGTGAACTCTGGTGTTCAATAAAGAAAATTAAAATATATTCATGTATATTCATGACGGAATAATGGACGTATGCATTTTAAAAAAGTGAGATATTGTCATTTAAAGATGGGGGATTTTAGGAATTAAAATCAGCATATTAATATCTTCCACCAGCTTGTGATTAATATCATAATCAAAAAGTTAAATCAAAACATGGGACCTTAGTGGCAGCCTTTATTTCTTCAGCCCAAAGAGCTGAGACTGTTTTCCTGTTGAACACAGAGGGATGCACTGGAAGTTATCTCCAAAGTCAATGTGAGGGTGAGCAGCCTCAAGTACAAGGAGGAAAAAACAAACTTGATCCAGCAGCCCCTGAGGCACCGGGCATAAGGCCTCACCAAGTAATAAAGACCACAGCTCCCTCTCTCTTGCATGGCAGCTCACTGTTTACTGGATGTATTATTAGCCACGGTAGCATGTGGGGCTAAACCCCGACACCCCCTTGTGTATTAAAGGTTTATTCAAGTATCTATCTTAATTATTTAAAGTGGTCAGGGTCAACGGTTGGTTGGTGGAAAAAGTGTAGATGATTAATTCATGCGTGCGTGCTGCGTTTTAATGAGTAGAGGCTGATCCACATGAAACAGTTATTTTCCTCCATCTTATTGGTGGTAATCATATTGACAAGGATATATTTGGTCTCTGTCTCTCCTGCTGTCTGGAATCTTACCATTTATTACCATGCCATTGTACAGTAAAGGGAGAAATCCAATCTCAATCTCTCTGCTCGTAATTTTCATTTTCTATGCCCACTTTGTTTCAACTTGCCTCATCAACTTTTACATCAGTCACTGATTTCTTGGAATGGCTGAAATTAGCTTTCAGAGGATGTTGTCTCGCAAAGTAATGATGGATGAGATGGTGATCACAAAGAGAAAACTTCCACCTGAGTAGCTCAGTTTCACCATGTCATCAGATCCTCATAATATGACTCCTAGACCATGAAACCTTGAGTCTGAAATGCTTTAGTACTGTTATTACATTATTCAAGAAAAAAAGCAGTTTTTTAGCATCTATCACATCTATCACTTTTGCATGCACAGAGTTTCAGCTATAATTTTAAATTACTTGCAATTCTGCACTATGATTATTTGTTATCTCCCAGTAGCGAGTCCAAAATTAGAACATTCTGGATCAGATTTAGGCGGCAAGGTGGCGAAGTGGGTAGCGCTGTTGCCGCACAGCAAGGTGGTTCGGAGTTTGAGTCCCGCTCTGTGCGGAGTTTGCATGTTTTCCCCGTGTTGGCGTGGATTCTCTCCGGGTTCTCCGGCTTCCTCCCACCTCCAAAAAACATGTGCTTCAGGTTAATTTGTCATTCCAAATTGCTCGTAGTGTGTGAGTGTGAGAGTGTGTGGTTGTCTGTCTCTGTGTGGCTCCGCGTTGAACTGGTGTCGTGCCTGGAGTTTGCCCTGCCTCACGCCCTAAGACAGCTGGGATAGGCTCCACTTCCCCGTGACCCGCTACAGCGGATTAAGCGGTGGTTAGAAGAAGATAGATGGAGCAGATTTAGAATACTACTTGGACCCAGATCATAGTTTTGTAGAAGCATTGCAGATATTATATGTGAAGTAAACAGCAAAACATGTATGGCCACTATCCTGCAATGGGAAAGAATACTTCAAAATATGGATTCAGATAATTATCCTGATCACCACGAAAATCGAAGGATTGTTCTATGGGCCATATTCCACCTCCCCAAAAGATTTAACCAAAATCCAATGCTAACCTTTTGAATAATCTTCCTTAACAGACAGAGAAAAACATAAAAATTATGACCTCCCTTGAGCAGCAGTAAATAAAAGCCACAAATATTAACTGAGAAACAAAAGTATCTTTTTAATTACTTGTCTTTTTAATACAGGTTTATTCTTGTACACCAGTGTTCTAAGCTAAAGACAACTTCTAAAAGGAACACAGTATAGCACAGTACAACTCATTGTACAAAGTGAGAATATTAATGTTTAACAATATTTGAAGAAAAATAAGCATGACACAGATAACGACTGAGGTACACAGCATTGATCCACCTAAGAGTCTTTCAAAAAGCACTTGAAGTACTGACTGACATTTGATAATTTAATGCTATCCTTAGTCATGTCTTACCATGGTAAAAGATGACCCTTTGTCCATAGGAAGGCATGCGTAAAGTACAAGCAGGAAGTACTTTTTGCATAGTGAGGACATAAAATGACAAAAGTCTATAACATTCTTAAATGGGTGCATTATAGTCCAGAAACAAAACCCAACAGACAGGTGAACATTGAAGATGTAACCCTTTCCTTTACCCCTCAAATTTGTTACTGGTGTGAATAATTATACAGTATATGTTATATACATGATAACAAAAATATCTGCACTCATAGTTGCATGTTTTTGTTGAAGAAAAAAGTCAGTGAGTCAATCACACAGTCAAGCAGTCTGCCGATATTAACATGAATGATGCCACAAATCCATGCTGGGTGAGGAATCTTAAGTAGTGAAATGAGTTAACATTGATTTTAATATCACCACTCTGTGATGCTAAAATCTGTAAGTGTCAGATTCTGCAAATAGTTGCTTGTAAGCAAATGTAAAGTTAGAATAACTCCTGCTGCCCATTGCTGAAAGGCAGTAGGATTGTTGTGTTCTGGCATTTAGGGACAGAACTATACTGATTGGCCTACCAGCTATGAAAAAAGGTCTATATTTCATGTTATGGTTCATGCAATCAGGCATTCTTATTGATAGATCTATAGATAGGGCATCATTTTATGTCTTTTTATTGCTGTTACAGTAGATAATAAACCTGTCCAAGTCACATCAGCATAACTTCCTCCAGTGCTGCACTCCTTCTACCCCAGAGGGCCTTGTGCACTGTCAGCACTTCCTGCATGCCTACTGTCCTCATTAAACCCATTTTATGATAGAGATGGAAGTGATAAAATGGTATTTACAAAATACACTAGGATATAAATAAAAAGCAGCTCTCATTCATCACTCTCCTGATCCATGACCATATGAATGATTGCAGGTTGCCTCACATCTCTTTTCCTCAGTGTTTCACCAGCTTCATCATCTGTTCCCTCTTTATTATCATTTATGACAATCATCATGCCAAGTTCCTGTAAAGCTTTGTGAATAAACATACTTTCTTCTATGACTAGCAGGGAGAGAAACTGGAATCGTATCTTTACAGTATATAACTTCTTATACTCACAGTGAATATATGGATCAAAAGTAATACAAAGTGCTTGACACTTTTTTCTGGCACCCCATCACAGCCCGTCAGACCGAGCTACTTTGTCACTACATGTCCTCTACTGGGAAATGCAATGTGCGATTTTAAAGATGTTCTTTTTTCCGTTTACATTAAGAGGATTTAGGAGAATACAGCTAAGAGCAATATTACATAAGGCTGCAAAGCGTGTTTGTCTCTCTCACACACTGAAGTGGAGATGTGAAGATATGTATGGTATTTAATGTGATTAGATACTATCACAGCAAGGATAACAGCTGAAAAATGCTCAAATATAAGACGGCCAACATTTACAGTATGTGTTTTTTGTGTCCGCAGTAAAGTTTGTGGTGAATGCACGCACATTGATAATTAATTATATCCTAATCTGTTCATTCAAATGTTATGCTGTGTTTTTGATGATACCCCTATGCATGGATCATCATGTGGATTCATTTGAGGGCACACACCCACCTAGCTTTGTTGTGCTTCCCATTTCACAGATGAATAAATCCACCAATCTTTTTCTCTTTATTCTGCTGAACTCCATCTTCTTGGCTATTGTCTTTTCTCACTTGTTCCCTAATCTTAAAAATATGGAGTTTTTACAAACCCATGCATTGTGCGAAACATAAGATAGCCAAGCAGGCCAAGATCCTGAAGTCCAAACTGCATTCTTGGACTGACATCAGGACTCATCCAATCAGAACCCTCTGACATTATTGCTGCAATGCTCTGTTTCTTTCAAAATTTGTTTGTGGTTCTTTATGACCTACTTGGCTAAATGGCACGGTGAATTAATCAGCACTTCTGTTAAGCAGTACAATGTCTCAAATTGCCAACTTTGTTTCAGTGCATTGTTTTATTGCAATCATAAAGTTAGTAATTAGTTTACAGAATAAATTGATGGCAGAGAGTTTTGGCAGGAAATCCTGACTGTTATTCCATTTCAGTGTTTTATATTGTGCATTTGGAAAGACTCAAGTCACATTACAGGCAACAAGTCTGTCAGTGATGTATATGGCCTACATCTATCAATAAATGTTTATGTACTGTAGCTGTTAAAACTTCACAAAATATGCTCCACATAATATATTCAAATTAAACAGTTAACATGTGACACCGTCTGTGTGCTCAGATAAAGTATACTGAATATTGCCATAAATACTTGGTATCTCTTTCATGACATTCTTAAAAGACTTTCTGTTGTTGGTAGATGTTAGCAGAATCTAATCTACTCTAGCAGAGAAAAGGGAGTCCCTTGTTTTCATGGCCTCTTCACTACACTGCTTTTTGATTGATTCCCATTTCCGGGCTGAATCTTCTTCCAAGGACAAGTGGCTTGCCAGACCTATCCAGTACCCAACCACAACACACACACACACACACACACACACACACACACACACACACACACACACACACACACACACACACACACACACACACACACACACACACACGTTTGCAGGTGATTTGTTGCACTCCTATCAGCTTCTTGACGCTACTTGACTTGTGAGGACGTCTGTGCTGTCACAAACACATGCGCTTTCAAATGTCTTCAATATGTCAGTAGGTTATACCATCACAAACAAGCCGTGGTTTCAACCTTTGCTTTCAAACAGTCTAGAAAGTACAAGCCCGTGTCTTGGTTTCCATCTTCCACCTGGTTTAAAATGACATGCAGTGCACTTTAACTGTGAAGCAGGAATGTGTGCACTGCCCTGCTGAACGTGTAAAAGAACAGAACACTAATTAGCATTAGTTGTTGTCTGTATGTCTAAAGGTTTAAATAGTGAAGGAACTACAGATGATGTTCTTGTTGAGAAAACCTTGGGTGTACGCTTATCATCTATGCTCCCGACCCGGCACACTTTAAACTTTCCAAAAGTTCTGAGCTGCAGTCACTAAAACACATTTTTGACAAGCAAAACACCTCGACCAACATCCAACATAGAATAAAGTGGAATCGAAATTGAAAAAAAGAAAAGAAAAATAAAAAATAAAAAAACAAAAAACAAAAACAAGTGTACTGTTGTACTGGCAGCCCATTTCTGTTTGTAAGAAAGAACACACACACACACACACACACACACACACACACACACACACACACACACACACACACACACCCTGGTGTCTGGATCTACTCAATAATTCAGTGATTCCAATTTTGGCACAAGCCCCACTCTACCACCAAGTTTCGTGAAAATACGTCAAGTACTTTATACATAATTGATAAAAATGCCAAAAAAAAAGCTTGGTAATGATTTAAAAGGAAGCAAAAGAGCCTGGATCTGTCCTTGGAAGTTTTCATGTTATCCTGCCAACAGACGGACAACCAGACCAACAGACTCTCCAGCAATAGCGAAATAATTACCTCCTTGGCAGAAGTAGTACATAAAAGAACTTTTACAGCGTCATAGCACAGCATTTATGCAGACAAGCACAAGACCTTGACTTGTTTGTCTGTGTCTAACATGTGAGCACCCACCTGTGTGTGTGTGTGTGTGTGTGTGTGTGTGTGTGTGTGTGTGTGTGTGTGTGTGTGTGTGTGTGTGTGTGTGTGTGTGTGTGTGTGTGTGTGTGTGTGTGTGAGACCATGCCTTCATGTCGAGGACCCATTTTAAATACCCGACTGTCTGCTCAACCCCCAAGTCATTCACATTGCTGAGGGCATGTTTGCATTGTACGTATGCAAATACAAACAAGACATGCAGTGCTCTGGTGTGCATAAATATATGAGTGGCAGAAGTGATGAAGAGTTATGAGGTTACGGGTGGAGGCTGCGGGGCAGGGATGAGGGGAGCAGTGGAGGGACAAACTGCCACCAAGCAGCTGTTAGGCTCTGCTGGCCTGCCGTGTGTTATTTATTGCAGCACTGGTTAGGATCTCTGCATGGCGTCTGCAAAGTGGGTCAGCATATTATCTACCTCCCTCCATTACTCCCTCGCTCCTTTGCTCCCTCCCTCAGTCACTATCTCATATCTTTACAAAGCCCCTTCATTAACACCGGGTTTGTCTGACATCTGTTTCACCACATAAATCACATGTTACCGTCTGTGTCTATTTTTGTGTCTCTCATCTCCATCCATTAGCCTCTTATTTTGTAAAGGTTGCTTTTTCTTTTTCTTCACACAACTTTCATTTGTTTTTCTGTCACTCTAATCACTCTTATCCTGAGTGTCCCCTGATCATCCCTGATCATTTATCGAGAGAGAGAGAGTAAAAAAAGAGAATGGGTGAGGTAGCCAATAAACAGCAGGACCAGTCTCCCTAAGCAGAGACACCCTTTGAGTTTCATTAGCAGACTTCCACTGTGATTCAGGAATCACATTAAAAATAATAAATGCATAGTGCCAACAGGAGAATACAGTACACAACTCATGTGCACGGCTCTGCACTAACTCACCGAAATACACACAAATACAAATGCATCCTGTGCTGAAAGGCTTCTCAACAAACTCAGGTTCATAGTTCACAATTAATTCTCTCTGCTCTGTGAGAATATGCTTAAGCATGCTCAGAATTCTCCCTCCTCACTTTGTGAATCCTCTTAAGAGCACATCAGGCCATGAGGCTGTGGTCTGCTGAGTCATCAAGGTTTCTCATAAATGGTTGCTGGGTTTGGTTTTAGACCCTCAAGGCTCTGAAGCTGCCAGGTTTCCACAATTCTGAAGAGCAGTCTTGATGATTTAAACCCCCCACTCCCTTCCAACGGGCTTAAAACTTTAATCAGAATCTCAAAGCCTGAAGCCTGTGGGGCGTTGGGCGGGGCACCAGTCTATTCTCCAAGCCAGCTTGCCAGGATACAATACTTGGAACTAATAAAACTGAGCACTTGTGTATGACATGAACCTTTTGCTGAAAGGGGGGATTTATTAAAATATATGCCAGCATCTCTCCTCTAATCTTTCTTTTTAACCATACACATTAGGTGAGAGCCCGTTGCAATCTCTGCAGTGATTCAGATAGTTTGCAGTCAATTCTTCTCCAGGTTCTACTACTTCCTCCCACCTCCAAAGACATGCAGCTTCGGTGAGTTAGTAGCACCAAATTGACAGTAAGTGTGAATGTGTGTGTGTTCAATTGTCTTTCTTGAGGTCCTGCAATCAGCTGGCATCTTATCTGGGGTATACCCTGCTTCTCACCTGCAGCCAGCTGGGATGGGCTCCAACAGACTGGTGACCCGCAAGTTGAAAAAGCTACAGTAGGCGAGTTAATTTCCAGTCGTCTCGTCTCCAAGAAAATGGATGATGGATGTTTCTGGACTCAGTTGAAGGAAAAAAAAAAAGGAAACACATTTAAATCTAGGCCATGCAGCATCTGAATATCTTTTCTGTTTTTGGAAAACATACTGTATGTACAAACACAGACCCACTACCAGGACAATGATAAGAAAATGAACACACTCCAGCAACTCTTGCAGCTATTAGTTTTCCTCATATCTGCCTCATATTTTATATTATATACTACCATCTTTTCACTGTCTTCCCTCCATAACAACATACTGGTTGTGCAGAGAAGACAGCTTTAAAAGCATTGCAAGCGATTAACGGAAGCCATGCTACACTTTAAAGAACCGTTGCACACAAGACAAAGTGGTACGTTTGTAATCTAGCCCAGTGTCTCCTCACTGGCCTGCGCTCATCAATCCTGGCTACAGCGGGTGGCAAAGGGGCAGCAGAGAGAAGCAGTGCTTTGCACCAGGGTCACTTCATCAACACTGTTCAACAACATTCCACTGCATTTCTAACCCAGATGCCTCATCCACATGGTGCTACATGTCAGCCGTGCCCACATTGAAGCCACGTACTGAGAATTAAACCCCTGGGACTTGATGCATGTTTTTGTCCTTCTCTGTCCACTCCTCTGCTACCCCAGAGAGCACAAGGCTGCCCTCTGCCGCATAATAGCCATCAGTCACAGATGCTCATTCATTCTCCGGTGAACAGGGTTTATAGCGGCAGGCATTACAAGTACAAGGACTCCAATCCAACCATTCTGAACACTCTCAAAGCATCCAATCTATCCCACACATGTTCACCAAAAACCCCATCGGATGCTTTTTCAGCTTGGATCCTTGAGAAACAATCATTTGTCCACATTGTTAAAACAAAATCTGCTTTATGTGGTGTAAACATGCCAGCTCAGCTACTCCAGATTTTGGATAACAGCATTTAAACAACAAGACCGCAGGGCTGGGAAGGAGCAGATGAAGCCCACTATAACAGTGACAGAAGACTGTACATATGCCACACGTCCCATTCTACCCCCCCCCCCCCATTCTGCCACTCCTCTTCTCCTCTTCACTCTGACATTTACCTCTTGCATGCCTGTGTCTCTTCTTAACATATTTCAAATAAAATTTTCGTCCATCTGTCATTTTTCATCTCTCTCATTATCCCTAATGACGATGAGGGTTTCCATCCTTTTGCTACAGGCTTCATCTTCCTCCATGACAGAAAGGAGCTGCGGGTCCATACCTGACAGTCTATCTGTATGTGAGCCTTCTGTGTTGTTGGTAGGACACAAAGCCTTTGTCTGGATTCAATTCACTGTTTGGCTGAGGTTCCTCTCAGCTTAAGTCTATTTCTATTTTCACCATTAATTTGACACTTTTTAAGACAAACTAACAAGTCATACAGTAATTAAACAAAGTAATGGGTTATTAAATGAGCTCTTAATTCCTGACAGCATACTGTGGTTGTAGCCATAACTAAAACACACACAAGCAAGCAAACACCCACAAACACGCATGTGGCTGCTTTCTGTAAGATGTTTCTTCTACTGCTGCTGATGCATTGAGACTACATTGGACCACAGTATATAAAAATGATTTCTCTCTTATGTTCATATGGATGCCCTTGTGTTCCCTTGTCTGAGAACCATTTAGCTAAGCAAATGGTACCTTGTTGGCTTGTTGACATAATGGCATTATGTTAAGTGTAGCAGTGTGTGTTATGCAAACCCTGCTGTTGGGTTAAAGGGCAATTTATAGTCCCTCAACATACATAAATGGATGAGTCTTGTCTTTAAACGATTTATCCGTCAATGCATATGACATTTGTGCAACCACAACACAGCAATCAAGTTCGACAGCAACAAATACGGTGAAGAAGATTGTGATTATGTGCGTACAGTAGTGTACAAAAGGGCAAAAGCAAAGGTCACAATGTTCTTTGCGGTGGTCTGAGAGGCTATCTGATGGATGGAGACACGAGCATGAAGCTTTTTCACTTTAATCTTTTCTTATTTGTCAAGCCTTTCATGAATTGCATTGATATGGCACTTAATCTTTTATGGTGGCATTGTGCTGTTTTGTCCTTATTGGTAGGGCGTCTTAAAACGACAAAATTAATGCTGATGTTCAAAAGGCTCTGTACATATTCGTCTGTGAATAGAGTATTAATGTATCTACCATCAACAGGCAGTGAGAGAAGCAGAAAGGATGATTGCAGCCTTTTTCTCTTTATTATTTCCATCGTGTAGCTCCTCGTAGCTACTCATCTTGGACCAGGCACACCATTGGCACAAGGCAATCTGATGGCACTGAGGGGTCAAACAAACCTTTAGCAGCGCATTGTCTTTGTTGGTTACGTGCACAGCTCCTTGGAGGATTTGAGGCCCTGTCTTTTCATAGTACTGAATGAGAATTGTTATGCTTCAGTCTTTATTTCAGTGAGTCAGTGATGAAAACAGAATGCCTATGACAGAAGTATGAGTGTATGAAAGCTTAAACCAGCTGTGGCCTGAATGTGTCAGGTTCAAACGTCACTTTGTGTATTGAGTTAGGAATAGAACATAAGCAGGAAAAGCACAGAGAAGCTTTATGTGGCGCCATCAGCCTTAATGGAGTCTGAGAGGCAGTTATGTACACCACGTCCTCTCAGATTGTTCTAGCACTTTTCGCTTCCTACCTCCCTCGTTTCCTCCTACATCCATCAGTTGCCGAAACACACATTTCAGAGCTATTATAAAATGTCAGGTGGACCAAGCAGGCACAATAACATTTGGGCAAATGAATACTGACTTGACACCTAATTTGTAACACACTTTACCTTTAGATACAATCAAATTTAGAGTAATTTAATTTTCACAATCATGGTAGAAATTTGTTTCCTTCCAGATCAAGTCCCTCAAATTCCAT
The DNA here is from genome assembly GCF_040054535.1 of Antennarius striatus. Taxonomy (NCBI): domain Eukaryota; kingdom Metazoa; phylum Chordata; class Actinopteri; order Lophiiformes; family Antennariidae; genus Antennarius; species Antennarius striatus. The sequence continues at coordinate 11,218,293 of NC_090781.1, read as the reverse complement.
AGTAGTTGTCTCAAAAAAATAAAAAAACTTTGGACAGTCAGTCTGGTGTGCAGCTTTGGATTGACAATGTGGACACATTATTTTTCATTGTTCAACACAGACCAATCATGTCACAACAGCATCTTGTACTTTAATCTGCTAGTGTATAATCTGGAACTGGTCTCTCTTCCATCCAATTTGTGCTCATGTGTTGCTTGTCTCACGCTCTAAACCTCCTTTATCTGTCCCCGTATGCACACACATACGTCTTTACAGACGCCACCATCACCATGGCTACCAACACAGACTGATACAGTCTCTCTTGGAGTGATGTTAAGGGAATGCAAATATTTGATGGGCCAAACTACAGTTGGAATCTTACCTTGTTAGTATCTCCTTTCCACTATCAGAATGAAAAAAGGATACAGAAAGGATAGATACTGCTATGTTTAGGTGCCATAAATGAAATCTAAACATGCCTGTCTGGCTTTTTAAATGTGGCTGTGACATCAGCTGCTAAGCTGGAGAAGGCAGAAAAGGAAAATTAGCTCCTCTCGACATGACGGTTGCAGTTGAACCATGGATTTCTGTTTGCCTTCTGTCGTACAAACACTGACTGTCTGAAGATCTCAGACAAAAAGTAGGCTTTGTCTGAACAGGTAGTGGAAAAGATGCAAACTACTGCAAAGTTTCCCAAATCTGCCTGGAAAACGTGTCACTTTGGCTGTCCTGTTGTAGTAAATTGAGTCAAAAGAAGGACTGTGCTGTAGAAGAGGTGTGCCATTATGAAGCTTAAGGAAGACACTCATTGGTAAATTACAAGAATATATTTTTCTTTGGTGCTTAACAAGAACATGGCTCCTGCAGACAGGATTCTCTTTGATACACACAAACCAGAATTTAATGTGAAGAACTTATTTCTGGGTCAGTCTTTGAAAAACATCAGACATGCACTAATTTAAACTCAGATGCTCAGAGAGAGTTCAGAGAAACAATACGATGAGTAGCTGGGGCAGACCAAAGACCTTCCAAGCAATCACGGATGATTATTACTGAATGCTACTGTATGATACAGCTTGACTCCTCTGTGCTTAAATATAAATAGAAAGAAAATTAAATATAAACATCATTGTGCTCAATATAATGCTGTTCTCTTCAACATTGTGTCCTATGCAGTTTTTAAAAATGAACATGTAGATATACTGCATGTGACAGAAATGGGGCATGTTGAAGTAGAGCAACACAATTTTTGCTAACATAACGAAGAAATAGTGATTATTTGACAAAGAAATGCCATCCCTTTATCATTTCTCTTTAAACACATCCCAACTGCATAAATATTTGCAGTTTTTCAGAAAATATCACATTTTTCTGGATGTAGATGTAAAAAAACCTAGTCCGTGCAATCATGGTGCCAAATAAAATGTACATGTAAAGGTGACAACTTGTAGGCTGTGTAGCTACAGCATACAGTATATAGACAACCAGCCGCCTTGTGTCGGACAACTGGCCGGTGTTAGTTATGCACCAGTCAGATACTTTAAACACAAAGTGATAGCATGACAGATGTGCAGAGAAAGTAAAGTAGAAGTCATACTTTTAAGCAAAACTACTAAATATTGCATCAGGCTATTCCTTATGACGCGATGTGCAGACGATGCATCCAGGACATACCCTGTCTCTTGCCTGTAGCCAGCTGCGATAGACTCCAGCAGACCGGTGAACCGCAAGGCAGAAAAGCGGCTGAAGACGAGAAAATGGACGAATATTATTTATGCTACTATTATTTGTGAAAATATACAGTAATGTCTCTCAGTACTGTCACTTAAGTCATGGATGCTTTATCCTGTGTCAAAGCTTTCAGAAATATGGTATAATATTATATACAGGGAATACGCACATGAAGAGATTCCATTTGGGACTGGGCAACAGAAAGGACTAAAAGTGAGATGTATATGTCTATATTTATGAATTATGATACATCTTCCCATGAGAGGGGTGCAAAAGGACAAGAAACTGGAGCCAGGGAAGAGCTGGCAGATGTGCTGTGCAGCAGGAACACAGGTGCAGGCCTGTTTAATAAGCAAAGGGAGACTGTTTGGTCTAAACTCCATCATCTGTTGCCATCCCATCTATGATGAGTCCACTTTGGGGTCAGTTCTGCTTCATTTAACCCACCTCCAAGACAAAACAATTTTAAAATGCAGCCATATGGATTCTTAGGCAGGGAATTGGAGCCTCTTGGTCTAGCCTATTGTTCTAGCCTAATGGGTGAAGCTTACCTGTTCTTCATAATGACACTGATAAATAATAAGCAGATCCATTAAGGGGTTGGATAATCTTTTGCTTTTAAATGAACTGGATACAATATATGCTTGTGCAAAATATACATCAGCAACAGAATTTATAATAGCAGAAAGGAAAATATTGCACATAAGAATGATTTAGAATTTTATTGAATGAATTTGGATGGAGAAGCAATGAAAAAATGTAGACTGCTGCACTACACTACATGAAATATTGCATGTACTGACTTGAATTTGATTTTTGCTTTCAGAAATTCAGCACGAAGTGGATTAAAACTGTATAATCTCATGGGATGTTTCAATTAAAACCAATGCTTTTACCTAACAGAGTATGTTTGGGGCAAACAAGACCTGCCACTGACGCCTCTGAGTAGCAGCCAATCAAATAAATGTCTAAGGAAAACCTTATTTCTCTAATTTGCATTTAGTTATCACTTTCTTCAGACTTGCCGCCTGTGCTTGAGAAGATTTTGGCTATTTGAGACTGATGATAATATAACAGTAAAATACTGCACTTACATGTAATGATGCATGTCTTTAGAGCACAGATGAGAGTACTAGAGTAGGCATTTTCAGTCTACCTTTCATGTGCTACCACTTCTATGCAAGGCACACAAAATAATTAGAGGATTCACAGAGGTAACTTGAATAATATATCACACAGTGAGCTACACAGACTTATGCTTGAGATTTGCAATCAACTTAACCTTCCCACTAGATACAGAAAATATTTCTCTTGAGCCCATGTGGGCAGAGTTGACTAGGAGTTACATTTATTGTTCACTCCATTTATGGGTATTTATGATACTGTTCTGATTTACAAAAATTTCATCTGTAAGATGTAGGGCGTATTCTTCTACAGCAAAATAGACTTAGCCGGGGCAGTGCATATGTGGGAGATCACGAATGGGCAGTAACAGATGAAAGGTTTCGGCACCTTACTCACAACAACATGAGTAACAGATCTCTGCTTTGAAGGCAGCGCCCTATCTTCAGCATCTGCCCCATCCTGCTAACCTGCCAGTAGTCCTAGAGAATTACTAGATCTCTATATCTCTGTAAGAAGTCAGCAGCAGCCCTGTTATTTGCCATAGCTTTACCAATCAAATCCCTCACATGATAAATGGTGAACCTTCTGATCCCAAATGTCATTGTTCATTAGCATCATGTATGATTATTATCCTGGAATTACAGTGATTACATCGACAGTAAAACTGAAGAATTAATGGCTGCTTTTCTTCAGCCATTTATCATCATTGCATCTTGTATTGGCTTATGTGTCTGCATATTAACATCATGACTGTGGACATAATATAGTTTGTTAAAATTAATTTGTATTTCAATGGTGTGGTGTCTCCAGTAAAATCTGCACATTTGCCAGCAAGTGGCAAAACACAGCAGTTTATATTATATCAGAGACTAAACTTTGATCTTTGTGGAACACTGCCTTATTTTTAAGTGCTGTCTAGTCTAAATACTGTAAGCCGTGGGCACTTTTATGTAAGGTGAGACTCTCTCTGAGTCCATTTTGAAAGGTTGAATTTAGTTAGTCTCCATGGATGCAGAGATGCCGATAAGACGCAGGATCACATGGATAAATGGTCCTGTGCTTGGCTGGATGTGCCAAGTTACATGAGAGGAGAAGCTGCAAGTCACTTAGAGTGAAGAAATAAAAGCAGCCCTGTGGTTTTTAGCTCTCTTAACGTTTGACCTCCGAACACTAAGAGACTATTCACTACAGATGGCCTGAATATGCCTCACTGCTCATTGCTCGCCCAGTTACCACCACTGTGACCTTCTTACCCCCCTACTCACCAACACCAGTCACATAGACAGTTGACAGGCATAAGAGTTGTGTGCCCAGCAGCCCGGGTCCACCTCAGAGCATCCAACTTGAGATTCTATAAATAGACTTGGGACAGGCTCAAGGGCAAATGTAAGATTTAAGTGTCTAACACCGCAGATTCACATTTGGATTAAAAATATCACAAAATGGCACAGAATAGGTAATATTCTAGATTTTAGGGGTGAATATCTTATTAGATACAATTAAGTAAACTGCCACCTATTTTAAGATCCACAACAATATGTCATCCACTCTGGTCCTCATAGCCCATTGTACCAGTATTCTCCTTCTGTCTGTTAAATGCAGCAAAACAAACCCTAAAAGGTACACTCTAACAGTCAAACACATGGACAAACAATACCAACCCACCCTGCACCCTATGGCATTCTGATCCTTATATTCATAGCAGCTGAGAGAGCAAAAGAGACAAGGTTTAAAAAGAGAGAGAAGAGAACAGGAAAGGGAGAGAGACATAACTAAAATAAGTTTTGCTCACATTAACAAGCAGAGTTTCTAACTTCAAGGAACCTCCAGCACAAACTCAAAATAAAATGCTACATACAAATATGCAACCAAGACACTGGGTCTGTGAACAATTCGCCTTGAATGCTCAGAAAGCCACCAAGCTTTTCCATCCACTACACACTGTTACATATATATGATTTAAACAGTACTCTTTCAAGTGAGTATTTAAAGAGTACTTCACCTCCAAACTATGGTGTTTCCCCAAAACCGATGGTACAGAAAGACACAAATATTTTTATAGTTGGTGCTCCTTGACAAGCAGGACTGGGCTATTCCTTCAACTGAAAAGATAAGAAACCCACAACAACCAGGATACATTTGAATGATGCAGACAAAATGTTCCCAGAACTCGGCCACACAAGGCACAGCAGGAAGGAACTTTGACAACAGGTGGAAAAAATGGTAAGCTGTAGCGGTAAGCTTTTGCAAGGTGCAACAGAATCTTTACTCATATATTTGGAACTGCCCGATTTCACAGAGTGAGTCTGTTTCAGGAGTCAGTCTCTCTTTCACCATATGATGGATGTTTTTCTCACATCATCCAACTTCTCTACTTGTTGTGTCAAAAGAAGCAGGCTAACAACAAATGCGGGAGTGCAAGGAGTCTAGGAGAAGGTAAATATTGGATGGATGAAATGTTTTGTGGACTTTTGCCTGGAAACACTTAGGGAGCTTTGGATGCAGGTTAATGGAGGAAGCTTGTATCAATGAAATCATACAAGCTTTTCCTTTAATGTCATGGAAGAATCACTGCTTTAGAATGTAAATTATGTAATAAAGTGCAATGCGATGTACTTCTCTCAGTATGTTGGAGTTCATGAGAATCTAATTGGACTTGAGGCTGGGTTTTCTCACAGGCTGTCTCACACTTTATGATGAGAATTCACAAAACGTAACTGATACTGTGTGCAAGTTCACCTGACATCAACCTATACCTTCAGAGATTTGACATATATTTTAGTCAGAACCTTTACCACACTGAGAAGTTGTTGGATTTTTGGGTAAAGCTTAGTCGCATCCCCCCACCTATATATTTGAATAAGCTCACTTGGACAATTCTCACGCTGTCACGCTGTCAGCAACTCCACCCACTACCTGTCAATCAAGCGCCCAACCAATCATGACGCCCAACCAATCACGGCCCCTTCTACCAGAAGGAATCATGTGAACAATATGGCATAAGGCATCTGCTGTTAGGAAAAGAAATAACTATACATGCCACCAGTTAATATAATTTTAGAGTGTCATAACTTCCAACAATTTTCATGTTTTTGAGCAGAAAGTCCAAACAGCAGGAACAACACAGTGAAACTAGCTGGCTATCACGAACAGTCCGTCCAGCTCTGGTTTCTGTTTGGAATGGGACAATCGATGTAGAATCCAAAATGCTCCTCGGGCATCTGACAAAAACGATCTTTAAGTAACTACATACAGTTCTGTTCTTGTAGTCAGCTAACAGAACTATCACTTCTCTAAAATGTTTTTTCCACTTGCTCTTTTGACGGGTGCCTTTTCCTTTAACGTTAGCTCCTTTCCCAATCTCATGATTAGTTAGCGTTCTTTCTCCAGTTAGCCTGCATCTACGTCTTTGCAATACCCGCCCAGCGCAATCCATGATTTGCCAACACAAAGTCGTTACGTCACTTGTTGATTTTTGACTATGTTAGGTGTGCTTGGTTTATGATACCAATACATTTGTTTTCATGTTTGGTATGAAGTCTGATATTAATGTTTTATCGTAGAATTTCCACAGCTTCTCACTAGTTAGAGTATAAAACAATAATTGCTCCTTCATTGTTTCCTCCAACATTTAATTCAAAGCTACACCAGCAGTGAATCAGAGGTTTGAGCAGCAGAGGTTTGAGGCTAGACTGCATCAGGATGAACAATTTTCCATGTCAACAAGCCTGACTGAATGTATTATTGTTTTAGTGCAAATGAAAAGGATGCAAATTATAACAATGATAAAATTATTTTTCTGTCTGTCAAATTTTATTCAAGCTGGATTTCATGCCTCCACTCACACAAAACACTCCGTCTTTTGATGTACCTTCCAAACAGTGCAGTCGACGGCAAAGGCAGGAAGAGCGAAACTCTGACATGTGCTTTTGCAGTCTGCTGCCTCTTCATGGCTTACACTTATGTGTGTGTCAACATCCGCTTGTGCAGGCAGAACAATCGTATTAAAAAATGCCAGTTATTGATAGGGTCCTCGTTGACATTTATCCACACAGGAAGTGGTGAAGCAGCAGACATGTGAGGTGGGATACATGTGCATCGGTGTGTGTGTGTGTGTGTGTGTGTGTGTGTGTGTATGTGTGTGTGTGTGTGTGTGTCTGTGTGTGTGTGTGTGTGTGTGTGTGTGTGCTTTTAGATGCTAAGTGTCTGGTTGCACGTGTGCGGTGTGTGAATGTCAACACGAAGTGCAGTGGGTGAGACTCATTGTCTTTGAAGACGTCAGGAGGAGATGAAAGTGTTTTCTCTCACTGAAGCCCAACCCCAGCCATGACTCCTCTCCACTTTTCCCTCCCTTCATAATCCAATGAAGTGCAGCCTCTCTCCTCTTTCCCTCCTCTATCCACACACACTGCCGTATTGACATGCAAAGGCCATACCACTCTCTTCTTTAAAGGAAAATTGATTTTGCAGAAGTGAGTTGTGAAACATTTTTGGCATGTTGAATGTCCCAAAGGGATTGCGAAGGGATAGATCTTTCCTGAGAGCAGGTATAAAGAGAAGAAACTCCATCCAGGTGCACGTGCACACACACACACACACACACACACACACACACACACACACACACACACACACACACACACACACACACACACACACACACACAAACACACACACACACACACACACACACACACATTCCATCTGGCTCCTGAAACAACAAAATCCCTACGACTAAAGCGATGTTTACAACTTCCTTTTCCTTCATGCAAAGCTAAATTTGAGGTCACAATGATTGAGATTAAAAATTTAGATATTTTTATTTGTGTGTGTGTGACACGCCTTATTTCCAACATTTGCATCATTTGTTCATCCCTTAAAATTGTTTGGCTCCCTTGTTTGGAAAGACAATCCCACTTGGTGCATTTTGATGGTGAAACGTGCAAGATGGTTGAAATATTTTAACAGTACAAAAGCAGAGGACTGTGCGCTATTAAGCTCCCAAAAATACATTTAATCTCTTATGACAAAAGAAACACTTTGATCTCTCCTAATAAAGGCAGCGCTAAACTGTCACGGTTCGGCGTGGCAGTGCTGGTGTGCGTCAGGGAGATGGGCCAGGCTTGTGGGTGGAGCCACGGCTCCACACCTGATAACTGATTTTCACACCTAAAACATCGTTGGTGTTATCATGATGAGGCTTTTTAAGCCAGGTGGGAGTAGAGCTAGGTGCTGGTTCGTTTTTCTCAAGTTTGGTTCTTGGTAGTCTGTTCTGATTTTGAGATTATTGTCTGTCTGGAGAATTTTTGAGTTTTGTTAATAAATCATGGATGAAAGATTTGCTTTTGGTGCCCTGCCTTTGGGTCCATATCCCGCCACAGATGGACGGACGAATGGACAAATACATAAACGCTGACCATTACAATACATCACCGCTTTGTAATAATCTGGTATCTGAGTACGTACGACCAACATGGTTATCTAACGCTAGCCCTCTCTGGCACTGGCTGTCGTTTTGTACTTATCCAAACTAATTAACACACAATCACTTTTGTGGATTGTCAGCAACACAACCACCGAGCACACAGTCAATATGTCAAGAAAGTCAAAGGTAAGCTGACAAAGAGGGAATGGAATGCGGCTGAAGATGTACAGGGTGTAGATGAACCCTCGTCTTCAATCTTTTGCCTGACTCAGGACATTCTATTCATCAGTAGCAACAGTGGACAATTCAATGTCAGGGAGCAGAAGCGATTAGCACAGTGTCATCCCTGATGTAGGTTAATGCAGGTGCAGGCTAACCATTTGTAACCCAAAAAGACATTAATTACCATCGGTTCGTGTGTGCCTGGTCGATTAAAAAGCTCACTTCAATCGGGATAATCACTCATTCACCTCTGTGTTTGTTATTTGCTACGATCCCTCATTCTTCAAATCAGCCTCCTCTGCTGGTTTTCTTCAATTAGAAGGTTAGTATTTATTATTTTTCAGGTGCCTATAAGACAGATGAAACTCACATCAAAACACACCTTCCTCTACACACTGAATTGTAATTACCTGTACATCTTTTCATGTGTTCTTTACCTCGGTTATATTTCATGTTTACCAGCAGCATTAATGCATCGAAGGCAGGTAAGTGATTAAGTGATTTCACTTATCAGAACACTAATTTATCAGATAAAGGCAGTCTGTCCTTTGAAAATGCACTTCTGAGAACATTTTCTAACATAGGGAAGTCTTGGAATTCCATTTTACACCCTAAGTCACCTAACTAACCAGTAGAAACAAACAACTGAGCCACAAGAAATGCGAGTCAGAGTTGTACATGAACCAGTGAGGGAGGGGATGAAGGCTGAGTCAGAGTTTTCTACTGAATTTGAAATTCATTGCTGATCATTAATCGAGTGCACACAATATTTTCAATCTACTTTAAAAGTTCAAAAGATTTTTTTGCATATTTCCCAGTGTAAAATGGAATTATTTTGATTTTCCATATTAAACACTATTCACAATTCCACGAGAAGCGTGGGTTGGGTTGATATATAGAGAATAATAATGTGTCATTGAAAACATGGATGCAAGTTTATTTTAAGGAAAGCGAATCATTTTTAAATTATATGGATTTATGTGTTTTTCCATCCAAGTGATTCAAACAATGTGTCAAAATTGTTTCAGTTTGAACAACAGTAGGACAAAAAATGGAAAATAAACTTCAGAGCCAAAATAGCCTGACCTTAAAGCTGCAACTTATTTCATGTTTTGTGTGGACACATGCCAGCAGGACATCACCAAGGTGCCTCAGAAATGCAGAATTATATGATTAAATTAGGCTTAAGCATGCCATGAACCTATTTCCCCAGGTGCTGCAGTTGCCCTTTCGTGAGAGTCCTTGTATTTCTCATTATTGTGAAAAATGCAAGAACTCTACACACAGAATATCTCATATTTATGTTAGGTATCGCATACAAATTACGTTTCACTGCAGAAGGGCTTCACTGTGGATCCACAGGGTTGACACCATTCACGGTCATTTAAAAGACAGGGAGGTAAAGCATGGCAGCAGAGTAGAGAAATGTTGTGCGGAGTAGGAATATATTATCTCTTTAGATGTCATTATTTAAGAGGAAATGACAAATTTCAACCATCCAACACGAGCTGCTGTAATTACCAAGGGAAATTAAGTATCGGGGTGAATTCCACCTCAAAATAACCTCAAGGTACAATGCATGTTTCTCAAGCTGCACCTGTAGAAGAGCAAAAATCATGGCAGTAAAGCACTTTGAACCACATGACATTCTAATGCTGTCATGGCTGAGTGGCATCACACTGTTGCGGGATAAAAGGTGGAGGATGGAGGAAGCAGTCCACCGTCTAAAGGCCCACGTTTAGAGAAATGGTGCAACGAGGCAGAAAAGGCTCAGGGAGGTGCAATAAGTTGTCCCTGTGCTGACCTGGTCTGATCAGAACAATAATACTGCTAAGTGGCCACAGATGCGCCCACTCATACTGTAGCCACTGTTGTCTAACAGAGGATATGGGACACCAACCGATTACTCCCTCTGTACACCCACATTCTCTATCTGTGGCAGTGCAGGTGATATATCTTCAGATGATCTACCTTGAATTAAGCAGGTAATTTGTTAAGCTACTGCATCAGCTAGAGTAAGCACACTATCACATCTAAAATCATCACTTCAATGCCCACATCCAGTGTGAGTTTCTGACTAATATTTCCTTAGAGTCAGAGAAAGCCTGGCTGATTTTCACAGAAAACTTTTTCAGTTTAGTGTGTTGAATGCAGAATCAGATCCTGGTATACGCATTTGAGGACAATTTAGTTGGACTGAAGGCTCAGTGGGAAACATTTCCCTGAGGAGAAGAGACCTCTAAGGTTAGACAACAATCACTACCTTCACAAAGCTTGTTTGATGTATTTTGAGAAATCTGAGCTTCCAGCCAGGTGACTTTATTATCAGTCTCATTTTGGAAAACATTGACTGGGTAATAACCATTTCATAGCTTGTCAAATAACAGGCTACTGTCAATTACCTGCAGAGCCGAGTGTTAGAAAACCATGAAATTGAGCAACAGAAGAGTTTAGAAAAAATCTGCAAATGTGCTTGAATATGTGCATATGGAAAATTAACCTCCACCACTTGAGTCATTGTAATTACTAGTGACAACTCTCCAAAAAATAAATTCCAAAACCTACTGTGGAAGAACAGAGGGAGCGATAACCGCTGATAGACGACAAGTTTTTGAATGCACCTCAACTGTTCGTGCTTTGTCTATTTTAAGACTATAATCTTTGCTGATTGAGCCATTATGTAGACGGCCTCCAGATGCACACACAAATAAGAACAAATACAATATACCAAACCACGTCCTCCAAAATATGTAATGAACATTTTCAAATTACCCTTCTTGACGACAGAGATCTGGACCAATTTCATCAAACAACCATAGTATAAAAAACAGAAAATGAACCACTGTAAAACGAGCAGTGAAAGGAGAGGCGGCCTCATAACATCGAAACACCCTCAGTTTAAGTACTGTTGCTTATCTCCTAATGTTCTCAGTGTTAAGTTCATGTCCCCCTGTAATCTTTTGTAAGCAGGTGATACCTGCTTACACCTCCTTCCAGTGACACTAAAGGCATAAATATGGCTTTAAAAAACAACTACAGACATTGTCATTTAACCAGGAAGCTACTGAGGGAAAGAAGTGTAGGGTTTTCCAAATTAAATTTATAATCACATCCCACCCTTTTTCGTAGTTGTTATGTTATTTTACATTTGACTTCATCTGCATTACTTCCACCCTCACATGCTGTTGCTCTCTGCCTTCCCAGTTCACATCCCTCCAGTAGCTGAACTCTCTATTAATAAAATAGCAATGTTAGGAAGAAAAGGGACAGAACGGAGAGAGTAAAGATAGGATTGCATCACATGACTCCATTTCTCGGGCGGAGACAAGCATGCCTGTTGTGGAGCAGGGGGACATCCACAGTCTCAACGCCACAGATTCCACCATTACAAAGAAGCGAGCCTCATCCCACAGCCTCAACCCCTAAAGGCAGTCTGTATCATAGCACTCCTATTTTAACAAACTTGTGTGGGTTTAACAATGTGCACAATGGGGTTTAACATCCAGGCATTCCCCCTGGACATTCCCTTTGTGATTCACAGTCAGCAACAGCTCAGCATTGCTTTACTTAAAATTCAAGCCACAAGCTTAGTTTTGTCTGTTTTTCAGTTATATAATACCACTCATAAAGAGCATTAAGAGAGAATGAATTTGAAGCATTCCTACATTATCACCCTTCAAGAGGAAAACAGACTTAATAGTCTAAAGTAAAAACTAATTGGCACCAACACACATTATTTTTATTACACCTCTGTGCTTTTGTTTCTGGTGAAGGGAATGTTTACTTCATTGGACCTTTATCTCGTGAAAACAGGCACAGTGCTTTTTATACACAGCTCATAACTTTAAAAAAATGGGGTAGCCATTTGGAGAGTAAAGAGCAGGGGAGTCAGCAGTGATGAGGGAGCAGATGGGGAGAGACTGTGTCTCGAGGTCAGCTCAGCTGGGATGCAAACTCCTTCAACCACTTGGACCCAGATAAAGTGAAAGCCTGCAATTGTTACCTTGAAATTAATTGGTTTCTTTTTCCATTTTCAAAGACAAAACACAAATATGTGGAGCTTGAGTCTGACAGGCGGTCAAGATTGTAAGAGGTTCATTTGTCTGGCACTTAGTGCAATAGAAAGGGCTGAAACGTTGAGTAACAGTAGAATAAAGGGACATCTATCTGAGACTGTAATCACAGCACTGCAAGGTTTGAGGCGTTACTGGGAGACATATTTATCACAACAATTCAGCAGTAAAATAACCTTGTACAATATTTGTGTGTCCAACTAAGACTAAAATGTGATGTAGTGATATGAATGTTAGTGCTTTCAATGACTTTCCTGAAGAATGTCTCCAAGTATAAGTCTTAATCATGTATCAATTGAGGTTTTTGTCCTGATCAACCAGATCACTGATCACTGATACTGATAAAAACAATTCCCCATTGACTTTATTTTGTTTAATGGGGTTTGGAGGATAGTTAACCACATCTTCTTTTTTTTTTAGATTGATTAGCAAAATTACAATTTGATAGACTCAGTTTTGAGTCTGCACTGGTGGATGTAGAACGCAAAAAAACAAAAAAACTTTCATAACTAATAACATTGAAAACTCTAACCCACTTCATCAAACATTCTTTAGGTATTAAATGTCTCATTATTTAACAAATTCAAGGAAACGGCTAAGTGGCACACTGCAAGGCAGAGAATCTGAAAGCAAAATAGAAGTAATCTGAGATAATAACACCAATTTGCTGAAAGGAAGAGACATCAGAGTTAAAGTTAATGAAATACTTTATTTGTGCTTCATGATGGAATCACTGGAAGGCGGTCAGAGTGTGGGACTATGACACTGTTCCTGAAACATTACTGCTGACTTCTGCATCTTAACTGTTATATTTCCCATCTTTAACAATGTGATGCAGTCGCTGTGAGTGAATGGTGTACCACAAGACTGCCTATTTAGGTGGAAGACAAATTAAATTATTTGTCAGTAACATTTTATTCTTATCAGTATCATTGCATTTGCAGTTTCCCAAATATCTTTTTTAAATTTAATTATATCAATTATATCAAATTTGATTATATCAATCAGTACTATGCTTCAATATCTCCACTGAAGCGTAGTACTGTAAAATACTTCCACATAATTGTAATTTCCAGGAGACAGTGTTCAAACACGCCATGATGGATCAAACATAGCAATGACAGTGAGCTTTATTGTGGCTTCTGCTTCGCTGATTACCTGTGATTGCAGGGAAATGACTTCGTAAACACCATCACAAACCCTTTAATAGTCTGAGCCTGTGTGTAATAACAGCTAATTTCTGATAGGAATTGCAACTTAAATATTGGAATGGGCAAGAGGGTCAGTTAAAGACATAAAGAACAAATTAAAATGTGCTATAAATTAGGTTGTGGTTTTCAGTGTAGTCCTTTCAGGGTTTACCCAGAAAATCAAGGAATTATCTATTTATCTATATGTAGCCGGGGCAGTCCGCATGCTCCGACTACACTGCGTTGTGTTCTGGTGCGCAATAGACCGGACACAGAGATTACTTTTTCGGTTGGAATTTATTCCTGCAGCGTGATGATATTAAAACAAACCAGGGTGTGACTATTCATGGCCTCCATGCAACACCTCCCGCAGTCAGGTTCAAGGCAGACTCACTTAAAACATTTAAAATGTCACAGAAAATAAATAAATTATAAATGAATGAAAATAGAATACAATGTACATGAAAGAAAACCTACAATTTATGAACATAACACAGGACACGAAACATCTTTGCACGTACCTGCTGCATGATGATATTAAAATAAACCAGGGTATGACTATTCATGCCCTCCATGCAACACCTAACACAAGGGTGAAATATGTTAAGTTGCATTAAAAAGGAGAGAACAGTTAGCATGTGCGCTCCTTCGCACCCTCCACACACCCGCTTACACACACACACACACACACACACACACACACACACACACACGCACACACACAGGTAGAACACGTGGAAAGCTAGCTTACATTTTCCCATTCGAAAGCAGCTAATCAATTACATTCCACAACAGAAAACACCGTAAACATGTCACCGAACAACATTACTTTTCATTATTGCAAGAAATCGTCATTAAAACTTGTAACTAAAACTTTTTCTGGACAGCCGCTCGATGCACGTACCTCCTGCAGTCAGGTTCAAGGCAGACTGACGAGAGTTGGACAGACCGGATGTTACAGACATCACTTCCTTTATTTTTCAAAATAAAGGTGCTGACCGTAATCGCAAAGGAAATACAACATATAAAACTGAAATAAATAAATTCACATCCTCAAAAGAAATCAAAACACATCGTGATGGATTTTGGTGAAATTAATAAAACTACAAAATTAATCAATCTTTTCTTGTCTGTTACATATACCCCATTGATGAAGTAAAATAAGGAGCTAGCGTGTGAGTCATGGTCTTCAGCTTTATTCACTTTGTGTAAAAGCAAAATTCAATGGGAACCAATGCACAACTGCACACATTGATCGCTGCACATAAAAATTCAGAAATGTACACCTTTGAAAGCATGAGTTAGACTAAGTGTGTTTTAATGCTTATTCTAAGAGTCCTGGGTCCTGATTGTATTTGTATCGTGCAATATATCTTCCAGCTTTTTGTTGCCCTGCTGTCATTTCTTATAATATCAGTCATAATTGCTTTCTTTTTCATTCCTATTGACAATTTGCACCCTGACATCTCACCATTTATAACTGCATACAACTTCACCCTGTTTATACTTCAAAACCTACTGGTCAGAGTCACAAGACTATGCTTTCCCTGCAGTGGAGTGAATCTGCTATCATTAATTACACTTCTGAGCAGCTTCGTCCAGGCATTTGATTCTACGACTTGCACAGGCACAACTCGTGGATACACTAAAACTCCTAGCACACACATAATCGCAGACAAACACAAACACAGACTCTGGGTAGAGAACGGAAATGGAGCTGTAATGGATCACCCCTGCTGGCATGGCCTTTTCACACAAGCTGTTGTAAGTTTCTTATCGCCCACACTTCTTTCATGTGCAGTGGCAATATTTCTTAAGTGAATGGCTTGGATGTAACTATACATCAGTAGAGATGTTATGGTTTCTGCAGAAGTATCCTAAAGGACCGAGAGGATATCAGATTCGGGGCTTGCTTGCTCGTCTATCTCTCTGTTTCTGTGCTGTCATGTTGCAAAGAAAATGGTGAGTCAAGCAGGGAGGGTAAGATGCAGGGAATGAAAAGTGAGGGCGAGGTGCAGTGTTTAATGTGTATCAGAACACAAGCACATCAGGACAAGAGAGCAACAACACTTAGTGGCTTCATGTTTCACTCTGTCCTCATTTCCAATGCAGTATCTGTAACATATCACACTGTCACAGAGTCCGCAGTGCAGGGGTAGCGAGTAATTATAAATATTTATTCAACCCCAAAATAAATCTACCTTCACAAAAACATGAGATACAGAGTGAACCAGGAATCCTGTTACAACATCATCGAGGTGAGTCCGGACTTAAAACAGCTCCTCATTTATTTCAATGATGAGGATGAGACATATTCATGAATCATTGACTGCTCATCTCAGTGTGATAGAACTTGATTGGCAAGCAAAATTGTGTGATACTCGAGAGTCCAGCCTGTTTTAGATCGAGAAGAGACTGACATCTAATTCATGAAATATTGATTGTTTCTGTCCCTGCTCATACCGTATGACTTCACTGCAAAATAATACAAACAGCACAGGAGTAGGGATGCTAGATGGCTGCAGTAAGATGACTGTTGCTGCTGTAGTCAGGCTAGGAAACAAACTCTCTTCTCAGATAAGGTGTTATTATTCTGCATTATAAATGTAACCAAACCTGTGTGCTTTTCCATGTACATACAGTATTGGTAATTTTAGAAATAATAGACGTGGTATGATACCTTCACATCTGTGTGGTAGCCTTACTATCTAACTCAACGCCTGCACAGATGAATCTATATGCATCCTCCCCACTGCTCTTTCATGTCGTTCTATAAATAGCCACAGTCCATTTCTGTACTATTATATTGCGACTATTTTTATCCATTGTTTACGTGGCCCTACGCACTAAACTAAAAATAGAGAGAAACATGACAAAGACAAGGGAACAATGCTTGTTCTGTCACAGTAACTGTCTGTCTTATACTTGTCGTCTTCCCTAGCAAGTCTTTTATGGCCCCCAACATGTGGCCTCCTGTGGTGTTTGAGACTGACACAGAGTTGGCCATCTGGTCTCTTACTTTCCAAAGAGTGAATCCCTCATCCGGGTCAGCAAGGTGTAGGGGTCAGCTGGTGGGGAAGCATTCCTACTTCATGATTCATTTAAAATAATTGTGGGAATGAGTTACCCAAGCAACCCCCTTGACGAGATGCTTCACACTAGAGGTAAGATATTATGCCTGAGCCCGAGTTCGAGCCCGACCCGAACCGAACCGAAATTCGGGTCGGGTCGGACTCAAAAAGTCAACAATTACTTTCAGGTCAGGTATGGTCGGGCTTCAATACCCTCGGACTCAGGTCGGGTCGGGCTGGACTTTTTAGGCCCGATCTTACGTATATTGCACATACAGTATAACCATCTTGTTTGAACTACAGCCTATATCACATCTGTTATACCTCATTTTTTAACATCTTTTAGTGTCAATCATGATTTTTTTTTATTTACAAATTTGTGAAATATTTGCAGTCATGAGATGAAAAGGCTTCTTTCAGCAATACTGTTAAAACTGGGTTTGTATGCGAATTTCTGGGAGTATGGTAATTTTTGAAGCCAAGTGCATCTTTGATGTAACAGATGAGAGGGTAATGTAATGTGTCTAATATATCAGTCAGTCAATCAATCAATCAATCAATCAATCAATCAATCAATCAATCAATCAATCAATCAATCAATCAATCAACTACCTACCAATTCAAGGCCTGTTCTTATCCCAAGAACACTATTGGGTACAGCCTCTCGCCTATAACCAGGTGGGATGTGCTCCGGCAGACGTGCACCAAGCAAAGCAGATAAGCTGTAGATGACGTGATTGTGATTGTCTCACTTACAATAAAATGGATGGATGGATGGATGGATGGGTTTTTTACTAAGGTAAAGATAAAACCAACATTTTTTTGACTTTGGAACATTTTCAACTACTGTTAACATTCTGATTTTGAGTTTGTTTGTTTCATGTATCATTTTAAAATCAAAGTCAAAATGTTGCTACCAGAGCAACTAGAAGTACGCAATCTCCTCAGTTAATCAGTGAACCTTTTCAGATATTCACTGATTTCATCGCTCACTGGACTGCTGTTTTTTTACAAACTCTCAATTTTGTCTTTTTCAATTTCGGCACAATGGCTCAAGACGTTTTTCAAATGAAGTGCCACGAGAGTGCATTATTTCCTGTGATGAACTTGTGATAGATGGGCTACTGCCATATACTAACACTCTAACACACATGCAAGCACATATCAGACAGTCTCTCTGTAAAAGCAAGCTCAGTTGCATTAATGGTACCACATGGTAATAATTAAAGGGCAATGTGCTTCTAACTAAGCTCCAGTAGACTCTGTGTTTCCAACGTGGACACGAGGCTTCTGACAGCAGCAGCTCATGGCTGGTTAACTCAGCTCTGTGGGTCTGTTACTGCTACACTGAGTGGTAGTCAGTGTGTCACACATTTAAAATCCCCTGGGTCGCTCTCTCTTTACCACCTGTGTCACACGATATACTGCACCTAAGCCATGCTTCCTACGGCAGTTGTCATGGCCCATGGTTTCTTTTTGTAAATCTGTTATATGACTCCTTTACTCCTGTAGCACTGCCTAAATCTGTTTTCATCAATAAGTACATACAGTATAAAATTTAAAGAATGGTCTGTAAAAAATATTATTGGGTTTTTATTACATGATTACTATATTTATTATTTTTATTTTATTATGATTATGATTAGTCTTTTATGAGATTCCTATATGTACACTATATTTGTCACATGCCTTGACACTTTAATTTAATGCATACCTCAACCAGGATGTCGTTAGTTAAACAGATAATGCCCTTCAGGATGAGAGTGAATTTAAATATATATTGCATAGTTATATAATTATACTATATAATATAACATATTGCCTATGTATCAATAGACAATGTATATTCCTTGTGCAGCCTGGTGGAATTGCAAGCACCACAATTCAGTTGTTGGTCTCTGAAAGTCCTTCGCGATGTGGATGCTGTGCATCTGTTAAATGGCACTAAAAGTTGGTGTGCAAATATAAAACATTATTTCGGTCCTTCAAACTGCAACGGCCATATTTGAACCATCCTCTCTGCAGCTCAGTCTGAACACAAGTCTGTAATCCCAAACACGCTGTCCTACATCCTGTTAACAACAACCTCATGATGACACTAAACTACACTGCATTTCACTTTGCAGACATGCATCTGATACTGTACTGAATGGTTGTTGTCATGGTAACGGCCAGTGCCAGTTCTTCATTGATAAAGAAATTGTCCTTCGGACCTTGCATAGCAATCTGATGTTGTACAAATGGCTTGATCTCACATATCCGACAGTCAGTGACAACTAACCAGTACATCTGGAGAGGAATCACCATAAGGCCACTTGACTTTGGATTCTTTCACATGCACATGACCATCCACAGTTTTTGATAGCACATATTTTTGCAGTTTCTCACACAGTTAAACTTGTGTAAGACGTTTAATGGTGTGAGATGAGACACAAAAGGACCAGCATCTTCAAATTCATGTCCGAGCAGAAAAAAACAGCGGTGCATTATCATTAAAGGAGTAGAATGGTCCAGTAAAAATTGACTGAACTTTGAACTCAAGTGACACACAGACTGAGCTTATCGCCTGTAGCAGTGAGGAATAGAGTTGTTCATATAGACTCACAAGTCTTGTGTCAGACCTGAATGTTTTTAATATTCCTTCCCAGAGCTGTGCTGAAGACACTGGTTATGCTTCGTTTCCCTCTCTGGAGAAGCTCTCCAATCGTGTTGTTTTGCAATACCTTTATTTATGTATTTAGCAAAGGGGCACATTTTAAAAATAGACAGTGCTGCCAGACTCAAAAAAAGTGTTTTTGCAAACTGATGGTGAAATGTCACCTCACTGGAATTCTTCCCAACACCTGTCAAACCTTATATGTAAACTGGGGAGAGGGTAGGTTAAAATGATTTCTATAGGGATCAGACAAGATAAAGTTGTCAGGCTGAACTCATAACTTATCATGGTGGGGTCTCAAACCTGGTAGACACTAAAGATACCTGCTTCCACCCTGCATGCTGATATCTATGTGAATTTTGGTTCGGAGAAAATAAACAATTGCATAAATGTGTATTTGGAAGCTAAACTTCAGTTTGAAAATACAAGCTGCTCACAAGGTTTGCCATTTAGTTCAGGATCAAAACTAATGTAAGAATTATACTCTGATTAATGTGAAGGCCTCTGGTAAACACATTTGCAGAGGTGTAAAAAAGCCAGATTGATTGATTCATTGATTGATTTATTGATGGATTGATCGATCGATTAATTGATCGATTAATTGATCGATTGATTGATTGATTGATTGATTGATTGATTGATTGATTGATTGATTGATTGATTGATTGATTGATTGATTGATTCATTCATTCATTCTTCACCCACCCACCAACCACATATTTCCTTCAATCCCTTGAAAGCACAGCTGGGTACAACATCATGCCTTCCAGACATTCACCACTCACATCATTCATCATGCTGAGAATACAGAGATGCAAAACACCCAGAAGTCTTTGATACAGCTGTAGCAGGGGAAACGATGACAGCTGAATATTCACTCATATTTCCATTCTGACCAATTATAACAGGAATGAAGGGGGCAACACATTTCAGGACTAAGTGTCTGGATGGTCAAGTAACATCTTTCATGGCCACCCACCACAGCTGTCCAACAGAGAATGTCCTGGATCTGCCTCTTCATAGCGAGCCAGCGTTACATAAGGAAAAGAAGTGTAATTAATAAGGCAAAGCAACAATTTAATTTCCCTGTTACACAGCAACTTACCAGGAGTTCCTGGCCCTCACGTTGTCTCCCCAATCTAAAAGTATTTTCTGTTGGTCTTTTTCTTTCCTAATTTTGTTGCTACCAAAACCTTTTTGATTTTTATAGCAGTGGACCACACACACAATACGACGTCAAAATGTTCCACCATTGTCCCACCTTTTCATTTCCTATTTACACAGAGATCTGATTCTGGTGTCTACTGCTGTCACAGAGGGAGAACAGACACACTATTACATCTACATGTACTACTGATACAGACCGGCACAAATGAGCTAAAGGTGCACGCGATTCAGCATGAGTAGGCTGTGTACATGAGAATCTTGTAATTATGCGTAACAGACATTCCGACAACCATGTCCATTTCATACAGCAATTGACCGAGTGAGCAGACGTAAGAAGTTGTATCAAGATGGGATGGTATGTTGTACCATTCCGTTTATTTGAGATCTTAGTATTTGTTCAGTTTGTGAATCAACTTCCAGATTATGAAGTAAATACAGTATCTAAAAATGTCCAATATAATTCAGATGACATCCATTGAAGAATAATATCGATGTGGTGTTGAATTAATCGCTATAGCATATAAAAAATTGTACGAGGATATTGTTGAGTCAAAAAAATGTCCGACACAGCAATTAGTGCAAATAGTGAATGAGCTTCTCTGTATCTCTGACCACCAGGATGCCATTCAGTGTACATTAGGGAAGAATTTAAAATCGCAGTTAACAGCACGGCTCTGCACAGGGAACGTCACATAGCTCCTTCCACTCCAAGATGCCCCCTGAGCCACTACATTTAAATACAATGCACATTGTAACACGCTTAAAGGACGAGGCAATTATCAACATATCAGCCTTTCCTCATCAGTGTCAGTGAGTCTCCGCTGCTCCCGTGAATGACAGGTGTGAAAGAGCTTTGAATATGAGGATGGGGCATGTTTATTATGTTATACACAGCTAGCTGGATTCCACATTAAACATGTCTCTCGTGAGACATCAATGAGCGTGCACTTCAAATGGCTCTTATCCTTGTATTAAGCCTGGGTTTATGACTCTCATGATAGAGTGCTTTTTGATTGCGTTATTTTATTATGTCATAGGGAAGTCTACATTTGCATAAGAGTAAACGATCAAAACAAGGGACAGCACTGACCGAAGCGCAAAGATGTCATGTATCTCCCTCAATAAGATGCCAATTCAGGCTGAGCTCACTGAGCTCTCAACGCTGCAAAATCAAAATGCATGATTGTTCATACACTCACTCTGTCTAAAAAAGTCAGACAAACATTATGTGACAATGTAATGCAAGTTCACTTCAGAAACATACTGAAAAGCCCTCTCTTTGTTGTTTTATACACACAACACACACACACACAAACACACACACACACACACACACACACACACACACGCACACACAAAAGTAGATGAGAGGAAGGAGAGTGCAAAGAATTCCAATACTCCACTGTAGATCCCTTTCTTCCAGACATATGACATTTACTCAGATATCATAGCTGTCAAAACAAGTGTTTTCTCCTGTCTGCAAAGCACAGCAGGTGTTGGTGTGGGAGACAAACAAGGGAGGAGGACAGGAGGGGGCGACAAGTCAGGTGGAAAAGAAGTTGAGCTCAGAGTGTTGATTTATGGGGGAGAGCAAAGCTTGAAAGATAACCAAACTGGCATAAACAGAAAATTAAGCCTGTATTTAAATCAACTAAGAGCTGCATAATGTAGAAACCACTGCTAGTAGATGACTGGTCTGATACTACACCCAACTAAAATTCCCTCCACTCCAAGCAGACCACGATGACTGCACTGTCATTCACTCTGACCCGAGGCTGATCGCCTCACTGTGGATACGTCCAGCCCTGGAGGAATGCCTTGAGGAGGACAAGACACTGGATTTCATTGTGGAGCTTGGATTTAGCCGGCCATCTGATGATCTAGATAAATATGCAGACAGCTTCTTCTTTAATAATCTGGTGCCGGCAGCCAGCATAGATAGAAACTGTCTAATTTTGCTTTAAAAGACTACAGTAAATGTAAATGTTGGTCGTCATTCAGAGTAGCGAAGCCACAGGCTATCCCCAGAGTAGGATGGAAGCATTTAATGACAGGAGACGGCTCATAATGCCGGCCTTATCGTATTGTTTTGCTGATCCCCCACTACTGTATCAGGAGTAATAGCACAGGTGGACTCATTTGAGAGCTGCAGGAAGTCAGAGTATTTCAATGCTTATTTAAATTCCTTATCATTTACACTGCCAATTCCTGACAGTAGCCGCCTTAACAACCTGTAACACTATATTCATTTTCCAGTTCTTCTCTTGGACAACCTCCATTGCTCCCTCATTAGCATACATTGGTCAGAATAAAGGACTCGCTCTGGGCTGCACAGTCCCATGACATCCACCTACTGCCTCATTAAACTACTATTCACAATCCCTGTGGTCTTTAATGCTAAATTTATCCCCTTTGTGTTTTTTTCTGACTTTTTTTTGCTAAATAAATCCTATAACAGCGCATTTGAACAACTTAGTACTCTAAGAAAATTTAATTTCCAACCGATAACAGTGGCTATAATGGCACCGTTTCTTTTGATGTTAGCTGAGCTGCATGTTTATGGCACTGAAAACAATCGTATTAAAACAGTGAAGAAGACTATGCATCTACTATTCTTAAGACTCCCTGCTTCTTTTTCAGCGTACGCTTGTTTGTTGCTGGAAATTAGTTTAGAAGAGGTTTCAAATCAATGAAAGTCCAGGATGGGAATCTGATTTCATCATGATACATAATTGTGCTAATAATTTTAAGAAAGCTGCTTCCTTCTTCAAGTGTAACAAAATATATATAAACTAACATATAAATAAACTAACATTTTGCTAGGTTTCCACCTGAAACATCAGGTATAGAAACTCAAAACTCAAATTTAAAACAGTGATGGAGGTAAATTTGAAACACTTATTTTGACAAGTTAAAAGAACCTCTGTGTCTCTGAGGTAGCATTATATGGTTTTTGTCTTAATCTGTATGTATTTATATGCACTGGTAGATATTTTATCGGAGTATGAAACAAAAATACTATTTCATAATAATAAATGTTTACAAATTCCTACAGTTCCTATCAGATCCAGAAGATACCTATATATTTAGGAAAGTGACAAAAAAATAAATAAAATTCCGATCAAATCTTCAGAGTCAATCCCTTCAGCATTAGTGATACCTGTAAATACTAATTAAAGAGACTTCCTCATTAAGCCTGTGCAACTTTTTCATCTGTGCACCAGACTATTTCTCAATTTTGTTGAGTCATTTCATGGAAACCTGCAGACTAATCCTGCAAACCCAATGTGTAAGTGTACCTGCTGTAGGTTTATGTGCAGGGGTGTAATTACTCTTACGCACATCCAAATGTGCATGCTGATGGAGAACAGGCATAATTTAAGGAATTGTGCTGCTGTGCTGAACTTTAAAAAAATATCTGCTTTTAAAATATTTTAGTGAAATACTTCAGAGGACTGGGGAATGACTCTCATAAATAAAGTCTTGAATGATTGAAATTCAAGCCAACATTGTGACGATCCATCATAACTCTGAAACATTAAGCATATTCATTATGGCTTCAAAAAATCTTTTTTTTCTTACTGTTAATTTAACATTATTCTTTAAAAAAAAACAAAGCAGTATTTCAGGGATTTTGTGCTTGTGTGTTTCCACTTGACATTTTACACAGATACCAGTTATTAAGCTCATTAAATGGGTAAACATTAAAACACTGCAAATCTGTCATGGGCCTGAAAACCCAAAAAAGAGACCAGAAAAATAGATGCAGTGCAGTGGAAGTAACTAAACTAAAAGACAGCCATAGTAACTTAACTGTGGGCTCCTCTTGGCTCTACAAAGAGCATCTTTAGCCATCCGTATCCTTCCCTCCATGCCTTTTGTTACTGTGCTCTCTCAGGATCCCTCTTGTATTTTCCACACTGTTCTATTAGAATGTACATCAAACCAGCACCACATTAAATTCTCACAACTCAAGGTCTCTGGACTCAAATGAAGATCCTTCTTTTGGCCAAATAGATGTATCCATCTCAGATGGTGTGTTACATGAATATTCTCCCACGGATGAGAGACAAAGAGCCCCAGATCCATGTTCTGTGCTCACTTGTGCATCATTTGTGCATTATCCATAAAGGGGGAAGAAAAGAGAGTGATGAAGGGAGAAGATGAGGTGGGGATGCTCAAATACATGGTAACACAACTTGAATTTTTCATCCACCAGCAGCTGTTTCCATAACCTTTTCTCTGCTAGCCACTGTGCTTTCTACAGTGCCAGAAAGTCATTCGCATGTCAAGCTTGGCAGCCACACAATCCAAAGGAATGAGAAAAAATGAAGAGGTGGTGTCATTGGCCGGCATGGCAGGTCAGCTGGTGGTGGAAGAATGCAACGCTCCCTTGAGGCTTGGGCCATGTTTGAGAACACGGGCATGAGACATGTGGTGATTGGATGCCCCTCGTAGGTTTCCCTTAGAGTGAGGAGACAGGATACTTATCCCTGGAGAAACTGACCAACCCTCTGTGCCAATTTGGGCCCTGCTGCTGTTGCATGATGGGAAAGAAAAATATCCCTCCCTCCCTTTTCCCTCCCTTGTGAAAAGTAACCTGACCTGAATACAAATTCAGATGAATAATACTCGCTCTGTCGATGAGGGCAGACATGACTTTTTGATTATTCATCATCTGAAATCCCTCCTGTTGTCCATTCAAGGTAAGATTCTGGACCGCGTGAACCGCAACAATACGTCCCAACTTGTGAATCAGGTAAGAAAGCATGAGGAAGGAAAAGGTGAACGCTGTGTGGAGTGAGAAAAACAAGCAAATATGACTGCGCAGTTGAATCCTGCAGCCCCAGATTCACAGTCATACTGGGAATCACAACACGTTTTAATAATTCAGGATGAATAGAGAAGAATAAATTCTGCAGCAAGCAAGGAAGCCAATGGAATGACAGGAAAAAGAAGAATGCAACAACACTGTAGAAAATGTTAAGTCTGTAGGGCTGCACTTTGCATCAGTGTGTGGATATGTCTGTTAGCTACATTTCTTGTTATTCATAGCCTTGGCTCACCAGCTATGCTTAAAAATGAGTGAAGTAGAAGAATCGCTTGAAGAGTGTAAATTAGATATCACTATCACGCAAAAAAACTAAACCAAAATACTCTTTGTGAGTGGCTCCGAATGTACCTGAGTACAAACTTCCGGTTTGAGAGGTCTAAAGATCATTTTGCTGCACCTGCAAGGTTTCTCTGACAATAACTTTACTTATCGGGTTTGAACTTTTGAACAATTAATTTAATCTCAAACTCTGTTCTATTTCTCCCAACCCTCATCCAAACGATATCTCATTATATTCTGCTATTTTTAATTTATTACCACTGGCTACAACTCAGTGAATGAAGAAGAAAAGCAGTTGCCAATTAGTCAGAGTCCCAGTGATTTTGCCACTTTCACTAACAATTCCTGTGTCCATTAATTATTCATTTTGAGGTTGTCAGCTCGGCTTGAGAGAGAGGAAGTCTTGTGGTGAGCTCTAATCGTTTGTGTTGATGCTTTTGTTTTTCAAATACCTCCACTTAGCATGTCTGTACTGTAATGCTTTCAAAGTA
Organism: Antennarius striatus; assembly: GCF_040054535.1. NCBI lineage: Eukaryota > Metazoa > Chordata > Actinopteri > Lophiiformes > Antennariidae > Antennarius > Antennarius striatus. Next base: position 11,192,050 of record NC_090781.1, on the reverse strand, counting down.
TCATGTTGAAATGTGCAATTTGTTGCCTCACCTAAACTGGGGCCATTAATTTTCAATGCATAAAACATGGTTGTATAGAAAAGCCTCCAATTTACTGAAGAATGTGTTTATGTCTGTGTGGAACTGGTGCTCCTTGGGATAATACTCTTCTGTGACCTTTGTTGCTTGTTAGGTCTATTGTTATAAATTAGTTTTCAGAATGAAACTATGCCAGTCATCTGCTCCTGCAAGAAGCGTAAACCAGATAGAGCACACCTTTGCTCGTTTTGCATGTGTCAATCTCCTTCTAACGATACCTTGTTTAATGTTGTGACTGGAGATATGCTGTAGCATTGTGAGTGGTTACTAGGCTGCAGGGGTTGGGCAAGCTGAGCTGAAGGATCAGAGGCCTGGTGCTGAGAGGTCACAGCCCTTATGTTCTGACATACTCTTCAGGGAGCAATGCTTTATTCGGCCATAAGTGCACAAACACACACACACACACACACACAGAGAGAAGGATGAAATCTGATTGCAGGCTGTGGGAGCAGACCTGTTGGTGGATCAGCAATCCAGATGCATTTGCATACTTGTTGCTTCATCCAACCAAAGGATAGAAGAAATCCAGTGACAGTAGCTATCTAAGAATATCCAAAACTAAAAAAAAGTTATTATCAAAAAAAATTCTATTTTTCATCCATTTTCCATAATGCTTATCCTCTGGGGCCAAGAGGAGACTAGAGTCAGATGACTGAGTGGGTAACCAATGTACTATTACTGTTTTTTCTTTTTTTTGTTTTCTGGAATGTGATCTCAGAAACATTTCCTGCAAATTAAAGCTCATTTGGTCCTTTATTAAATTCTGACTCTAATTTGAAAAACTTGCAAAGAGCTTTAAATCATATTAAAAAATTAATTGAGTGAAAATTGCCCTTGAAAGAAGCCACACTGTGCACATTGGTGCACACTGTTTTCAATTAAATAAAATTAAATAACAATCAGACTGAAATATATTTACAACATAAACACAAGTCTATTGAGTATAACTCTTGCTCTACATCATTCAAAGGTCCTTTGTCATTTATTTATTGGTTGCACACTCCCATACAGTCTGGAGAGTTGAAAGAATCCTCTATCCAGTTCAATCAGCACACATTCTTAGCTCTCTAGTCTTCTACATTTTCTTCGACACCGTATTCTCCTGTCCCCTACCTACCCATCTACCAGAAAATGCACAATGGGTGACAGCAACCTCAGTGTGGTTGTGTGAACTGGTGCACATTTTTGCTTTTTTCAAGTCACATTCTGTACTGGTTAGAGTGGTCTCTACCCACATAAGGACTCAATTGTTAACGGCAGTGTTTGGTCACAACGTAAACACAATGACTGATTTGTACTTAACTGTGTTTTTTTCTGAAGCATGGAGTCACAGTATTTCATTCTTCAGGAAGTATGTGAGCCACAATGAGAAAATGAGCAGTTAATGTAGAGAAAACACTGAAGCTTTTTAGTTCTACAGAGCAGCCTGCACCTGCAAGGTAGGAGGCAGAGGTGGAGAGGGCTCTTACCAATGTAACAATGTGTGTGTGTGTGTGTGTGTGTGTGTGTGTGTGTGTGTGTGTGTGTGTGTGTGTGTGTGTGTGTGTGTGTGTGTGTGTGTGTGTGTTTGTATACTGTAGATTACCCACCTGCTCTCACACAGTAACATCCCAATCTCATGTTTCAGAAGCTTCTCAAAGAAATGACAAACTGACTAAATGGATGTATTGCAGTTGACACTCCTGTCTTAACGGTTACACACACACACACACACACACACACACACACACACACACACACACACACACACACACACAGACACACACACACACACACACACACACACACAAACACTGTGTGTGTGTGTTTGTGTGTGTGTTTGGGACAAGAATGATGTTTATACTGTATTGGGGATGAGCGAGTACATCACTATCTGTATCTGTATCAGTTCAACCATCTAAATTCTCCCTTATCCGTATCTGTACTCGGAATGGGCGGGATTTAAACTGGAAGTGGGTGTGGTTTGACCGAAAATGGGCGGGGCTTAAATCGGTACATCTTTACATCCCGCTTCAAAGCGATGATGTACTATAATTGCGAGCGTTTGTGTGTTCGTCCGTCTGTTCGTTTGTCCACCAAATATCTTTGCAACCGTTTCAGATAGTTAGATGAAACAAAGATCAGATTACTCAGGCGGCAAAAGGGATGGAAATGAGATGATGACCTTGACCTTGAGAAAAGTTGGTCAAGGTCAAATCTCAACTTTTGTACTCTCAGGAACCGGAAAAGATAGAAAGACGAGGTAGAAAGCCAGTGGAGTAAGAACATAGATCAAAGCACTAGCTTTGATTTTTGACCTATGCAAGTAGGTCAGGGTAAAATTTTGAATTCAGGGGTATCGCGGGATGTCTGTGACTGCCTTGGTTCTAGTTTTAGTCTGAAACTTATATGGATTGATCAGAAGTTGCTATATTTATTGTTTATTTTAAAACTATTTTTCATGAATTCATGAATTTCATGAATTCAGAACATGAAGTGCATTAATGAATACAGTGCATGCAATAGGAAATTATGAAAGTATGCATGAACAAGAATTGTCATACTAAACACAACTTTGTAATTATTTTTTCTTTTTCTTTATAATGTTTTTTTTTGTTTGTTTTAGAGCAAGAGAGAGATAGAGAGACAGAGCATGTGTGTGTGTGTGTGCGTGTGTGCGCACGCTATTTAACAGTTAAAATATATATACAGTATATAAATCATTCATTTGAACTGAAGTGAGAAAGTCAAACTAAGAGCAGAAATTCTCTGTTACATCAGTCTATGTCAGTGGTCCCCAACCACCGAGTCGTTAGGTACCGGGCGGCACAGAATGTTTGACTTTCTTCTTTTTTATTGATTGATGTTTATTTTGAAAAATGAGATTTGTGTGGAATGACACACTGACGAAGGCATGCGTCTGTGCCTCTTGAAAGGTCTCGCTCACGTGACTGGTTACCAGCCATTACCCCTAAATTAAGGGCTCACAACTGTGTCAGTGTTCTGGATTAACGCCAAGGCAGAATATCCTGAGATTGCCCAAAAACTATCGAAAACCCTGCTTCCATTTCCAACCTGTGTTTGTGAAGCCTGATTTTCTGCAGTGACCGTAAAGTAAACCAAACTGCGGAGTAGACCGGATGTCCGGAACACACTTCAGGTATCATTGTCTGCTGTTACCCCTAGATCAGCGGTCCCCAACCACTAATTCTCATTATTGTAATTATTATTATTTGATTGACTTGTTCACCCTTTTATTGGAAATGATCAGTATTCTCCTATGTTGAATGCACTGATTGTAAGTCGCTATATTTCAAAGTAAATCTCATCAGTGCAGTCACTTGAATCGAGTTTTCAATATAATTATTTCTTACAATTATTTTGTTTACAGAGATTTTGATTATCAATTAATGAAAAAAAGGTTGTGTATTGTCTGTTGATGTTGATTTTACATAAAACCACTGTGGATGATTTATTATTCGACTGCAGCTGTCCTGGCGTCATTAATGATTATTGAGCAAACGAAGGCCGGTCCGTGAAAATATTGTCTGAGATGAAACTGGTCCTGGGCTTGCGCTAGCCATCCGCCACTTCGCCATAGGCGAAGTAAATTCCAGATTGGCTACAAGATTTTTAGACTCTGTAGCCACAATGGCGTTCTTGTTCGGAAAAAAGGCTAAAACTTACAACTTTTTTGCTCGCTAGTGGCACTCGCTATTTCCGCTAGCGAGCGGCGCTAGCCCCGCTACTTCCGCTAGCGAGTGGCGCTAGCGGAAATAGCGCCGCTATTTCCGCATGCCGACGGAAATAGCCGAAGTGACCCAAACGCTCCCGATCATTAAATATGCACTCGGGTCATGACCTCCTCTCGTCCAATGAAAAACAAAAATATTGTTTTTTTACAAGCTGAACCCGCGAATTGGCGACAAGGCGAGGACGATCGATGAAAAGAATCCAGTGTTTTACAGTAGAGTTTGTGTTAAAATCCTCATTAATAAACAAATGGTGAATGCTGAGAGGGGGGAGGAGTGGTGACAGACCGATCAGAAGGTAAATGAAAGATATTATCAATACTTGTCTTAGACTTTTGATCCCTATGACTGGCAGGAATAACCAGTAAAACTTACAAATAAACATTGAGTAATATTTTGTAAGACTGTATCTTCACATAGTGAATGCAAGTTTTCAATTGTTGAATCTCACATTTATTCCTGCATAAAGTAGGACAGAAATAAAGATAGTTCAGCTTGAACTGTTGACTTTAGTATATTTTTGTAGGTAAACTGAACAGAAGATTTTGCCCTCAGAATCCCAGGGGAGACCCCCCGGTCCCCCCCAATGACCCCCGCAACGAGCGTCAGTCGTCCGTGTGCTGTTTCACAGTCTTGGACACAGAGTGTCGCTTTTTGTGGCTTGCTCGATTCTTTTACACTGAGCCACAGTGGCTTAGACATACTATCTCCTAGTGCAAGCGCAGTGGTCTGTGGCGCATGAGGATTTTCCTTCAGCACAACCATGAGTATTGACGAGTTTTACTCGTATCGTGCTCAAAAATGCTTAATCCGTACCGGATATTTGTCTGAAACAAGTATCAGGCTCAACCCTAATTTATATCATATATTCATCATGTGTTACAATAAAACGATGTGGAGTTTGGAAGTCAAGACAACTCGTTTTCTTTTAAGAAAAAAGAGAGGCAATAGCTGAAATATATTGAGACAGGATACAACCTTGGAACTTGATACCTTGATTGCACGCTTGGTAGTTTCTTAAAAAAAACAAAAAACGCCAGCCTTCTCACTTTGCCACCATGACATGTTTTGTGAATTCCTTCATTATAGATGGTTAACCCACAGCAGGTTTGATAAACATTAAATATTAAGTTAAGCAGAATGTCCAAATTATTGTTACAGTTGAGTCAAATCAATATTTATTAACATAGTATGTATATGAATATGTTATAAATAATACACAAAATTGACATTTATTATTTGTAATCAATCAATGAACTCACTTGCAGTATTGTTGTGTTGCTATGGTGATGTTATAAGGACCACCACCAGTCTAGCATATTTTTAGTTTTCTTTTAACAATTATAAATGAATACATTACTATTAGTATTTATTTAATGTTCTGACCAGCCTGCAGTCCTTACATAAGGACTACAGGCCAAAAGTATTAACTGTTTGGAAGATGTAAGTTTGTACACAACAGTATTTACCAAACCTGGTAGAAGCATTTATTTCCTTCCATGAAGGAATCACCTTTCACCTCCAGAAGGAAAAATCACTTCAGTAAAGAGCACAGTGTGAGAGCACTGCAACACAAGTCCTTCAAGAACCTTCTTTGGAAATTGTACATACAATGATTTTGTTCTGAGACTATCAAAACGCTCCATTTGCATTTGTTTGTCATTTGCTCTGTTTGTTCAGAGTTTTAAGATGCCTGAAGATTTTTAGCCTGCACAGAAGACTGGCTGTGAGGGTACTGCACAGATTCCCTCATGAGAAACAAAACAACTAGTGTGTTAAAAGTAAACGATAGTTAGTAGAGATAATTAATTTTAAGGAGCAATGGCTGAGTCCAATGAATAACATCAGATGTGTTATCGTCTGGAAATAAATACGTGTGTAAAAATAAAGTGAATCAAACTCAAACTTAATAGAACCATGTCCTACTTGCCGCTCATATGATCTGAGGGTCACAGGTCTGCTGGAGTCTCTTAGCTGGCTATGGAAAAGAGGTAAGATACACACCAAATGACACGCCAGCTCATCGTAGGGCCACACAGACAGGCAACCATTTATGCTCACAATCTGACCAATGGACAATGTGGAGTGATCAATTCACCTAAGCTGTATGTTTTTGGATGTGGGAGGAAGCCAGAGTACCCAAAGAGAACCCACACAGACACGTGGAGAACAGACCAACTCCACACAGAAAGGAATCAAACCCAGAACCTTCTTGCTGTAAAGCAACAAAAACTACCCGCTGCCTCACGATGCTGCCCCTTAGTAGGTTGTTTTTTTACACATATTTACTTGTATGTGTCTCAAAATTTTTATTTGTCTATTTATTTTTTTCTAAGTATGTTATGTTTTAAGTGTTCCCAACCAAGCAGAGAGATTAATTCTCGCACAAATTCATAAAACTATAACATGGTTAAGTTTTACTAAGGATATGATTACAACTCTCCCTTGTGAAACTAATGTTATACTCATTAGGTCACTACCTGAGTCAACTTTGATGGTCTTTGTGCTGCGTTGCTTGACTTTCTCATGCCCATATCTCATTTATGTCCAAATCTACAGGCACACCTGCCTCAAAACCTCATTGGGATAACTGTGGTTGGTTTGTTGAACCTGTGGGCAACCAGGCCATCAAATGTAATGGAAAAAGTGGTCTGATCCCTTTGCCTTGAATTGCAAAGTTAAGAATATAGTCATTTTTATGTATTCTTGCAAACATGACATACGATGCATGAGAGGAGTTTGTAACGAGTGCAGACTTAGTATAGCTTCGCTGGAAAGAATGTAATCCATATCAAAAGGTCGGTGGTTTGAGCCCCAGTCCTCATCTCCGTACCAATGGATCTTTGGGTGAGATACTGAACCCCAAATTGATCAATGGGTACCGTAAGAGTTGCACAGTGCACCTCAGGGACGGAACAAATGAAGACAACAAATTTCACAACACTGAACTACCTGTAATTGTATGTGGCAACAAAGCATCTTACTCTTTCAGACGAAAACTTTGATTTATGTTATGAAGCATTTCTAAGAAGAGCCAGAAAAATAAGTCGAAATTATTGTTATATTACTGACAGACTGTATTCTCATGGGCAGCAATTGACTAGTCAGACTGGACAGGTAGGCTGACCCACAACCAGTTGTTCTTTAACCTCTTGCTATTTCCTCGGGATGTTTCTCTCTTCTAAGTGCTATCTCCCTGTGGCACGTTTTCCTTTTCTAAAATAAAATATACGTCTCCTGGCAGCAGAACTGCATGTGCAGTTCTTCTTCACTCATCTCCCTTATGAATACCTTGAGCGATGCATTGTGCGACTGCGATGATCCGGATAGCAACCCAAATTTTATAGATCGTTCCTTGGACCAAACCTCCCTTCTCCAAACCTTTGCACTTTTACAGAATTCTAACAAAAAAATGGCAGCTAAAGTAAGTAATGAAGAAAAAGCAGCATGGTATAATATAGAAAAAATGGAAAATTAAAAGCAAGCAAGAAAAAAAAAGTTCAAAAGAAATACATTTTCTTTATTTCTTGCTTCGGCAAGAAAGGTCATTATCATGCCAAAAATTAATCTTTAAATTTTGTTTGGAAGTAAAGTACATATAGCTACAACTATAATGTTTTCCTTGAGAAAGTAAAATAGCCTCACCCACACCAGCCCAAGGAGACGGGCATTAGTCTCCAAGGTCAATGGGCTATTTGTATCATCAACATCTGAGGCACACATTTATTCCCTCAGATGTCATTAAGGCCCACTAGATCACCATTTCCTCCCTCAAAATGCTTTTCTTTCACTCTCTTCTTTTACCTTTTCAGAGATTTCTTGGTCTTTCTAATTGCTGACAGTGTAATTAAATCTATTTATTTCTTTTTGACTTTCCCTGCAACACAATCTGAGGATGTGCTCAGAAAGTCATTAAGTTTAATACCACTGACATGCATGCAGACGTTTACCTCGCGCTTTTGCGGGAGACTTTGTGGTTTTTTTTAAAGAGACCGTCCCCAGAGACTGCTAGATGGATACGTAAAGGGATGTAAGCTGAGTAAATAATGTGGGTTACAAAGTACAACCACAAACAAAAAAAACCTCACACAAATTAACTGTGTATGCAACATATCACATTGGCTGACTGACTGATCAGTGACTACAGCATATACAGAATCCAGAGAATATTTGTGCACATGGGTGTTAGACTCACAGTGACTATCATCCTCCATTTAATCAATCGGGAGAGAGGCCATGACAGAAAAAACCTTCTTCTTCCATTAGAGCCCTGACAGAGCCTAATGTCTGTCTTTAGACTCCTTCCCTTTCTCTTTAGACCCGTGCGTCTCCATTACGACAATGAAGTTCTCTTCCTCCTTCTGGACCAATGAAGTAGGAAACTAGCAAGTCTTTAATGATACATTTTTTTAACCTTCTATCACATTTCTGCTTTGTTTTTCCTTAATGCCTTGGTTTTTGAGGTATGGGAGAAGTCACACTGACAATATCACGAATTAGTGCACAGACACGTCAGGATAAAAGAGCAACTTTCTCTATGGTCTGAACAAATGAGCACACTTACGGGAATTAAGATGTGTAAATGAGCTCCAAACACCAAGTGGTGTCTTTTCTGGGCTGTTGTTTTGTTCTTTTAAATAATTGACAAGGCTTGTGAAGACAGGGACAAATCTGCTAAGTAAATGTTCCAGCCAAAGGAGTTTTAGAATCAAATGCTATCAATCCACTCATACATAAAACTGCTACCACCATGGCAGTTCATAAATCTTATGTAACCCCAGCACAGCTATATAATAAGTCAATATTGCACCGGCATGTTCTGTTTATTGTTTTGCCGGAGAGCTGGCAGCGGATGACATGTGCTATATTTACCCTCCAGATTACATTCTATTTCCTAACAACATGGTTACGTCGCTGTGTTGGGGCTGGGAACATATTAGCGTGATTGCTGAGGGCAAACTGTGTGCTGCTCCTAGCCACCTGGGGAAAAAAGAAACTCGTTTTTCTAAGTGTTAGAACTGTCAGGGGTACACACTTGGTTAGACAGTGATCTTATGCAGAGGTGCTGCGTCAGACCCACGGTGGTGTTCAGTGTCAAGCTGTAGAATTTCCACATTCTTCGGACTCATTGGAGTTTACCATCGCATGATTGAGGCCATGACCTGGAACAACGGCTATAAGACACAGCATATATGGTAGTGACTCTCTATTAGCATGACAACTTTACTTTTCTTCCCTTTTGCTTCTTTGCTCTTTTTTCACTGCAGGCGAGGCAGGATGCAGCCTTCTCTTCAAGGTCCCTTGCCAGCCACAGCAGATGGGTGGAAGCCTCTCCTCAGAATAAAAACTGCTCACAGCTTTTCTCTTTTTCTAGCCATTAAATTCCCAACAAAGAACTACTTCTCTGCTTTCAGGGGAAGAAAATCCATATTTTACTGTGTTTTCTGGCCTTAATCCACCTTCTGACCGCAATGTTGCAACATCTATCCCCATGGCATTCCAAAATGATGACCAGGGACAAGATGACAAAAGATTCTGGGAATAGTTCCCTTTCCAGGTACATTGTTTTTAACTGAAAGGCACCTGGATTTTGAACTGAGCATTGTGCAAAAAAAGCACTTCATTCTGAAACCCTGCGGCCTCAAGGTGATAGGAATATAAAATGACTAGCTACCAGTTTCATTACTTTTCAGTACTCTATACTTCTTCATCATAAAGCACTGTCTCTGTGGGCACAAGTCTGGCCAAAATAAAAAGGGCAGCAACATGAAGGACATGCATTTGATGCAACACAAAACTAACATACTTCGAGTTTTCCCAGAATCCCTCTCAGCATGTCATCGGAGTCTAACAAAGATTCTGTATTCTTCACCAAGTTCTGTAATACAGTAATTAAAACCCTTACTGTGACACAACATACTGTTTCTACTTCATGGGTATAGTGTCCAGTGTTTTTAATGTAAAGTCTTGCTAACTCAAATTGTTGTTCTGAATGAAGACCAATGTTGAAGTGATGGAAACAACCAAATGTCAAGCACCTAAATGCCATCTAGAGAAGTGAGATTCATAAGAGGAGAGAGTGAGAGTGTGGCACGTTTCTGCAGCAAAGAAAATGAATGTAAGCTTTGAACACACACAATGACTCTGATTTAAACGGATGTGGAAATAAGTGAAAGGGAAACTGACAATGTCAGTCCATTGTCTTCCCTAAAGCATGAGCCACAATGAAGTCAAAATGGCTCTGCTGCTGTAAGACAACTGTGCAGGATGTGCATGCAAACAGAACTACTGCACTATACTGTACTATACCACACTGTAATGTTAGTCTGTCTGCCTGTCTGGTTAATAAGTGGATCAAGTGCAAACAAACTGTTGTGCACTAAACTGAAGTCACTAAATGTATAATGTCATGTTTTTTGTCATTATAACACTAATGATGCTGTCTGCAAATGACTCCACGAATTAAATCCTTTATCTGTTTCATAAATGCAGTAGTTATGTTTCTGAGTGTGATTGGGTTTCTGTTTTTTCACCACTCTTATTGCAGCTCCATTACTTTCTTGTCTTTCTGCTAAGAAAAACTAAAAAACTTTTACTGGAAAGTACTTTTTGCATTGCTTACAGAGCTTCACATTGAGTGCAGGTAATTTGCTTCTAGCCATAGGATACGATGCTGCTGTGTTTTAGTACGGTGTATTTCCAACAGATACTGCACTCTTGCCCATTAAACATTACTCATTAATTCTTCTTTCCAACTGAAATATTGCATGAAAATTAATCATGACGCTTTCAATTAATAACTAGACGTACAGCAGATGTATCTATCTTATGTAAAATCCTTTGAATAAAAGTTAGATACATTTGCTGTATGTCTAGTTATTAATTGAAATCATGATGCTTTCAATTACTGGGCTTGCACCAGGAGCTAGTATGACTAAGCCACTGTGGCTCAGTGTAAACGAATTGAGTAAGCCA